>NW_024412397.1:15745452-15990800 GCF_014898765.1 Herpailurus yagouaroundi | reverse complement strand
CAGAGGATACAAATCAGGCCCTGTGCTAACAGCAGAGAGCCTGATGTGGGGCTTGAACCCACAAGCATGAGATCATGACATGAGCTGAAGTCGGATGCCCAACCAACTGAGTCACCCAGGTGACACGCCAAGCATTCTTGAATTCAACGTGATATTTAACATTGGTTTTTTGGGACTAAACATTTACCGAATATCTGTTTACTCACATATAAATACCTCACTAAAAACTAATTATTTTAGCCTTGCATATCATTTATTCTTCTTGTTGGTAGAATTGGTTCATTTGCTGATAATAAATCGACATATATTTGTATTTTTAAGGGGAAAGATGATTCCAGCTGAGTTAAAGAAAAATATATTACAAGCTAAGAAAAAGACCACAAATGTATCAAGTGTTTGAAAAGAGTCCAGACCTCTATCAATATTCAACCTACAATTTAAAACATCATTTTGAAGAAATAGTTAAACCTGACTAAAAATTTGTTTTTAACGTTTATTTATGATTGACAGACAGAGAGACACAGAGCGTGAGCAGGGGAGGGGTAGAGAGAGGGAGAGACACAGAATCTGAGGTCGGCTCTAGGCTCTGAGCTGTCAGCACAGAGCCCGACATGGGGCTCGAACTCACGAACTGTGAGATCATGACCTGAGACGAAGTCAGTTGCTCAACCGAGTGAGCCACCCAGGCACCCCTAAAGCTGACTTTAAATCAAAAGAAGGTTTAGCCCATTACTCTAAATAAACATTTTTAAATTAATACCTACTAAGGAAATCACAATTCTTTAAAAGTTTACTTATTTATTTATTTTTGAGAGAACAAGTGGGGGAGGGGCAGAGAGAGAGAGAGGGAGACAGAGAATCCCAAGCAGGCTCCCCACTGTCAGCAAAGAACCTGACACAGGGCTCCAACTCATCAACTGTGAGATCATGACCTGAGCAAAAATCAAGAATTGGATTCTTAAACAACTGACCCACCTAGGCATCCTAAGGAAATCACAATTTTTGATGCTATTAACTTCGTTCAATGATTTGGGGCAAACCGTTCTTTGGCTTTGATAAGAGATGGACAAATTTAAAGTGACACGGTATGGTAGATTTGTTCATTTTTCTGTGGTCTTGCCAAATTTGATGCCAACTTTTCTTTATCTGTCTCTGGAAATTATACAGAAGGTGTTGGAACTCATTAGAAACCTAAAACTTTACTATGTCACGAATAGACAAATGATAATTCATAAGAGGAAATTTTAAAGTGCATTGTTCTTATAAGTAACATAATGATAGCCAAGTTTATAATTATCTAACATAGCAATTAGAGCTTCATCAACGTTTGAAATAAATTTAACATGGGAAAAAGCCACTGATGCTATTTAAAAAGAAATAATTCATATAAGAACACATATCCTTTGTATCTGTAGGCAGCTTGGGGGGGGGGGGGGGTGGATTGCTGTTGTCCAGAAACCGCTCCCATAAACTCAGTGGCATTGAAAGGTGAGACCCGCGCCATTTTTTGTGAAAATCAAAATAACATTTGCAGGATTCTGTTCTCTTTCATTAGATTCTAAGCACTAATTGGAGCTGTTTTATCACCTAGGGCCAACTCTGCGACCTGGAATCCACATAAACTCACGGGCGTCCCCCTTCAGTGCTCTGCTATCCTGATCCGGGAAAAAGTAAATGCTTTCTATTTTTAAGTAGAGCCATCATGGATATCTTGGTAATGACTAGCTTCGCTGTGAATGTTTAAAACCAAAATAATTATGGCCTCACCGAATTAACACAGTGCAGCACAATTTGCCCTACTAAAGAAAACGGATCCTTCCCCCTTAATCTTTAAGTATCAGCCACCGGGTAATGGAGGTGCCACAAAACCAAAGAGTTGTAAACACAGGTGGTAACCCAGTGTGTGGATAAGATCTGGGCCGACACAATGGACAGTGATGAGGTCTACAGAGGACTTGATCATTCATGCCCCACTTATTAAAAATGCCATGAACAAACAAAATATCTCTTAAGGATCAAATTTGGCCCACGGGCCCATTTGGCATCTCGGATTATAGGGCCAGAAATATGGCTCATTTTAAATGTAGAGAACGATGAATAACTGCAATATATTTTCAGCATAGAAAGCACAAATTTATGGGTTGCATGACATGATTTTCTGCTTATATGTTTTTGCATTTTATCTCCATCAATAGTAAATGCAAGGCTACACAAAGAGATAAGCCCATGATCTCCTCCAAGGAGAGATACAATTATAAAATTCAACCTGGGAATCCTTGTCTCCATGTAGTTGTCAGAAATGCAAATGCATTTTATGTAGTTTCATTTATAACTTTGTTTTCTTTCTCCCTGACTCACAAGCAATTCAAAGAGTTTGGATTAAAAAACAAAAAAAGTGTCTGTGTTCCTATTACAAACCGCCTTCACTAGCACGCCTCACTTTTTATTTTTTTTTAATTTATTTTTATTTGTTTTTCCAAAGTATTTAAATTCCAGTGAGTTAACATACAGTGTAATATTAGTTTCAATTAGTGTGCAATATAGTGATTCAACACTTCATACAACAGCCGGTGCTTATCACAAATGTGGCCCATCACCTATTTGTCCCTCCCATCACCTATTTAACCCATCCCTCCCCCCAACTTCCTCTCTGGTAACCGTCAGGTTTTCTCTATAGTTAAGTCTGTTTCTTGGTTTGCCTCTCTCTCAAGCATAAAAAAGGATGAAATCTTGCTATTTGCAACGACAGAGACGGAACTAGAGAGTATTATGCTAAGCAAAGAAGTCAGTCAGAGAAAGACAAATTTCACTCATATGTGGAATTTAAGAAACTCACTCACCCTTGAGTACTCAGCGCCCACTTTATCTCTTCGGAGAGAATCTTTACTGTCTCCTAGTCTAGAAGGTTCTCAGCAACGCAGACGGGAACTTTTAGCTCTGCTTTAGATTCTGTTCAGCTGGCCACATGGCAGCAATATTCCTTCAATATCCCATCAATAAAATGGCAGCTCACCCATGTTTGAAGCCTGCAGATTAACAGGCTACTCCTTCCTGTCCACTCCTGAGTGTCCAGTACCCGGAAATTCTAGTTTGCCTTGCATATGTCTTCTTTAAGAAGTGTCTGAGTTTGCTCCCCCTTCCTACTGCTAACAGGTGTGTTTTCAACGTTCAGATTTCTGATACCTTTATGTTTAGGACTCAAATACCAATATTTTTCAGTCTTCCCCGATTTCTCCACCCATAGTGAGTATGTTGAAATAATCCATTTTATTCTATTATTACATGTTGTGTGTTCCTCAGAGAAGTCAAGTTGTTGTTTTCTTGTTTTATACTTCTTTTTTGCCTTTTCCTGAAGATAGATAGATGGTCGCTAGAGGTAGAGCAGAACCCCCAAACTACTCAAACTACCCCCAAACTTACTGTTTTTAAGGTCATTGCTGGAAAATAAGCCTATTTTAGTGTAGCTTTAAAATAAGAGGGACAGGGGCGCCTGGGTGGCGCAGTCGGTTAAGCGTCCGACTTCAGCCAGGTCACGATCTCGCGGTCCGTGAGTTCGAGCCCCGCGTTGGGCTCTGGGCTGATGGCTCAGAGCCTGGAGCCTGTTTCCGATTCTGTGTCTCCCTCTCTCTCTGCCCCTCGCCCGTTCATGCTCTGTCTCTCTCTGTCCCAAAAATAAATAAACGTTGAAAAAAAAAATTTAAAAAAAAAAATAAAAAAAATATAAATAAATAAAATAAAATAAAATAAGAGGGACATTTGATTTTTATCTTTTAAACCATTTGAGTGTCTCAGGTTGTACATAACGCCATTTTGACTCATGCCTTAGTGAGCAGTGTAAACCAAGTATATTCAATATTAATGAATACATTTTCTGATGCTGAAAAGGCACCTACAGACCATATACTTACTATAAGTATATATATTTTGCTGTAATTGTACATAAAATACAATTAAAACTAATTTCCAATATCTTTTACTTCATTGTTGAAGGGGAAGGCAATGCCATTTGTTTTGAAATGAAGTGCTAATCATGTCAGTCTCTTTCATTCATAAGGACATTTTCACGGTGCAAAATTGAAACCCATTCAGTGGCTTCTCATTGCTTTTTGGATGGGATTAAAATCCCTGACGTGATCCCCAAGGCCTGGGTGGTACATACCCTTCTCTGCTCTCCCATTCACCTTCTGCTTTCCTCTGCTCTTTGCCCTTGAGATCATTTGACTTGCCCTTACTTCCAAGAAGGAGTCATGCAGCCATGCAGCTTCTCACATATGACCTTGGCATGAGTTTTTCCTTCTGTCTATCAGGGTCTGGTTCTGCTTATGTCTCCCACACCCTCCCCCAACATCTTTCTTGTTTGGCTCTTACTGAACTCAAAAATGACTTTTACCCAGAAGACTTCACTTCCTCGACCTTCAGACTAAGTGAAATCCTTGATCCTTAGAATATTAGAATATTAGAATATTCTCTCATAACACCCTGAAACTCCTCCATAGCATTTATCCTGGGTACAACTTCACATTCACATATGCCCCATTGTGTTTAGTACCTAACTCTGCCCTTACCCCACCCAACCTCATGCAACCCAGATTGTAAAGTCAGCGGGGTAGAGGATTTTCACCCTTGCTTACCTCACACCCACTGACCCGGCAGCGCGTGTCAGATTGTAGGTAAATATGACTAACTATAGCTTAATCGTCATATCAGAATAGATAAAACTTAAATATTGATTATATGGTTTTAAAGTTTTTTAAATATTTTTTCCCATATTGTTCATATAAATCTATAAAGTATTTTTTTAACTTTTTTTTTTTTTTTTGAGACAGAGAGAGACAGAGCATGAACGGGGGAGGGACAGAGAGAGGGAGACACAGAATCGGAAGCAGGCTCCAGGCTCTGAGCCACCAGCCCAGAGCCCAACGAGGGGCTCGAACTCATGGACTGCGAGATCATGACCTGAGCTGAAGTCGGACGCTCAACCGACTGAGCCACCCAGGCGCCCCTAAATCTATAAAGTATTTTAAATAGTTTCCAACTCTTGCCAAACATAACATTGAAAGGGGAGTTTGAAGTAGACTAGAGAGAAAATATTTACATGTGTAAATAGGACACTTAAGATATAAAAACACTATGTACTCTTTTTTAAGGTATCATTTCTATTCCTTTTCCCCCAAATACTTCAATTTTTACCATCACATTGTGCTCCTTTCCCTAGATCCACAAGCCTATTCTAAGGAAAAAAAACCAGAAAACAAAAAAAGTGTGAGATTTCTCCTTTGAAGTTGGGTTTCCACCAACTTCCAGAGAAATTGCCCTTTTGTCAGATCCCAGATTCATCACTATTTGGATATATGACCTTAAAAATTGCTTAATATGTTAAAGTATCAGTTTCCTCAATCTATAAAATTGATACAACAATAGGACCCATGCTATGAGTTTTCTGTGAGGCTCAAATGATGTGATATTTGTGAAGTGCCCAGTATGTAACAAACACATAATAAATCTATTGTTATTTGCTTCTTGCACAAAAGTTACGCTTGATGTGCCTTTAAACGGTCCCCTGTCAGTGCACACAGATTTAGCCTCGCTTATGCTGTTACAACACACACCCTTTGAGAAAAGCCTCTCTTTGCTGGGTGACGGGAAACATTTCTTTGCTCTAGTGATTACTTTTTAACCATCCGAAGCAAATGTGTCTCCATCCTTCAACACTGAAGAGGAACATTTTCAACATCTTTTATGTGAGAAGCACAAAATTAAGTGAGTGGATTACTTTATTCTCTACCTACCGAGACTAACAGGGCAGTGTGCTGACTGGCACCTATCGGCTGATTCATGGGATAGTTTCGTTCAAGTGAACGAGGCCCTCAATTCTCATTAAGACGTAATAATAGGAAATAATCTCAAAAGAGCAAAACATCGAGGCCTTTGAGAAAAGTTCAAGAAAAATGGATAAATTTTGTATTAATCCAATTATACCACTTGTTGTTCCAGATAAACCCAAAGAACAATAGGATATACCAAAATCCTAGAACAGTAACATATTTGTTTAATATAAAATAAACAAAATCCTATTTAAAAGTGCACACACTGAGTAACGTATAGAATTGTTGGGTCACTGTCTTCTATACCTGAAACCAATAGAACACTGTATGTTAAGTATACTGGAGTCAAGACACAAAAACTTAATACAATTTAAAAAATAAAATTAAAAAAAACGAAGGTAACACAGAGTGCATGTAATTGAAATAAACAATGGTGGTTTCTTACTGAGAGGTATATAACCTACGTGTCGACATATTATTCCTTTTTTCGGGTCTTCTGGAAGCATGCAACGAGATGCACGCTGCTTATCTTTTCCAGTCAGATAAACTCTACAATGTTGACTTTGACACTGGGGATAAAACTATTCAGTGTGGCCGACATGTTGATGTCTTTAAGCTATGGCTGATGTGGAAAGCAAAGGTAGGAGTTTGTCATACCTTGTATTAGGTCCTGTTCATTTGGATGAAGAGTATAGACTATTCCTTTTTTTTTTTTTTTTTAGAGTTCTATTTGGGTGTCTTTTCCAAAGTTTTATATTTTTCCACACATCTCTCAAGAAAAGCGCTATATTTCTAACTGCAGATGACAAGCTTGGCTTCTCAGGTATAAATTCTAATGGGGGTGGAAAAAAATTTGGTATGTTCCATCATTATTATACGCTCTACTAAACCATGGGAATAAAAATCTATCAGGAATATAAACTTGTCCACAACTTAAAAAAAAAACAAACTTTATTTTTCCCCCTCTACTAATTGGAAGTGTTAATAGTCAAGTAAACTTGAAGTCAATATAGATTCTTAGAGGTGAACCCTTATTTATCACACAGGCGTACAATCTACCTTATAGTCAAGGTCAGCAGATAGTCTCTCTAAAGATGATAACAACATCAGGACATGTTCTGTGCCTTTCTCCTGCCCTTTGTTTATAAGCTTTAATTTAAATAATTGGCATGCTCTTAGAAGCTATTTCTATCATTCCAGTCCCAGTGCCCCATAGAAAGATGGACACTGGGCTCTGTGTAGGTGAAAGCTTTGACGTGAACTACCATCATCTATAATATCTTACCAAACCCTTCTACTTAATTTGAAGGTTTTGTTTTGGTTTTGGTTTTGGTTTTCGGTCAGAAATATACTACCACAAAACCAGAGACACCACTTTTTGTACAAGTCACCCGGCAATGACCTGACGTCTAGTCAACACTCTGACTCAAGATTACCAGTAACTCGGGGAGACACTCGGTCATTAGTTTGTCTTGGGAGTTTCACCGATAATTTTTATTATTCAAAGATATGCATTCTGTAAGTTCTTTTCCTGAAGATTTTTAAATAGCCAATTTGGAAATTTTGTTAAACTTGCTTTAAAAAATATTCCAAGGTCAAATTTTAACAAACACAAAGCTCCAAATTTTGTGTCGATCTCCCAGGCACCGATAATCCAAATATCCCTCAATCTGATTCGGTAAAGATTTTATTTATATAAATATTTTCATGAACTTCCTGAACTCTGTAAGAGGTTGCCACTTCTGCCATAGCTTAGCTGTCAGTCACAGCAAATATGGTGGCTTAGCTTAAATGGGCATATACACGTAGATATTTGCTATCAGGTCTATTCTTGAACTCACAAATGCTCAATACGTATCACAACTTTAAAAAAATGATATACTTAAGGGATTATGCAAAGGATCATATAGTTCATCTATTCCTTTATAAAGTAAAGAAGTGGCATTCAAACTTTTTAACACAATCCACACTAAGAAATACATTTTATGTTGTGGCCAAATAACATGTTCACAGACACATAATTAAAACAAGTTTCGGACAAACACCTTCTCATATATGAAATCCTCTAATGTTTTCTATTTCACTCTATCTCGTTGAAAGAAAAGCTGGTGTGACCCACTTAACTGGTTCTATTACCCACAAATGGCCTAAGGCGTGCAGTTCAAAAGGCACAGATGAGCTCGTTTGGCCTGGATTGAGCCAGACCATCGGAGAATTGTGTACTTGAACCATCTCCTTTGGCCCTCTATAAAATAGACGTGCCCAATGAATTTTTAATAGCCGTATTTATTAACTTCATCCTTCCTGTAAACACAAGGTTTCCCAGTGAGAGGAAGATCAACTGTTTACTTAGAGAATATCTCAGTGTCAGGTTCCCACACCCTGTTTCCACCTCAGGACAACATGGTGAGGCCATGGCACATCACCCTACAGGTGCAAAGGAGATTTATTTCCCAGGAGAGGGATCCTGCAATCAGGCAATTGGAATCGTACACGTGAGCTGGCGTACCCACTCTGAGAGAGAGGAAGGGAGGGAGAGAGAGAAAGGAAAGGAAAGAGAGTTTATATCTACTCCTGAATGTTATGGAATCTTCTTTCCGTGTTGGAAAGAAAGTGTCTATCCCATTCAGCCCCAGAACGAAAGCATTTGACTCCTGGAGAGATAAGAAAGCTTTTATTACCCTTTCAATGGGAGCAGATGATTACATAAAACTCAGTATACACTGGAATGGAAATGCTTTTCCAATAGGAAAACATGTCTCACACTGGAAATCAAGTTCAGGAAATATCCGTGGCAGGTTTGAAAGGGACGAGTTGACTTGCAAGTCTGAAAAATTCTGTTTTGTCCTCCTTTGCTCAAATTACACAATGGCTACTTCACTGATGGCAGAAAGAGGAACCATAGTTAATGAAATTCATATTTTGTATACGTAAAATTAATTACATAAAACTGTGATAATTTATAAAAGTAAGAAGAAAATCATATAATAATACAAGATTCCACAGACGTTGACTATATGTGCAAAAGCAAATATAATGTGAAAGCTTCTTTTTACATGGATTTTCTACATGGGTTGAACTGGTTTTGGATTCATAAAATCAATGTGTTTTGGCCAGGAGAATGTTATCGGGAGATTAATTGTCCAAAAGCCCCATCTGCTTCTCTTAAATTCATAATTACATCTGCCCTGGGGCTGTTTTCCAAAGTTTTTTCCCAGCCAGTGACCGAGCATGTCAGGGATTCTAAGGCATTCATTCCATTCCTGAGAAGCACAAGACTCTTCCGACAGCTGACTTAGTGCAAGGCCTCCTGGTGGCCTTTCTGGATTTTCTTACTGTCTTCCACACAGGTATTTTCACTAGTCAGATCCTGGCACCTTTAATCTCTTCATGATGTCTGCATTTTGGAGAACATGGGCTAACAGAATCCAATCAAACTTAAACTAGAAGTGCCATTGTCTTTTATTATTATTATTATTATTATTATTAGTTTAATGTTTATTCACTTTTTGAGAGACAGAGACATAGTGTGAGCAGGGCAGGGGCAGAGAGAGAGAGGGAGACACAGAATCCCAAGCAGGCTCCAGGCTCTGTGCTGACAGCAGAGAGCCCAACGTGGGGCTTGAACTCACAAACTGTGAGACATGACCTGAGCCAAAGTCAGATACTTAACCAACTGAGCCACCCAGGCGCTCCTGCCATTGTCTCTAATATTCAGTCTTTGCAGATTTTTTTTTACAGAACTTAAAGATGCATTTGCAATATGGACACATACCATGATATTTTTTAATGTCCATTCAATATGCATGATTGCCACCAAAAGTTCTAAATGGAAAATTCTTGGAGATTAGTAAACACTATGGCAACCACTTCCGTGATCCTGGGCCCATTTCTTCAGAATCAAAAGTAGGAGGGGCACCTGGGTGACTCAGTCAGTTGAGCATCTGACTTCGGCTCAGGTCATGATCTCATGGCTCATGGGTTCGCGCCCTGCGTCAGGCTCAGAGCCTGGAGTCTGCTTCCGATTCTGTGTGTGTGTGTCTCTCTGCCCCTCCCCTGCTCATGCTCTCTCTCTCTCTCTCTCCAAAATAATAAGCAAACATAAAAAACAATTTTAGGGGCGCCTGGGTGGCTCAGTGGCTTAAGCATCCGACTTCAGCTCAGGTCATGATCTCACGGTTCGTGAGTTCCAGCCCCGCATCGGGCTCTGTGCTGACAGCTGGAGGCTGGAGCTTGCTTCGGATTCTGTCTCCCTCTCTCTCTGCCCCTCCTCTGCTTGTGCTCTGTCTCTCTCTCAAAAATAAACATTAAAAAATTTTTAATTGTTTTGAAAAGTAGGAACATTCTTCATCAATAATTTCTATTAACTTTTCTGCAAGCTTTTCTTCTCTCCTGTTGAACTGTTTATAGCTTCCCCCTGAACCAAATTGCCCTCCGCGAAAAATCTCTTGCATAATATCAGATGATGAAGTGGTTATCACAAGAAATTAGCCCATTGATACTTAATCATTCCTATTCTTACACATTTCAAATGCTAACAATGTCTTTTCCAAATGAATGTTTGCTTAAAATTGTGAGAGTTGTTGGTTCTAACTACATATTCATATAATTAAATTTTGTACATATATGTGTATATATAAACATACATATTATACATATGTACATATTACACACAATATACATATATATTTCCTGTAGAGAAAGGCACTGAAGGCATTGAAAAGGACAAGGAGTGAAAGAAACAAATTCTGCGGGAAGCAAGTTTTGGTTTCAACATAAAGTGTGGCCTCTTGGGGCTCTTAGCACCCCCATTTACTCAGTTGTGTTTACCTTGCACTTGCATCGAGAGTCCCAGAGCTCCCACATACCATAGGACCAGTGGGGTTCTGTGCTCATGGGACATTGCAAATGCTGTGTGTGAAGGGGATGGCAGACACGGAAGTTCCATGTGTCTCCTTAGCTCACATGCACGACCCATTGTCTCCTAGGGACCCTTGACTTACTTTACTTACAAATACAAGTCCAAGGTAAAATGTTAAAGAATTTCAGGACAGCAATGGCGGAGAATGAAATTAAGCACCAAACCCTTCTGGAGCGTAGGGCCTGGGTGACTGCACAGGTTGTAGGCCCATGAAGCCAGCTCTGATTCCAAAGGCTTATGTGTTGAGAATCCGCTAGAATAACTGTGAATGCATACACTCAACTTGGGCAGTAGGTGTAAGGGCCAAAGCAAAGAGATGAGTAAGGAAGCAATTTGAATAATGTGGGAGAGAATGACCAGGCCGGCAGAGCGGCACTGGGTAGGTTAAGGTTTATTAGATTCTAATTACATTTTGAAGGTAAACATAATGAAATTTGCCAAAACATTAGATGTGGGGTATGAGAAAAAGGGGATGATCAAATATATGAGAGCTTTAATGCTTTGGGTCTTAGTAACTGGGAGACCAAATTGACATATTATCGAGACTGGGAAGACTTTGGGAAGAACAAATTTGCGTAGAAAGATGAGGAGTTGACATGTCATTTTGAGATGTTCATTAGTCATCTCAGTGGAGATTTGAATAAGCCGTTGAATATATATGTCTGAGGTTCAGAGATAAGGTCTCAGATGAAAACAAGTGGGAGAGGGGCGCCTGGGTGGCGCAGTCGGTTAAGCGTCCGACTTCAGCCAGGTCACGATCTCGCGGTCCGTGAGTTCGAGCCCCGCGTCAGGCTCTGGGCTGATGGCTCAGAGCCTGGAGCCTGTTTCCGATTCTGTGTCTCCCTCTCTCTCTGCCCCTCCCCCGTTCATGCTCTGTCGCTCTCTGTCCCAAAAATAAATAAACATTGAAAAAAAAAAAAAAGAAAACAAGTGGGAGAGTCACCCCCTGTATAGTGCTTAGTGCCACGAGACAAGCGGAAGTAACCACAGGCAAGCAGGTGGATGGAGACACAGACTGAGCAAGGTTTCTGTGCCTCGACTGCTCACTATATAGGGTTCTTCTAAGAGTAAGTTAAAACAAGTGTATAAAGCACTAAACTACATGCCTGGGATGGAGCAGAAGTTCAACAGCTGTTGACTTTTTTTGAGTTTGTTTATTCTGAGAGAGAGAAAGAGAGAGAGAAAGAGAGAGAGAGAGAGAATGAGCAGGGGAGGGGCAGAGAGAGAGAGGGAGAGAGGATCCCAAGCAGGCTCCACAATGTCAGCACACAGCCAGATGAGGGGCTTTGTCTCACGAACGTGAGATCATGACCTGAGCCGAAGTCAGATGCTTAACCGACTGAGCCACCCAGGTGCCCCTGTTAATTTTTAAATACATTCTGCCTGTAAGTATGCCAAGGGCTTTATTTGTAGTATTTTCCCATTCCTTATTACATTACATATCATTTTTTTAATAAATTTTTTTTTAACGTTTATTTATTTTTGAGACAGAGAGAGACAGAGCATGAATGGGGGAGGGGCAGAGAGAGGGAGACACAGAATCTGAAACAGGCTCCAGGCTCTGAGCTGTCAGCACAGAGCCCGATGCGAGGCTCGAACTCACGGATCATGACCTGAGCCGAAGTCGGCCGCCTAACTGACTGAGCCACCCAGGCGCCCCTACATATCATTTTTTAAAATTTTGCTCTACATAGTAGACAGATGAAAATTACATGTCAAAATATTTAGAGAACACTTGTAGATCTAGGCAACTGAAGTGTAGAAAGCTAAGTAACTGGCCTTAAGTTCATGGACGGTAGGGCATCAAAGTGGGATGATGATCTGGAAATAAAAAGGAAGCGATAATGGAGGACACCTACTGGTAGTAAGATGATAATCACATTATTTATTTAAATAAGTACATTTAATTAATGTAAATCAATTTCAATGTAACTTAAAGGGATTTACATGAATGGAAACTTTATTTTGATTTTTTTTAAATTACAGGGAACCTGTGGCTTTGAGGCACAGATCAACTGACACATGGAACTTGCAAAATACTTCTGTAAGGTTTTAAAGAAAAAAGATAACTTTAAGCTCGTGTTTGATGCAGAGGTAAAGATGCCTTTTTTAAAGTTTTTGATAGTTGAATGGATTTATACTTTGCTTGCTGAGTATTCTTACCTGAATCTTACCTGAGATCATTTTAAAAGTATACTTAGCAATTATCATAAGTATGTTGTTCTATCTAAATGGAAATCATTTAGGTTTTAAAACCTTTCTCATATAAGTTCTATGCCTTACAAGCCAAGGGTCCAAAAGACTTATCTGGTGATTATATTCAATATTTTCATTTTTAGGACAATGAAAACTATTTGGTTATAATTGCTTTTCTGATTTCTCTGGCACAGAATAAGAGTAATGTAATTGTTCCTAGCTTTTTTTTCTTGTATGTTACAATACGCAGTTGGGTTTCTGGACAATAGATGATATGAGAGAAAGTGGACTTTAAATTATGATAATCTTTGGTAGATCGTTATCAAGACACTAAGGGGACGTTAATGAAAAAACAGATTTTTGCCAGCATTATGGCCATTTTCCTCTCTAAGTCCTAGTCAACCATCCATTGGCTTTAAGTCATGTGAGTAAGAGCAAATGTTTAGAAACAAACGTGCTTGGTCTGTCTTCAAAATTGTCTCCCTCTGACAAAACTATGATCTTAATTTCTGTGAGTCTCTTGCAGTCTTACGTGGAAATTGGAAGCAAAGAAGTCTGTTTGTTTTTAATACTACACATCCTCTAATAGTTTATTTCCTCTCCAAAATAAGCTTAAATTTAAGTCAAGTATTCTTAGGTTTTTAATCTATGTGAAAGGCGTCCAGACATTGAAGCCGGAAAACTTGAATTCATCTTGAAGGGCTAGCAGAGGTTAAGTACATCTGTTAAAGATTTTGGAAACGAAAAGCCTCCTATCTGTCCCCACAGCCACTGCTTTAGCGAAGTCTTCTCCATTCTCTCCTGACTTACTCTAACAGTCTAGGATTCTAATATCTAATATTCCTCTCTCTTCACTTGTTCTCTCCTCTAATCCACTGTCCACATCGCAACCCAAAGGATCTTTCTCAAATATGAAACTGGAACTATCATTGTTTAGTTAAAATCTTTTGAGGAATGGTCATGGAACAGATGACTGAAGATCTCTGGGAGAACTGATAGACCAGGTGAGAATGATCTAACTAGATAGGAAAATCATCTAGAATTGTGGTATGAGGGCTTTTTGAGAAAGAGAGCAAGAATCTGAGAGAGACTGGGCACTCTGTGAGGACAGTGACGATTTCTGTTGTCTCTGTCTAGTGCCTGATGTCTACTGGGCCCTTAAAAACTATTTTTAAATATATTAACAATGAAATTCATTAAAATACCCCTGAAATACTTAAGGAATTAAGTAGAATTTTAAGGATATTTATAAAATCTTTATGTTTGGTTTAGCCTGAGTTCACCAATGTCTGCTTCTGGTATTTCCCACCAAGACTTAAACACATCCCAGAAGGTTTTGAAAGAGATCAAGAACTCCAAAAGGTAAATGCGTGTGTGTGTGTGTGTGTGTGTGTGTGTGTGTGTTGCTTTTAATTTTAATAATGCCTTTTAAATAATGTGTCTGCATCCTTAGTTTGATTGGTTAGTATAAGTGGTCATGTGGTCCCAAGCCACTGATTTAATACTTGTATAGAGATGAGCTTAATCTCAACATATCAGCCATTTTTCAAATTAATCCAGTCATAATTTATATAATTGAAAAATATTAATTAAGTTCTCAATATGCAACAGGCTGAGTTTCCTACCCTTTGCTTAATCCATTCACCGGTTAATGTATGTCAGGTGTTCTAATAGGAGTTAGAGGTATAAAACGAAATGGACAGAATCCCCATCCTAAATTGGCTAGAAAGCTTAGTAGGAGAAAAGACAAGAATAAAAATAACAACAATTCCTAACAGCAACAGAAGAGGTAGTTGGAGAAGTATTACAAAATTTGAGATACTTATCATAAGGTCATCTGAGCAAGAATGTAACATTTTAGTAGAGAACGATGAACGATAATAGCTGAAAAAACAAATCCAAACGAATATCATAACAAGGGGGATTTTGTTTTTTACTTTAATGATATATGTTAAAATGAAGACGATCACCATTATATGTAACTTACCACATATATTTGTTGTAAGTTTTCAACCCATCTTAAGCAGACATCACATAAGCATGTTTTATTTTGAGTTATACTAACATCACAACCACTTCTCCTGGGTTAATGTGAGGTGCCCTAGGATAAACTGAACACTATCTGATATCAGGGTTTAAGGGCTTCAACTTTAAAAAAAAAGATGCTT
Source organism: Herpailurus yagouaroundi (assembly GCF_014898765.1). Classification (NCBI taxonomy): domain Eukaryota; kingdom Metazoa; phylum Chordata; class Mammalia; order Carnivora; family Felidae; genus Herpailurus; species Herpailurus yagouaroundi. The sequence goes on along the minus strand of NW_024412397.1, from coordinate 15,975,690 downwards.
ATTTCTGTTCAGAGAGAAAGCACGTGCAAGTGGGGGAAGGGCAGAGAGAGAGGGAGAGAGATAATCTTCTAAAGATTTTTCTTTAATGTTTATTTATTTTTGAGAAAGAGACAGAGCACGAGTGGGAGTGGGGCAGAGAGGGAGGGAGACACGGAATCTGAAGCAGGCTCCAGCTCTGAGCTGTCAGCACAGAGCCCGACGTAGGGCTCGAACTCACAAAGCGCGGGATCGTGACCTGAGCTGAAGTCGGACACTTAACTGACTGAGCCCCCCCAGGCATGCAGAGAGAGAGAGAGAGAGTCTTAAACAGGCCCCGTGCTCATCTTGGAGCCCAACGTGGGGCTCAGTCCCATGACCACGAGATCCTGACCTGAGCTGAAATCAAGTCTGGTGCTCAATAGACTGAGCCACCCAGGCACCCCAAGACCTTCAACTTTTTATATCATCAAAATTCCCGGGGCGCCTGGGTGGCGCAGTCGGTTGAGCGTCCGACTTCAGCCAGGTCACGATCTCGCGGTCCGTGAGTTCGAGCCCCGCGTCAGGCTCTGGGCTGATGGCTCAGAGCCTGGAGCCTGTTTCCGATTCTGTGTCTCCCTCTCTCTCTGCCCCTCCCCCGTTCATACTCTGTCTCTCTCTGTCCCAAAAATAAATAAACGTTGAAAAAAAATTTAAAAAAAAAAAAATTCCCCTGGGTTTGTGGGTTGTCAATTAAGCATCTGACTTTGGTTAAGGTCATGATCTCACAGTTCATGGGCTTCAACCCTGCGTCAGGCTCTCCGCTGTCATCAGGGAACCCTATTCAGATCCTCTGTCTCCTTCTCTCTCTGCCCCTCTCCTGCTCCCTGTCTCTCAAAATTAAATATTTAAATTTTTTTTTCAACGTTTATTTATTTTTGGGACAGAGAGAGACAGAGCATGAACAGGGGAGGGGCAGAGAGAGAGGGAGACACAGAATCGGAAACAGGCTCCAGACTCTGAGCCATCAGCCCAGAGCCCGACGCGGGGCTCGAACTCACGGACCGCGAGATCGTGACCTGGCTGAAGTCGGACGCTTAACCGACTGCGCCACCCAGGCGCCCCACAAAATTAAATATTTAAAAAGAGAACTCACGGGACTTGTAAGCCCTAAGTGAAATTAAATATTTTTTTGGTTTTGTTTTTTGCTTCTCATATACCCCTTATTTAAATATTTTAGTTTGAGGCAGGTATTAAGCGAAGCTCTTCAGGGGCGCCTGGGTGGCGCAGTCGGTTGGGCATCCGACTTCAGCCAGGTCACGATCTCGCGGTCCGTGAGTTCGAGCCCCGCGTCGGGCTCTGGGCTGATGGCTCAGAGCCTGGAGCCTGTTTCCGATTCTGTGTCTCCCTCTCTCTCTGCCCCTCCCCCGTTCATGCTCTGTCTCTCTCTGTCCCAAAAATAAATAAATGTTGAAAAAAAAATTTAAAAAATAAAAAAAATAAAAATAAAAGCGAAGCTCTTCATTCTTGCTTTTCTAGATATGTGTGATCTTCCACTCGGGCAATTACTACCGATCGAGAACTAGTGAGGCACATATTTACACAGACTTGCAAGTGGGCTCCTGAGGTACACACAGCTCGTTTAGCAGACAGGTGACCCTCCTAGGGCTCTGTACATGTTCCTGGATGGAAGGCAAGGAGGAGACCATGAGACGATTCTTTAAATTATTGCAGGCAATCACTAATATCTATTATTTTATGATCATCTTGCTTGATTGAAATATTAAATAGGGAAGGACATTACACGAACTGTCTGATTATATATATATATATATATGTTTGCCTCTGCACTGCCAGTATATTAGACTATGGGGAGGTTAAGTCACGGATGGCATCTGTAGCATTTCAAAAGTAAACTGTGTGCGGAAGCTGAAGTTACTAGCAGAGGGGCAGGTTAAGTAGTTAGAGAATGCCCTCTTCTGACTTTCCCGACTGTCAGTGCTACTTTGCCCTATAATAACAACATAAGAGTGTATTAATGTGGTCCACCGCCACACGCATGCTGTCGTCTGAGGAGCCATACAAGACAATGACACTGACAGAATTTGTTTCTGTGCAATTTACAAAGAAACTATGCTTTGCTGCAAAACAGTGACCTTGCAGAAAGACTCAAGACGTGGTACAATCCTTCAAAGGATGAAAGTCATAATACCAAAATATGCTACTATTTTTCCGTTTCCTACTTCATCTCACCTCTTTCTCAGGTACTTCTATTCGAATTGCCATATAAATGTAAGCAAAAATGTCACACCACCTTTTTTTTTTTTAATTTTTTTTTCAACGTTTATTTATTTTTGGGACAGAGAGAGACAGAGCATGAACGGGGGAGGGGCAGAGAGAGAGGGAGACACAGAATCGGAAACAGGCTCCAGGCTCTGAGCCATCAGCCCAGAGCCCAACGCGGGGCTCGAACTCACGGACCGCGAGATCGTGACCTGGCTGAAGTCGGACGCTTAACCGACTGCGCCACCCAGGCGCCCCATACACCACCTTTTTTAATGCATTCTAGCACACATCATTTTATGAGTTTGGTCATTGTGAATCACGGAGTAATGAGAACCACAATATGAATATAGAACATGTTAGAGTTTTGTTTTTTTTTTTTTTTTTTTTTTTCCTGTGCTAAGCCTCTTCTTAAAAATTATCCCTGATAGTTTAAATTGCCTGCAGTTTACTTGGAACTGATGATAGTCATGTAGCCATCTAGAATGTGGGAGGGCGTATACTTATAAAACCACCTTTTAATAATATTTACATTTACACACAGATTGCTCCAAAGACGGTTCATAGAGAAAGGCACAGCCATGATAAGCTACCAGCCATGCGGAGACAAAGTAAATTTTTTTCGAACGGTCTTTTCCAACCCTGCCACCAGACGAGCAGATGTTGACTATCTCATTGATGCCACTGAAAGGCTTGGAAAGGATTTATGAGACTTCAGTGTGAGCTTGAATACAAGTGTGAACAGCAACTTTAAAAAAATCTTTTGCTGAAGATAACAAGAAAGGAATACCACAAATGTATCCTCTCTTTTAGAACTTTTGATTCTCTTTTATCCTTTGCTACTAAGATGATGAAAGGGAAGCCGGTTCACTGAAGATCACAGATGACTGATAGATAGATAGATAGATAGATAGATAGATACATTCAAGTTTGTTGATATATTTGTATTTTCATTAGTTCAATCAAAACTATTGAAAATCTGTCAAATATCAGCTACTTCTCTTGGGGTGTTTACAGCACACTAGTAAGTAAGAAAGACAAAAGAAATCCCTCCTCTTGTAAAGAAAGACATTCCATTGTGGACATTCCGTACCTTAGCATATATTTACATGCTTGAAGTAATTGGATAAAGCCTTCCTGAATGGAAGTCATTTTCAATATCATGTGGTAGTATTCTGTCTCTGTAAAAAATAAAATGAAACATACCATGTTTCTTTCCCCTTTTCAAACAAATCAGGTGAATAAAATGGTCTCTATTTTGGAGCCAAGAGTCAGGAATGACAGAGGCTGAGATAGCTCCCTTTTGATCCTTGCCTTTTTATTTAGAAGGGACTGTGGGTCTACCATGTTTCTGTGCAATAATTTAATTCATTTTTTTTACGCAACACCATTTAAAAAAAAATATTTATTTTTGAGAGAGCGCAAAGAAGGGAGGGGCAGAGAGAGGGGGGCAGAGGATCTGAAGAGGGCTCTGCGCTGACAAGCTGAGAGCAGCAAGCTAATGTGGGGCTTGAACTCACGAACTGAGAGATCATGACCTGAGCTGAAGTCGGACGCTCAACCAACTGAGCCACCCAGGTGTCCCTCTGCAACACCATTTTTAATGTCTTTAAAGATCAATTGCAGCTCATCTTTTACAGTTCTCCAAAAGTGTATCAGCCATATTTCATAAAATGGAATCAGGCAGCTCCATATTGATGATATCATTAGCGTTTTTCAGCTCCATTTTTGAGATAATAATAGCTAACATTAATTGAGCACTTACTGTATATCAGATGGTATGCTACGCATTTCAACTTGCCCAGTCTCATTTAGTTCTCCATTAATGCTATGGTTTAAGTGATTTATTATCTCCAGTTCACAAATGAGAAGACAGAGATTTAAAGAGTTTAAATAATGTGTTTAACATCATGCTGCTGCTAAGTAATGAAACCAAAATTTGAAGCTAGGTAGTAGGTCTCTTCTCAAGTGTGCGTGACGAAGAATCTGGCAAATGCCTTGCTGCAATTAACATTCACTACCGACCAGTCGAACGCTTTGTCAAATCACTTGACTTAAGCAGTTCTCTTTGCTCTTCTCTGAAGGAATAATAATGATGCCCGTGCTACAGGTTTTCATCAGAATAAAATGGTTATGTTAAATATTTTTTAAAATCGTGTTAGATTTTTTCTTTTACAAAGTGTACATGTATCAAACCACCGTGATGTACACTTGAAATATCTTATGATTTTGTCAATCATACCACAATAACGCTGAAAAAATAAAAAGATTTTCTCAATATAGAAAGAAAAATCAAAAGATTCTGTAACTTCAAAGGAAGCTGAAAACTTAAAACTTAATATCACGTACTGGGAAAAGTGGAGGGAAATACAGGGTTGAATCTGGAGAAAAATATAAAGAGGGAAAAAGCTTAATGTTGTATATATGTAACTCCTTCTTTATAGCCTGTTGACAGTTTGCTTTCCTCCAGTAGACAAAGAAGAAGCTGGACCCAATAAGAGACCCATAGCCTTGGTTGCGTATAGGCTCGGTGCATAATTAATGTTTGCATGGCATATCTGATTTTTTACTATGTCAAATAGAACCAGAGATTTAAAAATATATACTAAGTAAAAATAAAGTTCCATAACATTGTTTGTCTCTTCATTAATCACTCAGGGTTTCAATCAAATACTGTCATGTTTCTTTATTACAGAGGACATTGTACCCTTCTGGTTTCCAAGCTGTGTAGTGTTCATGCAAGTGAAATGTGTAAGAACTTCTATATTTTAGAAATAAAAACACATGAATTGAGATAGATATTCTTTTCAATTGTTTTTCTACCAAATAAATAAGACATTTCAGTCCAAAGTTTTTCTCAGAGGAAACATAAAATTGATTATGCTACAGACTTTGATAGGCTGTGTCTTTGTGACATATAGGGGATGGCAGTTTAATTATCTAAGTGCAATGTATCCCTTGATAAGAATTACTGCTCTAGACAGAAGGGTTTGTTCCAAATGTGATCTCGTTTGTCAGGCTTGGAAACATAAATCTGCTTCTTCCCTATGCATTATGCATGATTGCCTATCATTACATAAAGGTTATCAAAGAGAGATTCAACTTTTCCTTATCAAAAGTGTACCTCAACTTTCTTTGTCCCTGTATTCACGATTGTAGACACTGGTTTTGTTTCTTTTTAATTTTTTTAAATGTTTATTATTTATTTTTGAGAGAGAGAGAGAGAGAGAGAGAGAGAGAGAGAGAGAAAGCTGAGGAGCTGTCAGCACAGAGCCTGACATGGGGCTGGAACTCACAAACTGTGAGATCTTGACCTGAGCCGAAGTCGGATGCTTAACTGACTAAGCCACCCAGGTGCCCCTGGTTTTATTTCTTAATAAACACTTGAAAATAAGAACGTAGTAAATCATAATACTATTTCAATATAATATGCACATTGTGCAGGTTATATGAAAAGTTAGAACAGTGCTTTCTTCTAATATCAATTCTATGAACTAAGCAAATATCTTTTGTAGAGGTTCTAGAAATCTACAGTCTGATTTATTCAGTAGTGCCCTGTTAATAACAACTAACCTAGTAAGAATTATTCTATCTATTATTTTGAGGTATGCAGCATTTTTGATGATTTGGATATCTATTCTACACCGTGTTGAAAACTTGTGACATTTAAATTAAAGAAAGGATGACATTCATTAACCTATGTCACCCCCAACCTCCTTGACCTTGGATTATTTTTTATTTTATGGCCTATCAAAATTATTTTAGTCACAGAACACTTAACCATTTTTCCCACAGCTATGTTCCCTCAAACAAGCATCTGGCATTAGCCTTGAATTACATGAAATAATGTGTGACTTTGCCTTCCATAACTTACAGAAATTTTATAGAAAGAGCCCCTTTCTTGCTGCTAAAAGATTTAGTTTAACATGAAATTTGTTTTTTTTATTTATTATTTATTTATTTATTTAATGTTTATTTTTGAGAGAGAGACAGAGAGACAGAGAGAGAGAGACAGAGAGAAGCAGAGACAGAGACAGAGTGCGAGCGGGGGAGGTACAGAGACAGAGGGAGACACAGAATCCAAAGCAGGCTCCAGGCTCTAAGCTGTCAGCATAGAGCTAGACACAGGGCTTGAACTCAGGGACCATGAAATTATGACCTGAGCCAAAGTCTGACACTCAACCACCTGAGCCACCCAGGAAACCCTAACATGAAATCCTTAAAGGAATATTACCAAGTTGATTTTTTGAACTTTTACCAAACATAATATATTTTCAACACAATGAATGACATTCATTTAACCAACAGAGATGCCTACCAGAGAGACTGTTTCTCTAGAATTTAGGGTACAGTGGGGTAGACCAAAAAAAGAAGTTAATGTATTTCTTACAGTTGCGTTTTCAATTCAAACTGCTGCTACAGAATTGTGCATAACATATAGGCATTTATTCTGATGCCAGTTTCAAGGATGTGTTAGAGGAGGCACAAGCCTTGAGCTCAGAACCCTAAAGACTATTGCAATAATCTAAGGAAGGGTAAGGGCCTATCAGTGCCAACCAATAGGGAATTAAGAGCTATTTAGGAAGTAAAATGGCCAAAATGCGTTGGGAAGAGAAAAGTTCAGAGAGCCTGAAAGGTTCAAACGTTCAAAGAAAAGCTCAAAGTTCAAAAGTTTAATTTCTAGCTTGAGAGACAGCTTAGATCTTAGTAGCACAGAAATCCAGAAGGGAGAGCCTTATTAGTGTGATGTCAGTGGTCTATTTATCTTGCATACCGTAAACAAACCAGAACTTACCGATTTAGAGAGCTTAGCTCTCTAGAAAATACCACATAAACTGTGTACCTGAGTATAAAGTGGAGATGGTTCATGACTGAACAAGCTCCCTTCTGTGTAATTAATGTAGAAGCATGCATTACTTAGAGACTTCGTATGTTAGTGTAGGTCACAAAGCATCCTGAACCAGCATGAAGGGATCTAGGGAACCGTCTGACAATTCCATACCTCTTCCTACTCTGTGCTTCACAATTACTTCCGTCCTCAAGATTCTTAGCACAGCTTCACACTGGACAAGATCTCGGGTTCCTTTGAGTCTCATTTGACAGTCGGATCCCTTGATTTATTTCGGTGATGATCTGGACCAGGAAACTGAGAAGGAATATTTGAAGACTCTGGTCTAGTTAACTCTTACCTATTTCCAGGCAAGGCCCGCAGGTGTGGGCCTGGAACAGGGAAAAAGCACGGAAGCCCTAGGTTAAGTATGAACAATCTCTGTTGCTGAATCGGGTTGCTCGATACCCTTGCCTTCTTCCGCTTTCTGTCCGCCCTTTGTTTCAGCCCAGTTGGTCCTTTAATGACCTTTGATGAAGGGTCAAGGCTTTGGAGTGTTTTTCCCCCTCCCCCCCCTCAAATGTTTGAGTTTGACATTAGTCCTCCATCTAGGTCACAGCTTTTAGTGTTCATTCTGATCAACGAGTCCCTTGCTTTTCCTCATGGACTGTTGTAAGACCCTTACCCCCCAGCCCATGATGTGGAGTGAGGAGTGTGGAGGACCAACCCCAGCCAGTATCTGTGCCTCATCTGTCACCTTCATCGTTCGCTTTCATTTGGATGGTGCCTGACGCTTTCCCTCAAAAGTGCACCTATCCTGCAAGATTCAACCCAAGGTACTTCCTCCTAAGTCTTTCCCCTAGTCCAAAGCCCAGTATGGAATGTGACTACAATCTCAACAAATATTTTACAAGAATATCGGAACTTATTCCTCCAATCCCATGTGAGAGGTCTTATCTCTAGCTCCCCATTATAGTTTTCCTTTCACAAATAGTTAATGGACATTAAATCTTTTTGATCTTCACTCCCATGTGGGATGTCTTCTCACCTAGAAAACAATTTTGCAAGAAGCTCCCTTGATATGGTGATGATAGCAGCTATGCCAATGTTGTTTAAATTACAAATAGGAATAATGGATATCCCATTAAGACATACCTATATATTCTCAAATCAGTGAGCCATTTCTTTTTTTTTTTTTTTTTTTAATTTTTTTTTTCAACGTTTTATTTATTTTTGGGACAGAGAGAGACAGAGCATGAACGGGGGAGGGGCAGAGAGAGAGGGAGACACAGAATCGGAAGCAGGCTCCAGGCTCTGAGCCATCAGCCCAGAGCCCGACGCGGGGCTCGAACTCACGGACCGCGAGATCGTGACCTAGCGGAAGTCGGACGCTCAACCGACTGCGCCACCCAGGCGCCCCTCAGTGAACCATTTCTAAAGAACACAGATATGCCTTAAATTCTGCACCTCATTGGGTATCACAGTCTTATGATCTCTTGACTTCCACCCAGCATTCTAAAATTTCTTGTTAACAGTACCTTTTAATTTTCTTTAAAATTAAGTTTGGTACAACTAACTGCAAACCTTGCCATGTTTTTAATTATAAAATAATGAAATTAGCTTTGGTAAATAAAGTATAACAGAACTGTAGGCTACAGTTCCTTGAGAAGCTGTGTATATTTTTGCTATTTTTACTTTTATTTTTTTTTAATCTAATTGAGTTCTACAACTGCCTGTTTAAATCACTGGTAAATTACATTATGCAAATCCTATGAGACTACATCGAAATAAAAAGGTTTTGTATAGCAAAGGAAAACAGCAAAATATAAAGGCAACCTACTGAATGGAAGAAGATGCCTGCAAATGATGTATCTGATAAGAAGTTACTATTCAAAACATATAAAGAACTTGTGCAACTCAACACCAAAAAACCTAAACAATCTGATTAAAAAATAGGCAGAGGACCTGGATAGACATTTTTCCAAAGAAGACACACAAATGGCCAGCAGACCCATGAAAAGATGCTCAGCATCACTCATGATCAGGGAAGCGCAAACCAAAACCACAATGAAGTATCACCTTACACCTGTAAGAACAGCTAAAATAAAAAATACAAGCAACAACAAGTGTTGGCAAGGATGTGGAGAAAAAGGAACCCTTGTGCATTGTTGGTGGGAATGTAAATTGGTGTAACCACTGTTGAAAACAGTATGGAGGCTACTTAAAAAAATTAAAAATAGAAATACCATATGATCCTGTAAATCCACTATTGGGTATTTACCTAAAGAAATGGAAACACTAATTCAAAAAGATACATGCGCCCCTATATTTACTGTAGCATTATTGATAATAGCCAAGATATGGAAGCAACCTGAGGGTCTGTCGATAGATGAATGGATAAGGAAGATGTGGTGTGTATAATCGCAGTGGAATATTATGTAGCCATAATAAAGATGAGATTGTGGGGCGCCCGGGTGGCTCAGCTCGTTAAGCGTCTGACTCTCGATCCCAACTTGGGTCTTGATCTCAGGGTTGTGAGTTCAAGCCCCACATCAGGCTTCACATCCATCTTAAGTGGGCCTGAAGCCTACTTGAAAAAACAAAAAACAAAGATGAGATCATGCCATTTGAAACAGCATCGATTGACCTGGAGGGTATTATGCTAAGTGAAGTAAGTCAGACTGAGAAAGTCAAATACCATGTGATTTCACTGATATGTGGAGTCTATAAAAACAGAACACCAAATGAATAAAACAAAAAGCAGAATCAGACCCATAAATACAAAGAACAAACTGGTAGTTGCTGCAAAGAAGGAGGCTGAGGGTTGGGCAAAATTGGTGAAGGAGAGTGAGAGATACAGGCTTCCGGTTAGGGAATGAATAAGTCATGGGGATAAAAGGCACAGCAAAAGGAATATAGTCAAGGATATTGAAATAGCAATGTGTGATGTATGGGGACAGACGGTAGCAACACTTGCGGAGAACAGAGCATAACGTGAACTTAGGGAATCACGGAGTTTTACACCAGGAACTAATGTAACATTGTGTGTCAATTATATGCAAATTTAAAAAAATCCTTTGTAACCATTTGATGAAAATGTGATAAGGGCTAACAGTAACACCTAATCTTTGATAGCTGTTTTCCAGTTTAAAATCACCTTGGCATAATTTATTGTATTGTAGCTGATCCTGTTTTCTAAAGAAGGCAACTCTAAAGTCGCAAACTCTAAAGAGGTTAAGCGCATGGATGCCGAAACCAGATTTCCTGGGACCAAATCCTAGCTCTGCCCCTTATAAGCAAGGCAAATCAGGCAAGTTCCCTGCTGTTCACTTTCCCCATCTCTATACTAAGTACTAACGGTACTTCCTCACAGGTTGTATGAGAATTAAATTAATTAGTTTGCATATGTTGCATTCTTTAAATACTTCCTGGAATGTCATAAGCCCACAAAACATGTTAATATTATTGATACCACAAACACAGGCTTTACAGGTGGTTTTTTTTTGTTTGTTCTTTTAGGTAGGTTTCACACTCACTATTTTGCTTCAAATCTCATAGTCTTTCTAGTTCGCCATTCTGCCTTTCCATGTGCAAAGATTTGGGTTAAAGGCATGATGTGGAACAAATAGTCTATAGTTGGGCTTGGAAGCCTAGTGGAAACTTGACAGATGGCAATGTCAGGAAAGGTATGACCTGGAACAGTCTAAAGAAGAAAGATGTAAAGATTATAAATCTGTTACTTAAGTGAAAGGTAGTTCAAATAATTCAACAACACCCCTAAAATTGAAACACTTCTCATCGTACTCTGGTGCAAAGAACACCACCTTTCTGATAAAACGACCTGACTTTATCAGAAAATGTAACATTAATCTAGAAGGAAGACCTATATCCTTATCTGGGGAAGAAATTTTACATGGATTTCAGCCTGAACTATCCTTGATCCATGGTCAGTTTGCCTGTCTGTCTCTTCCGTTAGCATGCATCATGAGCTTAGTGTCTAACAGCTGAGATAACAGCCAGAAGAAAGGCTAGTTTTGAGGATTCTACACCCGATGCGTACCAATATAAAGAGATGTATGAGATATTTATGAGAGATTCAGGGATTTTTGAGACAGCAGGCAAAACACTTGGATCAAAACAATCAATGCTACATTGGCTGAGGTTGGTCCTCTATTCCCAGGCAGGCTATATAATCTCAGCTACAGAGACTTCGTATGTATTTGGAGCTTGTGCTTGGAACCGACCCGTGATTTCAAATTTTCTCTTGGCAACCCTGTAGTCCTGTCTGAGAGCATTTTGCCACCGCGGTCCCTTGGGAGTATTTCATGCCAGAGTTAATCTTTCACAGATAGTAAACACAGTATTTCCAAGGCTCAGCTCCCTTATTGACATTCCTCAAGCCATTTAAAGGTAAATAAGAATAGAAGTGAAGTCATCTCCAAATTATCCTTGGCTTAGTCAAGAGCTAGAGGTATGACACAATTCATAGTTTATGTTAATTCCCTTTGCCCAGATCACATATCTCAGGAAATAATTGGCATAATTAGAAGTGCAACAACCTCATTCAACACAGTTAACTTTAGCATATGCACTCTATTTCAGTGATTTATGGGTAACTTTGAAAATCAACATTACTCAGCCCCTCTCAAATCCTCTGGATTGATTTTTGTATAATTATAGCAAATGCATTCAGTAACTGTGTGATAAATTAAAATTTCCTCGGAACAGATGACTTATGATAATTCAACAGTTCCGGATTTTTGTTACAAGGACTGTATTGAAAATGTAAATGCCCCCAGGAAATAAGATGACAAAACTGTGAAAATGCTATATAGAGTTGTTTTATAGCTTTGTTAAATGTGGTCTCTACTTTTTCCCTCGATTTCCAAAATGAAGAACATTTCTGTGGTTTGGTTTTTCTCTTATGTGAGAGGAATAGTTTTGTATCCTTTTTCTTTTCATTTTGTGCTCACCTTTCACCTCCTAACTCCAAGACCATTAAAGATAGAGACTTCCTGGTTGAGTATTGTGAGACAGGGTTCAGGCTAGAACAAGTTTTCCTTCTGCTTTGATTTGTTCTGGGGTGGTCTTAGTTAGGCGTAAGAAATATTATAATAGGCTGCTATGGGGGAATAGTTGACTCCAGTCTCCCCGCATTCATTCGAGCTGGCTTCCTCTGTCTTGCATTGTCAGTGAGGTAAGGTTAATGCCCTCACCTTGACATGACTTCATTTATTGGTAAATCAATAATTCTGTATTCTTGCATTCATTCAGCCCTTACACACATCTCTTGGAACTTCAGAAATTTCAGGGGCTTTCCCCACACCATGTTAGTGATGCTGGACTCTCTAAGAGAATTGAAACATAATAAGATATGCCACAACTTTTGTGTGTGTGTTTTTTTTTTTTTTTGGCCTTTCCCTACACCGGTTTGGGATTTTTCTGCTCTCTGCATTCACCATCCTACTTTTGCAAGAGAAGAATGTAGACATTGTTCTGGGAATGCAAAATAGAGCAGGCATGTTGGAAAACACTTCGGCATTTTTGTAGAAAGTGAAGCATGGACGTACCGTAAGACCTAGCAAATTCCACTCCTAGGTATTTATCGCACAGGCATAAAAACTTATATTCTTATAAATCCCGCATGCAAATATTTCTTTATAACAGCTTTATTTCTTTAGTTCGCCAAAAATTAGAAACAACCCAAACTCCCTTCAACCAGTAGATGGGCAAACATACTCCATTGTCCATTCTCAGCAAGAAAGAGGAACCAACTATTGACTCCATTCATAACACAGTTGACTCTCAAATCCATTTTGCTAAGTGAAAGCAGTTATATATGAATTGTAGAAAAAGGCAGAATTACAGAGACAGAGGTCAGATGTACGGTTCCCAGAGCAGAAGGTTGGGGGAGGGCTTGTCGCTAAAGAGGCAGCAGCATGAAGGAATTTGGGGGTGATGGCACTATTCTGTATCAGGACTATAGTGGTGGATACATTACTCCATGCCTTTGTCAAAACCCATAGAACTGTATACCACAAAAAGTAAAATTTAAAAGAGCCTATATTTTACAACCAGAACCACATGAATAATTTCTACTTTGGCAGAAGATCTGAACATCTACTTTGACAGATGATCTGAATACGAAAATAACAGTGAGCCCCAAGAACTTAGGAGAAATCGGTGTTGAAAAGGATCCCATTTAATGGGCTTCTGAGTGATTCTACTCAGGCAAAGGAAAATAGAGAAGTTTATATCAGGTTTCTCTCCTTAATTTCAAATGACTGATCCCTCACTGGGTCTTTTACACTTGTTGCCATGACAACAGAGATGTGGAAAAAGAGAAAGTACTAACCATGGTTCTTTAGAAATTACATGTTTGATAGGATGATGTAACTAATAAAACATGATAGTGCAACATATTGCTTCATAGGCTCAGCCTGGGTTTTCTTTTGATGCAGGCTGTCTTCCTAACCATCCCATCAATTGTTATGATCTCAAACCCTGGTGAATCACTTGCCCTTGATCCAGTGATCCTCACAGGCTATGGTTTCTTTAGACCACATAAGTCCCTGCAGTCTCTTCCACTAAAGAAGCTACCCTGGTCCCCTGTACACAATTTTTACTGGTTTGATAGTTTTCCTGAAGCTTCTTCATCTGCAGCAGAAGAGAAAGTCATTGCCCGACTGGCCTGTGGACACAGACAATCCACAGCGTTATGACTTCTAACTCTGTCTTCTCTTCATAGATCTATCCCCACTTTGGGTGTTGATAACACATAGGAAATCTTTTCCCAATAATGTCTCATTTAATAATAGAGATTTCTTATGTTTAGCCAGACTATTAGCTCCACAAGGACAGGGACTATCTCTCAAAGACCACTTTGTAACCAGCGCTGATGACATGAATGCCAAGAATACAATTGATACATGTTTTACTGACTGCTAACACTGAATACATTACATTGAAATGGTATGTTTGGCAAACTGGCTCTCACACTGGACAGCAAACTCTTCTGGGTCAGGGATCATATCCTATTCTAGTCCTGGAAAATAATGGGATTAGATTGACGCCTAGTATATCAATGAGTGTCAGGCACTCAGATGGGCACAGGTAATACTTCAAGACTTTGAGAGCACTATAGGGCGGTAGAATTTGGGATTGTTTTCCATATTTGTTTATACCACATGTGTCATGTCTCATCCCCTGTTCACAGTAGAGAAGTGATAGAGGAGTGTAGAATAATTTAACACAAAGAGCATATAAACCACAGACGTATAAAAACTGCATTAAAACCAGGAGTTATTTCTTTCATTAACCATCAGATATGGCCCTAAACAAATCATAGAATGTACTGAATTCCAAGGTCTTGGGTGGGTGTATCATAGGGAAGCAAAATCAGAATTTGTAAATATAATGACTTTATCTGATTATTCGCTACGCATTATCTTGCCAAGGTTGTTGTGGCATTCTCCTCAATCATAAAGCGGTTTTCTTCAGTGCGCTGTTAGAGAAGGATTACTTGCCTGAAATGTAGCGCCTTGGGTGTTTGAACCTTGTTTTATTTCTGGGAGTTCTTTTACTCTGGGTCATGACCCCTACATGTTGGCCCCATCCAGGGATTCTCCAGGGGAGCTTTTTAAAATAATAAAAAAATGCATGAATCTACCAGAGACAAAATAAATCAGAATTTCTGAGGTTGTGATCAGAATATCGGTCGTCGTCGTTGTTTTTTAAGCATTTCTAGTGATTCTAAAAGTTAAAGTGGAATCACTGGTTTATTAGCCAATAAAGTTAAATAGAAAAGTCTGACCTCCCTGAGTTCTATCTCCAGAACAGCCACCAAGAAATTGGCTAGTTGCTTGAGAGAATGAATGTACACATTTATCAGATAGAGTATCTTACTCTACCATATTTGATGAGAGATCAAATATTTACTCTGAACCTAAATAAAGTACCCAATTGCCCAAAAGAGCTCATTATCTAAGCACTGAATATGTTAACACTATGATCTGTGATGTTTGGATACAGGTTTTAAGCAGAAAAATATATGTTTGTTCAAGAAAGTCTTATGAGATTGAGAGAAACAGTTATTCATCCTGGAATGCAAATTGTGAAATCTTATTTCACTCATCTCTTTTCCCTAAATTAAACAGAAGCATGTCTTTTGTAAAACTATAGAATTCAAGCAAAAATCTTTTTTTTTTTAATTTTTTTTTCAACGTTTATTTATTTTTGGGACAGAGAGAGACAGAGCATGAACGGGCGAGGGGCAGAGAGAGAGGGAGACACAGCATCGGAAACAGGCTCCAGGCTCTGAGCCATCAGCCCAGAGCCCGACGCGGGGCTCGAACTCACAGACCGCGAGATCGTGACCTGGCTGAAGTCGGACGCTTAACCGACTGCACCACCCAGGCGCCCCAAGCAAAAATCTTTTTAACGATACCTAAAGGTCTCAAAAAAATGACTTCTAGGTCAGTTAAAGGGATGGCAGATGGCCTATTTTGTTTCTCCCTCATCTACTCATGTGTATCAAGTAAACTGAGAAAACTTGGAACCAGCTGCTTAATAAGAAATAAAAAAAAGACTGATTTAATTAAGTGCAGGAAAAGAGTAAGAATGCGACAACACTCCTCATCCTCTCTGTAAGGCCATTCGCCAGGTAACAGAAGATCATGGGGGTGCGGAAGAGGAAAAAAAACGTTAGAGAGGGAGGGAGGCAAACCATAAGAAACTCTTAAAAACTGATAATAAACTGAGGGTTGATGGGGGGTGGGAGGGAGTGGAAAGTGGGTGATGGGCATTGAGGAGGGCACCAAAAAAACCACATCCTAAAGTAAAAAAAAAAAAAAAAAAAGGTGCCTCAGGGTTGTTTTTCTCTCCTGCTAGAGGGAGAGCAAACAATAAAAAAAAATGATGCCTCCTAGACTACAGCTCAGCTTTAAATCTGGGAAGAGCTGAAGGAATGGTGTGCGCTCTCCCGGGATTATCCAACAGAAAATATGGCATCACTACCTATAGCACTTGGTGTTCTGGCTAAGACGGAAAACATTATTTATTTAATTGTGTTTTTTTTAATGTTTATTCTTTTTATTTATTTACTTTTTTTAAGAGAGAGAAAGAGACAGAGTGTGAGCAGGGGAGGGGCAGAGAGAGAGGGAAACACAGAATCCGAAGCAGGTTCCAGGCTCTGAGCTGGCAGCACAGAGCCCGACGCGGGGCTCAAACCCATGAACTGGGGGATCATGTCTTGAGCTGAAGTTGTACGCTTAACCAACTGAGCCATCCAGGCGCTTGTGAAAACATTTTTTAAATGGTCCTCATTTTCATTTCTCCTTTGGGAAACAACAGCATCTTGTTACTCATGGACTCATTTTATCCATTAGGTGTCACTGGCTGTATGTGGCAGGGTGGGAGTGACAGCTATTTTCAGGGGCTTACATTACCTTTGGATCAACTCCTTTACTGCATTTAGAAAAATAACAGTATAATTTTTTTTTTAATTTTTAAAATTTATTTATTTATTAACATTTATTTATTTTTGAGACAGAGAGAGACAGAGCATGAACGGGGGAGGGTCAGAGAGAGGGAGACGGAGAATCTGAAACAGGCTCCAGGCTCTGAGCTGTCAGCACAGAGCCCGACGCGGGGCTCGAACTCACGGACCGCGAGATCATGACCTGAGCCGAAGTCGGCCGCTTAACCGACTGAGCCACCCAGGCGCCCCTGAAAGTTATTTATTTTGTGAGAGATAAAGAGAGAGGGCACAAGCAAAGGAAGGGGCAGAGAGAGAGAGGGAGAGAGAGAGAATCCCAAGCAGGCTTCGCACTGTCAGCACGGAGCCCGATGTGGGGCTCAACTCACGAACTGGGAGATCGTGACCTGAGCTGAAACCAAGAGTTGGATGCTTAACCGACTGAGCCACCGAGGAGCCCAAAAATAACAGTATAATTTAAAAGAACACATTTTTTTGTGGATTTTTTATTCTGACCCATATAAATTAATATGAGTCTCTAAATGGCTTGAATAAAAACATACTTAATATCTTACTGTAAATATTTTCATTTTACTAGTTTTGGACTATTTGCCTTTACCATTCATCTGGAAATTTCCTTCATATAGGCCAAAAGCTGTTCTTCTCATCTTTCATGGCAGGAGGCTTTGCAGTGTCTCCATAAGTATGTTAGTAAGCAAGTAATTTAATTTTCATAAACTCAGGTTTTGGACGTACACTAAAGAACAGGTAACATTTTAAGAGTGTAAGAATTTGAGTTTCAATTTGTCCTTTTCTGAACTTACTTCTCACAAAGTGCTGATTCTTGGACTTTTATGTCTTCAATCCTTAAAGCTTTATATTTTGCCAAATTCTCCCCTGTATCCATTGGGATAGGTAACAAACAATCTCAAAGCCTTAGTGGCTTATTATAACAAAGTTTTATTTCTTGTTTATACCACATGTCCATTGCAGATCATCAGGGTGCTTGGTCTCCAATGTCTTATTCTAGGCCCTGGGCTGACAGAATAACCATTGTCTCTAATGTTGTTGGTCACCATGGTAGCAGAAAAGAGACAAATCATGCATGGGCTCTTAAAGTTCCCTGGCAGAGTTGTCCATCACTTCTGTTCAGATTTGTGGGCCAAAACAAGTTACGTAGCTATGCCTCATCTCAAAAAGGGCAGATCAACACAAAATTAACATCTGTCTGGAAAGCAAAGACCTGGAAATACTTGGTCAATAGCACTAATTGCTATCGCATCTTACTTTCTCATTACCTGATTGGACTCTATTTCCTTTCTATGGACAAAATATGCTCACCCTATCTCCAGGAAGTTAAGTCAAACAACAACAACAACAACAACAACAGCAGCAGAAGCAGCAACAACAACCTCCAGTTTCATTACAGGATCAAGATCAAGTGTGATAATTTCTACTTGAAGGAGTGATAAGCCCAAGCCTGTAAACAAGAACCAGATGTGGCATGTCTTAATTCAAAGACTAATAAAATCCAAAGACCCATCATCTGTCCTGAACAAACCCAATCCACATTGGCTGGAATAAAGATAGGATTACCACTGTGACACTCCCTTTCTGAAACAGGAAAAGGACACACTTAGCTGTATTAGTACGTAGCAATTCTCAAATTTCACTGTGAAAATGTCTGGAGCACCTTCTATCATGAGGGCAGGGAATATCCCTAAGTTAGGTCTCCATTTGATTCATTGCCCCGACTCCTCTCCCTACTGTTCTCAAGACTCCTTGGTTCTGCCATTTGGTGGCTTTTATTTTTCCATTCCCTACCTTCCTGGACCTGAACCGCAAACTGCAGAATATGACCTCCTTGCAGATGAGTGGTTTTCTCAGCCCACTTCCTGTCTATAGATGCTTGACAACCCAGGGCTAATGTAATTGCCAGGTAATCACATTTCATCTATAATGCAAGTAGTGTATCTCTCTCGAAAACGTACTAGGCTTCTTGAATGTTCGATTCCCACAGTTCACAGTGTGAGCAGCTTCATCCACTTATCTTCTCCAGACCTCCAGAGATGTGATCTATTCCTCTGTATTCTCGCCTCAGTACTTCCTCTAGATCTATGTGTCTCTATCTCTCTTTTGACTTAGTTGTAAGTACCTGAGAGCTGTCCGTCCTCCATGGGAAAGCTGTCCCATTAGTCTCTTTCCCCTGAGCTATTTTGACCAGTTTAAAGAATTTACCAGAAACTACTTTATTGCATTCTTTGATTTCAACTAAATACTATTAGAGGAAACTTGCTAGAAAAACGTCCTTCTGTTTTCAAAGCATAAAGAATGAGTCTGAATTTCCGGAGAAACCTGGAATGTGCATAACCCGTCTCCCTAGAAAGGCCAAAACTCTAAAATCAGAGTTTGATAAAAGAAATATTTATATGAAAACTCCAATCTCCAAAACAACTCAATTTCTATGTTGCTGACATGTTCAATATTTATTTTAAAAAATGAAATTCTCTCGTCAAATGAAGTATCCTCCAGACATAAATAAGTAAAACAAACCTCTAGCAAAATGATCAATAAAACCATAGAAGTACAAGTCAACACCGGACATGAAACAGGGCCTCAAACATAGATTCTGCAGAGATTTTCAAAATCATAAAGAACAAGAAAAACGATGCTAGTAATTTTGGAAGTTATATTACCACAATTTCCTCAAGAAGCAATGGAATAATAGAAGAAAGTGAAAACATTAAGGACTTGATTTAGTAGCTCTGTTGCACTGTGAATAGAGATACATCAGGCCCTGGTGGCTTTATGGATGGGTTTCACACCCTTCAAGGAACAGACAATCCCAACTTTATACAAACTACTTTATCATAGAATGAGAAAAGTAGGGCAGTTCTCAGTTCACTTTACACGTGTATTCTAATTATTTTAATAAAACCAGGCGGGAGTAGTATAATAAAATCACATCTTCTACCAAACATCTATGTGAACACCGACGTGTATGTCCTAAACCAAATGCCATCAAATCATATTTGGCAGTGTATGCACATCTATTTATTTATTTGACATTTTTATTTCATTTTTTTGAGAGACAAAGACAGAGCGCTAGTTGGGGAGGGGCAGAGAGAGAGGAAGACACAGAATCTGAAGCAGGCTCCAGGCTCTGAGCTGTCAGCACAGAGCCGAACGCAGGGCTCGAACCCACCAACTGTGAGATTGTGACCTGAGCTGAAGTCAGCCGCTTAACTGACTGAGCCACCCAGGTGCCCTCGCAGTGTATGTACATCTAAAAAAGAAGACTCGGTATCTTAAAACAGAATGCTCTGTTAATCTTTAAATTCGAAGCAATTTTGATCAACGCCTTACAGGTGTTTTTTGTATGTTTTTCAAAACATCACAGCCTGATCTCAAACTTCTTATAGGAATAAAGAACCAAGAATAATTGAAGTCAGTTTGAAGTACAAAGAAGAACTTGCCCTACAAAACTTGCTGCAAAACTGTAGTAATTCAGACACTGGAATAATGGATCAGGGGTAGATCAATAAATCGCCAGGTGAGTAGAACTGAAATTGAGAATTCATACAGGATGGGCAAGAGGATGCACACCAATTCAGGGCAAGCAGGATGGGCAAGCAGGATGCACACCAATTCAGCATTGATACTTTCCTTCTTGAGAGGGAGAGTAGTGAGATGGGAAATAGTTCAAACAGCAGTTCAACATGATATGGGCAGTTATGTTTCTTTAAGTATTCTTAAGCAAATATGAACAAAATAGTAAGTTTGCTTATCTACAGGATGGGTGAGTGGATATTTGTTAAATCATCTTTTATGGGATTGAAATATTTCATAACTGGGGCGCTGGGTGACTCAGTCAGTTAAACATCTGACTCTTGGTTTGGGCTCAGGTCATGATCTCGCCGTTTCATGGGTTCGAACCCCGGGTGAGGCTCCACATTGACAGTGTGTGGAGCCTGCTTGGGATTCTCTCTTTCCTTCTCTCTCTGCGCCTCCCCGACTCATACTATCTCTGTCTCTCTCAAAATAAGTAAATAAACCTTTAAAAACGTGGGAAAAAAGTATTTCATAACTTAAAAATTCATTTTGATATAGTTGACAGCATTAAGTTGACAGAAAACTTGACTTCCAGTCCCTCCTCAGCCTTTAACTGAGTCTCTACAACTTACCTGTCTAACTATTAGGTTTCTCATTTATAAAGCCACCAGGATAGATATGTGGTTTAAGGTTAGGCACACGGTCCGTGCCCTTGACTGCCAAATGGTAACATCCCTGGCTGCTCGAACCCATGTAACTCCCAGGAATTTCAACGTGCTTTAAATTTTAGCGGGATTTATCAGTCAGTCTGCATTTGCCAAGGAGGTGACAGCAGTGGTGAACCCCTCCTTAGCCTCCTCCCCCCCCCCAAGGCGATTATGATGATATCACCAGTGTAATGTGCTAACTGGCTCCCAATGTTTATCATTTCCAATCCAACCTCACTTGCTTATGGCAAATGCCCATAAATTCAAATACCCCTGTGGGAAAACAGTACATGTGTCCTGGGTTCCATCCAACAGAAGGTAAACAGAGCCTGGAAAGACTCCAGTTTTGAACTGAAAAGGCGTTGGTGAGTTTTTCAGGGCACACGCGTCCCTGCGATCTCTCCTACTTCCGGGACACAAGCCTTCCTTATCTGATACAGAAGATGCGGACACAGACACAGACAACCTTACTTAATCCCCTCTGCTCTTCACCTCCAGCGTTTGCTTGACTGACTCACCTGCAGGACTGCTAAGCGGGACTTGAAGGTAAGAAACAAAACTCCTTCAGTGATTTCCTTGGTAAGAGTAGTGATCGCTTGCTTAGAATCTGCAGGCGGTTCTCAAAGCTGTCAATTAGCATTATCTGGAAAAAGGGGGCGCAAAGCAGACTGAGACGGTATCTCCATGGAAAGGGTGAGGACAACACGACCATTCTCTTCTTACATCCTTCCCACTAATGCATTCCGGCAATGGGACTTCAGAATAATCTTTCCAGTTTGTACCCCGACCCAGCCTCTGGCCTGCACAGGACCCCTCCACCTTGAGCCCCCACACCCCACAGAAGTCAGGGGTCCTGCACAAACCGCTCCCGGTTGGCTTCGCTCACAGTGTCACCTGAGGCCTAAATCGGCCTCACCGGGGCTGGCGCTCAGGTGAGCCCATTCTATGCGCTCACTGCGATGGTTACACTCAGCCCTGATTCAAATGTTGCATTCAAACTGCAGTCCTCATATGTGAATTTGAATTCGTCAAGGCCTTGCAGGTATGAGAAAAATGGATTATGTCATCCTCATTTAAAGAGGGCTGAGTTTTGTTTGGACCGACACTGAGTTACTGGAGTTGCGTTTGTTTGATCCTGTCAGGCTTGGTTTTACCCAGCATCGTGGAAGATGCATTTCAGTTTTTAACTTAAGCTGACCTTTCTAATGCCCGCGGGCCTCGGCAAGGCCCTTCCTGCGCCTGGAGCTCCAGTCCTGGTTAGTCCCAGGGCAGTTCCTCTGCCGAGACTCTGGGCGCCTTCCCAGCTCCTGCAGAGCAGGTGGGAGCCCAGGCGCACCCACACTCAGGCTTCTAGACCTTTCTGCAGGGCGGCCTCTTCCCCGATACACTGCCCGATGCCTCCCAGCAACTCCAGAACTTCAGCTGACTCTCAGTTCACAGAGACCTTGTCCATTTGGGCTCTGCCTCGGGCCCCATTGCGGCCACCGGCTCCTTGCAGCAAGGGTCACGGCTGCTCCTGGTTCTCGTCTCTCAAGGATCAGGTCTGTCACTGCCTTTGTTCCGTGCGAGGGAACCGCTGCCCCAGACTGTTGCTGTCCCGTTTTATAGTTAACTTGTGACCGGAGGACGAGCTCAGTACTAGTTGCTCCGTCAGGCCTGAGAGTAGAGACGCCGGTCTTTATTTTTTTCTGGGATGATCTTTAAAAATGGCCAAATCAGTATATTTTCATGAAAGTGCCAGCAGATGTCAGCAAAAGGCAAGGCAGTGATATATGAATTTTGTATTGGGATGTCAAATATTTCAGTATCAAAAGTCAGGGTTTAGTCTGACATCTCAATTTTCTTTTTTTTTTTAATTTTTTTTCAACGTTTTTTATTTATTTTTGGGACAGAGAGAGACAGAGCATGAACGGGGGAGGGGCAGAGAGAGAGGGAGACACAGCATCGGAAACAGGCTCCAGGCTCCGAGCCATCAGCCCAGAGCCCGACGCGGGGCTCGAACTCACAGACCGCGAGATCGTGACCTGGCTGAAGCCGGACGCTTAACCGACTGCGCCACCCAGGCGCCCCCGACATCTCAATTTTCTAAACGTAGTGATGCCACCTATAATTTCCTCTTGTTGGGCAGGGGCGGGGATGGAGAGGTGTGGAGAGAAGAAGAATCTGAGCTCCCAGGGTAGCTGTGGTTCTGCCAGTCATTCAGGTTCCGA
This sequence comes from Herpailurus yagouaroundi, assembly GCF_014898765.1. Classification (NCBI taxonomy): domain Eukaryota; kingdom Metazoa; phylum Chordata; class Mammalia; order Carnivora; family Felidae; genus Herpailurus; species Herpailurus yagouaroundi. Next base: position 15,952,680 of record NW_024412397.1, on the reverse strand, counting down.
ACTATCCCATGGCCCCGGGAAGCCAAACACAGAACGTCTTCCCCAAGAAACCTTACACCTTGAAGGAGCCACTCTGACCAGAGTTTCCCTCAGCTTGACTAAACTTTGCACACGTTTCTTCCTGACTTGTGGCCCTGACCTTCCTTTCTTAGACCACTTACTTTGGAAAACTTGTAAATGTAAATTCCTTCTCTGGTCCCTTTGAGATGTAAATCTCGCCAGTTTTAGAGCCCAAGAATGTCTTTCTCAAGGGCTTGGAAGCCATGTCTTGGAAATGTACACATCAAGTATGATCACGTCCCTACCTCCCAGTTTCTGTGGGGTGGGGGGAAGGCTAACTTTGGTGGGCTCTTTGCTCCGAGTTTTAAAACGACCTCCTATCATGAAGACATGAGAATATTTATTTTTCCTGTAGGTGAGGCCAGTTAGCAAACACAGATGCCCTGTCATCTTCTCATTCCAACTCTTAAAGAACTTTGTTTCAGTGGAGAGGGGTTCAGACACTTCTGGCCTCTCCTCGCTATTGGAATAACCTTGAATAATGTCTTCCTTCTGTGTTTATCTTTGTCTGGTGCAATTTTTGCCTTGACATTCCAAACCAGAATTTATTTAAAACTCTCTAAGCTATGCTTTGCAGTTTTAAAAAGTATGTTCTTCAGTCTACTCACTATTATGCAAATAATAGACCTTCAAATATAGGCTCAGGGTTTTTTAAATGGGAAGTACTTACGTGTGAGGGAATGCATGAGTTTTTTGTTCTGACAAAAATAATTCGTATGACTGTAATGACAGTTACACATATCTGTGAATATACTAAGAATCATTGAATTGTACATGTTAAAAGAGTGAATTGTAGGGTATGTGAATTATATCTCAATAAAGCTGTTATAAAAATAAAGAATGGCAGGAAGCTTCTAGGGAGTATGGTACTTGTCGGCTAAATTGACGTCAAAAAGAAAGACAAAAAAAGAATTCTCCCGGTGTTAAGAAGGTCACAGTTTGTGTTTCTCTTTCACACATTAAAGAATTCCTCTTTTAGATGTTTCCTATGTTGTAGAAACAGTGTTCAGCTGGGGAGCCTGGGTGGCACAGTCGGTTAAGCGTCCGACTTCAGCTCAGGTCACGATCTCGCGGTGAGTGAGTTGGAGCCCCGCGTCAGGCTCTGGGCTGAGCCATCACCGATCACCAGACACCATCACCAGACACCGATTCTGTGTCTCCCTCTCTCTCTGCCCCTCCCCTGTTCATGCTCTGTCTCTCTCTGTTCCAAAAGAAAATAAATAAACGTTGAAAAAAAGAAATTAAAAAAAAAAAGAAAGAAACAGTGTTCAGCTAATTGTGCCATCCATAAAACACAGATTATGGTGAAATCTGAGGATAACTAAACTTGATCATGCTAAGGAGGTCAGCTTACAAAGCATTCCAAAATACACTGTATTTTTAAAAATTACAAAAAAAAAAAATCATAGCTTTAAGCAGTTTTCTAAAAGGTCCTCAAACTCCCAAGAACTACTGATCCACCGGGACAAAAATCATATTTCCCTTAGTAACTGCTCTATGTATATGACTTAAAAACATATATTTGCTAAAATCTAGCTAAGTGAATTTTGTTGACGCTGTGCAGGAAAGCAGTATTAATACACACTGTGAATCTAGCGGTATAAATCACTTGTTAGATAACACAAGACTTTGTAATAACCACTTTATACAATAAGATTCTTTCATGTATGAAAAAGTCAAAATGTAGCTCTTTTCTAGAATATATTTGTTAAAAGCAAACTGGAAAAGAGCTAAAGTTATGCAGGGTAGCCCATGCAAATAGTTGTTCCTTTAAATTTTCTCTTTGGAATCAACGTTTTAATAGTTGGTTATATATCAGTTTTCACTAGACCCTGCATACCGCAAAGGTAATGTTTGTGTGACTTTATTTTATTTTGAGCTTGATAGCATTCTAAAATAATTTAAGTACCTTAAATCGTATCGTACTTATGTTATAACTGTAAGTGAAGACACTGTTCCTGCTATGTTTTTAAATTACAAGTTTTATATACACGTATGTATATATGTATATACATATACACATATATACATATGTATATACACACAGATATATACTCTAAATTAGATACATATTTCTATTAAAACTTGAAAAAATTTTTTAACGTTTATTTATTTTTGAGAGAGAGAGAGAGAGAGAGACAGAGCGCAAGCTGGGGAGGGGCAGAGAGAGGGAAACACAGAATCTGAAGCAGGTTCCAGGCTCTGAGCTGTCAGCATAGAGCCCGATGTAGGGCTCAAACCCACAAACTAGGGGGTCATGACTTGAGCCGAAGTCAGACACTTAACTGACTGAGCCACCCAGGTGCCCCATATTTCTATGAAAACTTTTCATGGACTCATTAGTCTGTGATATGATCACGAGGAATAAAAGGTGGCTAAATTGTTCTGTAGACAATTTTCTGTTTAAAATTTTTGAAAAATAATTATTAAAGTAATGTTTTATTGCAGAATGTTGAAGTGTAAAAACATTATATATACATATATAATTATAAAGTCATTATTTTGTATACAGGATACTCGTATAATAAATATAAAATCTCAGATTTTAAGATTTTAACTTCTCTCTATAAACGCCTCAGCAACACATAAAATCATACCTGATAACAATAAAAAAGAACTTCCTTAATAATTCAAGAAAGCTTAATGTTCATCTGGTACCAGAGTTTGATTTTGAACACTTTTTTTTTTAATTAGTTAAAAATTGTTTAACATCCTGTTTAAAGAAATAAAACTAAAGTGTTCTCTTTTTACAGTGCTGAGTTCTATTCTAAATGTCATGGAAAGACAAGATACTTGTGCTCGAGAGCTGTTAACCAGGTTAGTGGATAGTTACGACTAAAAAATTGGTGCTTAATTCCACTTGGATGAAAATGACCTTCTATTAATATAAAGCAAACCATTTTGTAAATATATCAAAATAATGCTTGTGGGAATAAAAACATCCAAGTAATGGGTTATTATTTAAATTTTTGATATGGGCTATTATTTGAATTTTTAATAGTCATTCAGTATAACCATCTTTTAAAAGCATCATTTATTTAAAATTTCAACAGCTATAATAAGATTTCAAAATTTCAAAAGCTCATTCAATTAGAGAAATTTTTTTTTTAATTTTTTGATGTTGTACCAGACAACTGAAGTTTTCAGAGCAGGTGGTAAGTAACTCTTTAAGCAAAGGAGAGAATTCAACTCCCTCATAAACACTGAAAATATAGAGTTTTTTTTTTTTTTGTAATGCTTATTTATTTTTGAGAGAGAGAGAGTGAGAGGCAGAGAGGGGCAGCGAGCGAGGGGAAGAGAGAGGGGGGACAGGAGATCTAAAGCAGACTCTGCTGTCAGCACAGAGCCCAAAATGGGTCTCGAACTCACAAACCATGAGATCATGACCTGAGTTGAAGTTGGACGCTTAGCCATCTGAACCACCCAGACACCCCTAAAAATCTAGATTTAACTGACTTCCAAAAATTATTTTACACTATGTGCTAAAATATGAAATATGTATAATATTAAATATGAGAGTAAGGTTGTTATTTATATAGAAAGGAAGAACAAAAAGAATTAAGGAATGCTATGTAAGCTTAGATTCATGGATGTTTCTACTATTAGCCTGCACTTTTTCATATAAAACTGAAAATAATCTGTTAGGTTATTTATTTTATTTTTTTTTTTTTCATTTATTTTTGGGACAGAGAGAGACAGAGCATGAACGGGGGAGGGGCAGAGAGAGAGGGAGACACAGAATCGGAAACAGGCTCCAGGCTCTGAGCCATCAGCCCAGAGCCTGACGCGGGGCTCGAACCCACGGACCGTGAGATCGTGACCTGGCTGAAGTCGGACGCTTAACCGACTGCACCACCCAGGCGCCCCTGTTAGGTTATTTAAAAATTCTGATTTCTGTGTAAGTTGGAGTGATATGTAACCAATAGTTTGCACTCACACTTTCAGGTGTGATAACGACACTCAACTGTAAATAGTTGAATTGTTCCCCATAGTTGGGCATTATATCCAGCCACTCTTTCTATTTATATTTACCCAGATGGGTTTTAACCTGACTGTTGAATATCAGCATGGCTAAAATTTACATGGAACACTAAAGTCTGGAACACTCCAAATGCCGCATTAGTGCGTTTCAGATTTTGTTTTTGTTGTTTGAAATGTGTGTATGCTAATTTCAGTTTCAAAAGAAATTTAGAATTCAGTTTGACTCACAAATAATCCAACATGCTTATTATCAAGTATCTCTACTCCTCCTCTGTCAAGTCTCTCGTGTAGCCTAATCAATCATAGGCACTGTTTTGGTTGCTAGAACCCTCACAGACAGAGAAACCTAGAAATATCTAGGTTAAATATCCATTAAATTAATTAAACAAGGAGGCCATTAGACTGAGCTGGCTAAATGCAGCCGTGGTCTATGCAAGCAAACCAAAATCTAAACTGTAAACGCCTCAGGGCTACAAATTCAAAACCCAAGGACAACCAATCACAAATAGCCAACTAGGCTTTAAGCCATAGGCCATCAATGACTTCCTTACTTCGCTTCTGCCTTTTCTCTATAAAAGTCTCTCTGTGAAAGTTCTCTCTAGAAGTCTCCCCTGGGTGGAGCGCTCCTAACCACTTCTGGTTTGGCATTCCCCAATTGTAATGGAATTTTGCTCAAATAAACTCTTAATTTTTTTTTTTTACCATTCATCTTTTAACAAATCCTAACATCCAGTTTTAATCAAAGCCCTCCCTGTCAGCGTCTAGAGATTCTGGCTATCTTGGTCTCTGGCTTTGTTAGTATCACTGATTTGTTTGAACAAAGCCTGTATACCATTTTATTCTTGGTTACTCTTTGTTCACTCATTCATTCTCATTTATCAGTTTGGGGAGCAAATCCTCTTTTGTTTCTTGGATTTTTAGATTATCAGACCCTCGAAGCTTTCACTGTTCTTCCATTTGAAACACATTTCCTTCTTTGGCATTCTTCAGCATCAACACCAACACCTCCAATCATTATCTGTGTGTATATAGGACAAAGCTTTAAATGAGGTACAATCTGCTTTCCAAATTTTGCACTGAGGACAATGGCAACCTCTGCCTCAATTACAGGTAAAGTTAGTTTTGCAATCTTCCGTGTATATTAAATAGATTTCAAACAATCCTTGCAATGACCGTGATGTTTGGAGAGACTTTATGAAATTCATTGGTGGCATAGAGGTGGACACCCACTGAACAAAGGGTCCGGTTTAATTTATACTAACACTCATTCTTTGTATGTCACTTTGCCTAAATGTCTTTGGTGTTTCTATAGAGCACAGGATAAGCATTCTTACTGAGAGCATTTTGATATCTCAGCCTCCATTGACCTGTCCCCACGAGGGGCTATGACTTCTTTTTAATCTTATGCTTTTATTTTTCCTACCCAAATGGTACAAATTTCTTGAGCATTTCACTTAAAAATATTCAATAACGAACTCTTAAAATGCCACAAGATCTATTTCTTCACATGGAGGGTAGCTATAAGCTTGTGTTCTAGCCGTGGAAATTCAGTGAACTGTATACTTACACTGTGTGCACTTTTTTGTATGTCTGTTTACCTCTATTTTTAAAAAGTTAAGGAAAAAACACCACCACTCTAGGTTACTATGTGGTAGTTTATACCAGACTAATACTCCTGTGCACCTACCAAAAACAATTAGAAACCGTGAATAAAAGACAAAGAAAATGCCATCTCTTTAAAGGCATTGCAGAGCTGCGGAAGCAGCCAGACCCCGAGGGATCTCGTTACGTTAGAGTAAAATTAGGATTCCACTTCTGTCCCAGGAGCATTTGGTGACTCTTGGAATAGATGGGAGCAGCTAAGAAGTCATCAGGGTTTTGAGCAGTCACACTGAGCTAACATGCAAGAGCTGCATTCGGGACTGGCGTGGCTTTCGTCCATGTTGGGGGAGTCGAGCTTCTGGAGCAAACGGAGGCCACAAAGACGTGCCCCTGACACTTGGAGGTTTTCCCCTCGGGGCAATTGCTCTTCAGACAATAGGTTAAAAAAACAAGTTGATGGTGGGGAAACAGCAAGATACATACGTGTATTTCTACTCTGTCTGCCAAGAAGGTCTGGAAAGTGATAACCCAGCAGCACTGGGTACACCTAATACCCAGATCTTGATATCTAAATACCATTCTCCAATACGAGGAAGCAGGGATTCTTGGAAAAGCGGCCAGTTCTAGGGTTAGGGCAGGGAAAATACAACAGGAACCTGGTACATCTTGTGGTGCCGGAAACTAAGCAGATAGATTAAAAAAGAAAACAAAACAAAAAAGCCATGTCTGTTGAAAGGGCACAGAGACACAGTAACTCACTTGAAGGGCCTCCCGGTGGCCAAAACTGAGGTAATTTGAATATTAAATAATGATAGCATTAAATTTTAGCCTATAGAATAACATAGATCTGCATGAACCTCTTCTGATATAAATGGATAACTGAATGACAATTAAATGGGGAAAGAAAAGACTTTTGATTTACATTCGAACAAAAATGAAGAAAATAGAAAGTCATTATTAAACAAACACCACAAGAGCTCCTGCAGACAACGTCAGTGGATGCTGAAATTAGTGGACAGAAGTATGATGAAAAAACAGAATATTTCCACAGTCTCGAAATATTTTCCCCATGTACTTATTAATTGCAAAGAAAAAAATGTGAAGAAACCTGGCACATACCACCTTAATCACACGATCGAGGTGAACCCCACCCAGTAATGAGATATACCAACAACACATGATGCGCTGAAAAGGCACATCACACATTATTCAAATGTGCCCAGAAGATGAAAAACGATGAAGGACTGAACATCTGCCAGATATTGAAAGAAACCGAGGAAACATGACACTCAAGCGCATTGAGGGTTCCTGGACATTACTGAAAAAGTGGGAAAATCCTATTCAGGTCTGAAGGTTAGTTAACAGTTTTGTAACAATGTTAATTTCATGGTTTTGCTAATTACACTATGTTTACGTAAGATATTAACATTGGGGGAGCTTCAGGAAAGAGGAGAACTCTGTATCATTTTTGTAAGCTTTCTATAAGTCCAAAACTATTTCTAAATAAAAAATTAAAAAAATTAATGTCACAGGATGTTTTGTCAAGCAATTTATTCATGAGAGTTTTGACTCTTATGTTTAGAAATATCTGGGGCGCCTGGGTGGCTCAGTCTGTTAGGCGTCCAACTTTGGCTCAGGTCATGATCTCACGGCGTCAGAGTTCCAGCCCCACATCAGGCTCTGTGCTGACAGCTCAGAGCCTAGAGCCTGCTTTGGATTCGGATTCTGTGATTCTGTCTCTCTCTGTCCCTCCCCCATTTACTCTCTGTCTCTCTCAAAGAAAAATAAGCAAACATTAAAAAAAAGAATATTTAGAAACATCTTATGCTCTAGTGTTCTAAAGCAAAGGTCAGCCAACCTCTACCAGATGGTAGATATTTCGGTAAAACAAGAAATTTGATATGTACTTTAATATAGTTAAATAATGAATTCTCTATTCCTTCCAACTGGCTTCCTACTTTATATTATGCTATTTTATACCCTATTTACCTTATTTAAATTACACTGCTTAATATTGTAATCCCTTATGTTCTTTCATAGTAGATTAAATTACAGCCTGAGACATAAATTGGATTATGGTTGTTTATCCTTAGAAAAGTGGGAAGTGTGACACATTTTATTATATTTTAATATTATAATAACAAAAACATTAATTTAGTTTATGTTGCTTTTCCTTCCAAGAAAATGAAACTAAAAAGTGTATCAATTATTTACAAGAAAGGATTTCTTTAGAGTGCCTAAGGGTACTATAATAAGGGTATTTAATTTATATTTTAACAGTTTTGAAGAATGATCTAAAGATCTGAGAAGACCCATGTTTGAACTACACAAGCATGAATGTTTTTCAAGCCATTCAGGCAGTGCTAGGCAGCATATAATTTTTGCAGGTCCAGAAACAGACGCTGAGCATGTGCTGAGTCTGCCTGGGAGGTGGGGGGAACAACCTGTAGGGATGTGCAGAGGCGGCCAACAAAGGGCACAAGCCGGCCACCACTGTGAGTGAACGGACTTGAATCCCACTGGGATGCCACGGAAGTCCACAATTATCGGTTGTGGGCTGCTCTGAAGAATGGTCACTCCCCAGAACTCTGGCTCACTGTATGCACAGCAAAGCAGGCTCCAACAGCAGGATAAAGCCCACATGCCAAGAGATGCGGGCGCCGGCAGTAAGGAGTCAGGCCAGGGCTTGCCGAAGTGTGAGGGGGCGTAGGTAGGACGCGGACAACATCTACCGCCATTTATTTAACTGATGCGCCTACACCAGCTTTTGATGCCTGGGAAATTGTCGGTGCTATTTTTCCTCCTCTTTTGCTCTTTGGGGCGGGGTAGAGAGCAGAATATTTTTATTTCCTTCTCCTTCTTCCCCCTTTTCCTGTCCTCCTTCTTCCTCTTCTCTTCCCTTTTCTATTCCTTCTCCTCCCCTTCCTCCTGCTGCTCCTCCTTTTCCTCCGCTTCCTCCTTCTCCTCCACTTTGTCCTCTTCCTCCTCTTCCCCTTCTTTCTAGTTCCTGTAAATTTAATTATCAAAAAAGGTGATCATACAGCAGCAAGGAGACATGTTTTCCATGGCACATGACATTGCTGTGCACTTGCAACTTATCTCCAAAGCTTCGTTATATCTTTCCTTAGTCGAGAAAGTACTTGTTTGTTGGAGAGGACTGCCCACGTTAGCTACGAGGCTATCCATTTATGGCAGCACAATGCTGAGGAACGCTTCGGGGCTGTCCTGCAGAGAACACATCTTGCAGGAATCTGAGAGATGGCAGACGTGATCTTTAGCAGCACAGTCCCCAGGCTGGGCTTGAACCTGAACCTACACACCTTGCTCCCTGGAGCTCATTACTGTTTCTCGTTGCGAGTGATATGGTGGAACACAGTTTGTTCCAGATGCTGCTGGTGTCTGTAGGTCCGATTTAGTTCTTCACCGTATTTAACCTATGAGTACACCAGGAAGAAGATACATCACAGGCTAACTCGCTTTGAACCATTAACCTAGATGGATGGCAGAAAAGAGAATTCCTTCTTCGTTTCAGAAAACAGCGTAATAACGGTTTGACCACTGAATGTAGGGCCCCATGATATTGAACTTAGATAAGGTAGGCTTAGATAAAGCGTGAGTTTTCCTCTGAAATAAAGGAAAAGAGACCTTGGAGCTGTGTTGTGTTTCTGCCTCTAGAAGACGAAAGAGGAGAAGAAAGGGAGACAGGAGAAAAGAGAGAAGGGTCCAAGAGAATGGGGGAACCGGTAACCTAACAGCAGGCTGCAGCCTCAGGAAGAGCATATCCACTGAGAAGTTCCTTGTGGTGGAGACTAACCAATGACTTTACGGGTGTAGTAATATTTTACATGCAATTTAAAACTGTCTTCATCTGTGATGCAATTATTCACTCTGACCCGAAGTACGTTCAGTAAAAAAATCTAATACAGACAAAAACTTTGGCCGGTAGAATTTGGGACATGAAGACAAAATAATCACAGTCTGTATTTCCAGGAAAAATTCCGCTTAATAACATAAATGTCAAATATTCTATGAAATAACTGGTGTAGACTCTTTTAAAGGTCAATGTTGTTGGGTGCCTGGGTGGCTCAACTGGGTAGGCGTCCAACTCTTAATTTTGGCTCAGGTCATGATCCCATGAATCATGGGATTGAGCCCTGCGTCCAGCTCTGTGCCGACAGTGCGGGACCTGCTTGGGGTCCTCTCTCTCCTTCCCTTTCTGCCCCTTTCCCGCTCACTCTCTGTCTCTCTCTCTCTCTCTCTCTCTCAAAATAAATAAATAAACTTAAAAAAAAGTCAATGTTAAAATAAGAAGGGAGATCAGAAGGAGAGGAGGACTTCTTTTCATTATTTCTCCACAGGAGGGAAACACCTCCAAAAGTATTGCTTTGAGGCAATTGTGCTAGCAAAGGATTTTATAAATTTTGGGGGAGGGAGCGATTGTGGCAGCAAATGACTGAGACATTGGGGACAAGACCCAGAGCAAGTTTCCAAGCACTCTGACCTGTACATTTTCAAAACAGGATATCTGGTTGACATGAGCAAGAAAAAAAAAAAGATTCCTCGCGTTTCCCCAAGAAAAAATGAGTGGTCATTTCTCAGTGGCTGGCGTTATCTTAGGGCCATGTAGAATTCCCCAGTTGAGGTATCTAGGTAAAATTCTATTAGGCTAGGGGGGGATTCCAGATAGTTCAGGAACAGGCGGTATTTCAATGGCACGAGAGACTAAATAAATCAATGCGCTGTAAACTCTCTGTCCTACATTTAGAAATGTAATAACTAAATATATTGTGCAAATTTTAATTGGGTCTTTAAATAAATAAAATAAGCCAACTAAAAAAGACATTTTGGGGGCAATCAGGGTGTGTTTAATATAGCCTCCATGTTCTATGATGTCACTGAACTAATATCAATTTTATTAGGTGTGATAACAGTATTGTAGTTATGTAAGAAAATGTTTTTATCATTAAGAGATGTGCATGCTGAAATATTTAGGAGTAAAAAATAGCTTTACCAGAACATGTGTGTGTGTGTGTGTGTGTGTGTGTGTGTGTTGTGATAAAGGAAATATGGAAAAAGGACAACAATTGGACATTCTAGGTAAGGGTGTCATGTATTCATAATACCATACTTTCTTCTTGACTGTAAGTTTGAAGATTTTCTTTTTTTTTCTTTTTTTTTTTTCATGTTTATTTTTGAGGCGGGGAGGGGCAGAGAGGGAGACACAGAATCTGAAGCAGGCTCTAGGCTCTGAGCTGTCAGCACAGAGCCCAATAAGGAACTCGAACTCACTAACTGCAAGATCATGACCTGAGCAAAAATTGGACATTTAACTGACTAAGCCACCCAAGCTCAAACCCCAGTTTAAAAATTTCAAAATGAAAGTGAGTGTGGACAAAAGAGTCTTGAACTGATTCTTGTTTAAAAAAAAAAAAAAACTGATTCTTGGGGCACCTGGGTGGCTCAGTTGGTTGAGCAGCCGACTTCAGCTCAGGTCATGATCTCACAGTCTGTGGGTTCGAGCCCCGCGTCAGGCTCTGCTTCTGATTCTGTGTCTCCCTCTCTCTCTGCCCCTCCCCTGCTCGCTCTCTCTCTCTCTCTCTCTCTCTCTCAAATAATAAACATTAAAAATAATACATACATACATACAAACTGATTCTTGATTACCTCAAACATCAAAGACCAGATGAAGTCTGAGCCAGCAGAAAATGAGAAATAGCTTGGAAGGTATAGAGGAAAGTGGAAGAGTATGGGGTCATTGTTGCCAAGAGGGAAGAATGAGTCTAGAACAAGGGACCAGTACAAGTGTTCACAGCTCCTAAGAGATCATGTAAGGCATGGGCTGAGGGATAGGCATTGGATTAAGTAACATGGCAGTCACTGCTCATAACATATAGCTCAAAACTCAGTTTCTAGTTTGAAAGAGGAAAAAAGGGAGATACAGTGAATTGAGTTTTTAAAAATGGAAATAACGTCATGATGGAAGCGAAGGAGAGACAAAGATGACTTAAGATCAGGACAACTGGTGTCCCTACGGAGAAGCACAGAATTGAAAAAGCCCAGAGAGGAGGAACTAAAAAATTCTGCTGAAATGTGTGATTACTTTATCAGCAACTTCCTAGTTGCATTCAAATGAACAAGCTCATCCCTGGTTGAAGTTGTGTCGTCAAAAGTTCTGTCTTCAAAAGAAGACAGAAGGGCAAGGAAGGCTGTTGTCAAGGTTTTGTGGATCAGGGGCACCAAGTCTCAGAGGCTTAGGCTGTGAAGTAAGAGAGGAGTCCTCCAAAGGATATGGCATTAAGTAGAGGTATCCATGGACTGGATAAAGAGAGAGAGGTTTATGTTGAAGGGCTGTTTCTTTTGTTGTTGCTGCCGTGACGTTCATTTATTTACTTTGAGAGAAAGAGCACAAGCAGGGAAGGAACAGAGAGAAAGGGAGAGAGAGAGAATCCCAAGCAGGTTCTGCAAGGCCAGCCCAGAGCCCAATACAGGGCTCGAACTCCTGAACCCTGAGATCATGACCTGAGCAGAAATCAAGAGTCGAATGTTCAACCGACTGAGCCGCCCAGGTACCCCAGAAATGCTGTTTCTTGAATTAGGGATTTGAAGGCGGAACAGTTTTCAATGACAATAAAAAAAGGAAGATGTGTAGAGTAGATATGAACTTAGACGAACAAAGGAATTTCAGAATTGAGGCACTTCTGTGATTGTGGCCCTAGCAGTCACTCCCAATGGCTATCTGAGAAAGCAGTCAGCTTAGGAGTGAATTGTGTGACAAGGGCATTGTATTTTGTAGGGATTTAGGAAAATATTTCTGAATAAATTTAATTAGATATTTGGGGAAGGGGTGGGAAAACATGAAATAAAAGGATATGTTTTGATCGGCTGAAAAATATTTATCCAATTCTTATCTAAGTATGCAACTTTCAAAACTCTTTCTCATTAAATGTACTGTAGTTTTGACTACACTTTCTTTTTTTTTTAATTTTAATGTTTATATTTATTTTTGAGACAGAGAGAGACAGAGCATGAGCAGGGGAGGGGCAGAGAGAGAGGGAGACACAGAATCCGAAGCAGGCTCCAGGCTCTGAGCTGTCAGCACAGAGCCTGACACAGAGTTTGAACCCATGAACCATGAGATCATGACCTGAGCCGAAGTCGGACGCTCAGCCGATTGAGCCACCCAGGCACCCCTTGACTACATTTTAAAAGTCAATGTTTATCCATTCTTTTCTATGAACATATAATAGTTATTAGACATACTCACATTAAGAAACATTTAAATTTTTTTTTAACGTTTATTTCTTTTTGAGACAGAGAGACAGAGCATGAATGGGGGAGGGTCAGAGAGAGGGAGACACAGAATCTGAAACAGGCTCCAGGCTCTGAGCTGTCAGCACAGAAGGAAGCATTTTAAGAACTAGTATGTGCCCACATAAACATCTTAAAAGTTCTTACAGAAATTTCGAAACAGATTATTATAATTCCAGTAAAATTTTTCCTTGGGTTGATTCCTAATTATAAAGAGAATATTTGTTTTGGGGAAAGAGATAATTTATATTAAATCCATTATCTATGAAGAGCAAGTTCGAAAATGTATTGGCATGTTGAAAATACAGGGTATATTTCTACATGTAAAAAATACAAAAAAAAACCCACTTTAAACATAAAAGGAAATGTTCGAGTAAAAGCAATCATTTTTTTTTTAAGGGAAGGCAATTTTCTGTTAATTAAATTACTTGTAATTTAACTTTCACGTATAAGTAATTAGCAAAACGGGAGTGTCACGTCAAGTTAAAATTAGCAATATTTAAATTTATGTATTTACAGTGTTTCATTTTAAAATTCTTTTAACCTTGGATTTATTCTCTGATCACATACAATCTATAGCAATATCCATAATGTACTTTATATATCTAAAAAGTACTTATTTTAAAAAATTTAATCTTCCCATCTTACTGATTAAATTTTCTCTCTAATCTACAAAAGCACAAAATGTATTTATTTTTGAAGCTCTAGATCATTTGGCTGATTCAATATCTGAAAACCAATTAATGTAATCCATCATATCAGCAGACTAAAGAAGAAAAATCATATGCCCATATCGATAGATATAGAAAGGACATTTGATAAAAGCCAACATTTATTTAGGATGGAAACATGTAGCAAACTATGAATACAGGGGAAATTTCTCAACTTGATAAGGAACTTTTACAAAAAAACTACAGCTTAATAGAATGCGTAGATAAGCCACAGACTGGAAACTAAATGAAGAAGACATAGCTGATAAAGGACTGTTATCCAAAATATACAAAGAACTACTCTTAAATCTCAACAGTAAGAAAATGAACAACCCAATTTACAAAATGGGCAAAATACCTGAACAGGCACCTCACCAAGAATGATACACAAATGGCAATTAAGCCTATGAAAAGAAGCTTGACATCATATGTTATTAGGGAAATGCAAATTAAAACAGCAAGATACACATCTATTAGAATGGACAAAATCCAAAATTCAAAAATTAAAAATACCAAAAAATACTGGCAATACCAAATGCTAGTGAAGATGTGAACTAATAGGAGCTCTCGTTCATTGTTAGTGGGAATGCAAAATGGTAAAGCTACGGTGTTTGGCAGCTTCTTACAAAAGTAAACGTATTCTTACCATATGACCTAGCAATCATACTCATTGGTACTTACCCAAATGAGTTGAAAACCTATGTTCACCCCAAATCCTGCACACAGATATTTATAGCAGCTTTATGTTAATTGTCAAAATTTGGAGGCAACCAAGATGTTGTTCAGCAGGTGAATGGATGAATAAACTGTGGTACGTCTGATTTAGGGCTAAAAAGAAATGAGCTATCAATCCATGAAAAGATAGGAAGGAACCTTAAATACATATGAATAGGTGAAAGACGTCAATCTGGAAGGCGATATATTGTATGATCCCAACTACATGACATTCTGGAAAAGGCAAAACTATGCAGAGAGTAAAAAGATCGGGGATTTCCAGGGGTTGGAATGGGGAGGAATGAAGAAAAAGCAGAGCATGGCGAATCTTAAGGGCAGTGAAAATCCTCTGTAGAATATTATAATGATGTTTACCTGCCATCGTATATTTGTGCAGACTCACAGAATGTACAACATCCAGAGTGAGTCACGACATAAACTATGAACTTTGGGTGATATTGATGTCAATATAGATTCATTGATTGTGAGACATGTACCATTCTTGTGGGGGATGTTGATAGTCAGGGAGAATGTGCATATGTGGAAGCACTGGATATATGGGAACTCTGTACGCTTTCTACTCAATTTTTCTGTGTGAACCTAAAACTGTTTTTAAAAAAAAGGTTTGAAAATAGACAGCTAACAAGGGTGCCTGGGTGGCTTAGTCAGTTGAGCGTCCAACTCTTTTTTTTTTTTAATTTTTTTTTAACGTTTATTTTTGAGACAGAGAGAGACAGAGCATGAATGGGGGAGGGTCAGAGAAAGAAGGAGACAACAGAATCTGAAACAGGCTCCAGGCTCTGAGCTGTCAGCACAGAGCCCAATGTGGGGCTCGAACTCACGGACCATGAGATCATGATCTGAGCCGCAGTCGACGCTCAACCTGCTGAGCCACCCAGGCACCCCTTGAGCGTCCAACACTTAATTTCAGCTCAGGTTATGATCCCAGGGTTGTGGTATTGAGACCGCGTCAGGGTCCATGCTGAGCATGGAGCCTGCTTGGAATTCTCTCTCTCCCTCCCTCTACCCCTCTCCCCTGCTCATGCTTTCTCTATAGAAAAATAAAATAAAATATAAAATAAAATAAAATAAAATAAAATAAAATAAAATAAATAATAGCTAACATTATACTTAATTGTGAGAAACAAGATGCTTTCTTCCTAAGATGGGGGAAAGGACAGGATACCTCCTCTCACCACTCCTATTCACCATCGGACTATTAAATCCTAGCTAGTGCGTAAGATAAGAAACGGAAATAAAATGTATAATGATTGGGAAGGAAGAAATACAGCTGTCTTTATTTGCAAATGACATCATTGTCTATGTAGAAAATTCTAAATGATTGACAAGAAAAATATCCCAAAAAAGTCCTGCAACTAATTGGTGATTGTAATAAGATTGCAGGATCCAATCCGATGATACTAAAGTCAACTGTTTTCCTATGTACCAGTAAAGAACTCTTGGGATTTGGAAAGAAAAAAAAAATACTGTTTATATTAGCACCAAAAAATGAAATACTTAGGTATAAATACAACAAAATATATATAGCATGTATATGAGGAAATCTATATAACTCTGATGAAAGAAATCAAAGATCTAAGTAAGTGGAGAGATACTCCATCTTCATGGATAGAAAGATTCAATAGCTAATATGTCAGTTCTCTCCAATTTGGTCTACATATTCAGTCCAAATCCCACCAAAATTCCGGCAATTTATTTTGCAGATATCAAAGAACCTGATTCTAACATGTTTTGAAAAGACAAAAAAACATAGAATAGCCAACATATTACTGAAGAAGCACAAAGTCAGAGGGTAGTCACTAAAAAAAGATTTATGTTGTAAACCCTGATGTAACCACTAAAAAATAAATAAAGACGTAAAACTAACTATTGAGGGAGATAAGTGGAATTTTTTAAACTACGCACAATCCTTAACTCAAAAGAAAGAAGGGCCTGGTAAAAAATAAGTGGGGGCTGGGGGGCAGGCAATAGACAAAATGGAGAAAATAGAAAAATGATTAGCAAGATCGCAGCTTTAAACACAACTACATAAATAATTACATTAAATGCCAACATTCTCAATGCCTCAACTAAAAGACGGAGATTTTGATATTGACTTAAAGATGTGTGCTAGTTAAGTATAGGTTGAAAGTTAAAGGGGGGGGGGGAGGAAAGGAGTAAAGAAACGACAAAAGGGGTCAATTCACCAAGAAAACATAATTTTCCTCTATGTATACTTACCTAATAGAAGAGCTTCAATATACAATAAAAATGATAAAAATTTAAAGGAGAATTAAATCCATATACAATTAGCATTTAAAACTTAAATTTTCTCTCAGTAATTTATACCACAAGGAGACAGATGATCAATAAGGGTAAAGAAAACCTAAAACCAATATAACCAATTTGATCTAATTGACATTAGAGGAACCTCCATGACAAAACAAGATACAGGGCTGGCAGATGGGCACATGAAAAGCTCATCACCATCTTTAGTCATTAGGAAAATGAAAAACAAACCATAGTGGAAAACCACTACAAATTAGAATAACACACACACAAAATTGACAATACCCAATGCAGATGAAAATGTCAAGGAAGAGGAACTCTCGAAATTGCTAATGGGGATACCAAGTTGAATGATCACTTTGGCAAGCAGTTTGGAAGATGTTTATATTTTTACATATTAACTATGATTTAGCAGCCGCACCTGTCGATTTCTACCCCAATCAAAGTGTATGTCTGCAAAAAGCATCTTTGCAAATGTTTATAGCAGCTTTTATCCAATAACAGTCCCAATGAGCTACTCACCAAGTGATGACTGAATAAATAAATTGCGATGCATCCATACAATGGAATACTATTCAACAATAAACATAAAAACCACTGATACATGGGGTGATACAAATGAACCCCTTAAGCGTTATTGTGAGTGAAAGAATCCAGACACCGAAAGCTACATGCTATTTGATCCTCTTTATATGACATTTTGGAAAAGACAAAATGATAGGAACAAAAAGTATAGCGGGGGTGAGTTGCCAGGGCTGAGGGTTGTGTAGAGGGGACTATCAGGGGGACAAGGAAAATTTGGGATAATGGAAATCCTCTACCTCTCCGTCGTGATGGTGGCTGTGTGGTTGCACATATTTGCCGAGACAGATAGAAATCTACACCTGACAGAGTAAGCTATGCTTTGTGTCAACTATACTGCAAAAAAACCTGCATTAAAGAAATAAGGAAAAATGCTAAGGAAGAGCAGGGGCTACCCCTCCTCCATGGCTGAGTCTTCATGTAGGGTTGGAAGGATGATGTATAGCAAGCAGCCTGGCAGCACACCCGGAGGGATGAAGGAGAAACCTTCACCCTCAACACAGTTCGACTCACTCCCACGGTCTCAAAAACCCTGGCAGTTCAGAGCAAAGAGCAATTTGCCACCCTCCCTTCCTTTTCTTTCTTTCTCTTTTCTTTTCGACATGTGCCATCTTTCTCTAGAGACCACAATACAGGCTTCATATTCTAGTCTATGTCCAATGGAGGTGATATCTGATTTGGTGATGTCTTTGTTGACACAAGCTTTGTATACGCGAAATCGAATGAAACAGAAATCATTTTCTACGTGTCAAAATGTCTGAGGAGGGGCGCCTGGGTGGCGCAGTCGGTTAAGCGTCCGACTTCAGCCAGGTCACGATCTCGCGGTCCGGGAGTTTGAGCCCCGCGTCAGGCTCTGGGCTGATGGCTCAGAGCCTGGAGCCTGTTTCCAATTCTGTGTCTCCCTCTCTCTCTGCCCCTCCCCCGTTCATGCTCTGTCTCTCTCCCAAAAATAAATAAACTTTGAAAAAAATATTAAAAAAAAAAAAATGTCTGAGGAAACAGGAGACTGTGGGTTTTTGTGTGCCATTTAATCAAAATTGTAATGCATGAATCATATTCAAAGGATTGATAAGCTGGGAGGATTACCTGCTGTAGAAGGCCTAATTTGTTTCAAGCCACAGAATTTGATTTCTCATTAAAAAAAAAAAAAGAATATTAATATACTCCATGCAGTGTTCTCTTGTGAGAATTAACTGATATTATGGATGTAAATTATCTGAGACTCAGAGAAATTAAGCAATTTGCTTAAGTTTACCCTGCATAAATGACAGATGAGGGATCTGGCATTAATTACTAGTAAACCTTGTTAAATATATGTGGGAAGAAGTTGAATATCACGGCTCTTAGGAACTGATTTTTTATAGGTTCAATTGAATATGCTTTACTGTGACTTCACACAAGAAAATTCACTATAATCCCTTTACTACACTCACACACACACACACACACACACACACACACACACACCCGCGCACGCTCACCTAGAAACCTTGCTTGCATTTATTTAATTTGTCCACCAGGTGGCACTATCGGTCCACAGGCGGTCAGATAGTCTTGTAAAAAAGGTTCTTGTAAAACTTACGCCTGTATTTGTTCTGAGTTAGGGAAACCTGTGCTTTCGCCATACTTGTTCCCACACATGTTGACATTCCGTTTACCATTCTCAAATGAAACATTACTGAAAAATCCAGTATGTTCAGTCGTTTTACCTGCGTTGTGGTGGCGATGCATGGTGAGGCCGGTGGAAGTTCAAGACAGCCACCAGAGAGAGTGCTACACGCGGATAACTCCCGGCTCCCTGGGGAGAACACAGAATGCCAGCGCGGGACCACTCAAACACCACCAAACTGGGGCACCAGACAGAGGGAAGGCAAGTGAGCTGTGAATAAGCACTGTTACTGTAGTTTGGGTGGAAAAGAAAGTGGAGACAGGGCGAGCATGTTTGGGGTTGGCTAATTTGAGTAACATCAGTAGGCTCTGGGGATGAGGGCTGTCCCTGGCTGTCTGGTACCTGGCCCTGGGGCCATAAGGGAGTTGGTTGGGGTGTGGACTGAATGTAATGGTCAAGAAGGAGAACTGACTGATCTCTCAGCTGATGTCAAACCTGGGTCAAGACCACACACACACACACTCACACACACCACGAGTGATACAAGTATCCGTTAAGTGTTGTGGTAAGTCTATTCATACTTCATGTAAGTGGTAGCCATTTGGATCTATCTTGTTAAAAACTAGAGACTCCATTTATTCCTAAATTCCTGACGAGTTCTGGCAGAGAATGTCTGTGGAGCAGGAATTGGAACAGAGCAGGAACAGGAGACGTAAGCCTGGGAGCTTCCATTCTCTGAGGCTGCCTTTGGATCCATTTAATGCGAGGTTTTGCCTGGGCGTCTTACATTCCTTGCGTACAGAATTCAAAATGTTGAACTAAATAGCGAAGGCATGGTGTTTGACACATAGGGCTTTAAAGAAAGAGCCTGAAAGAATGGTGGTGAGAGCTAGACAGGTTCTGGTAGTGGGGGTCAATTAAATAGCCATGTATTACACAGTAAAAAGCAAATATTGGGTAGCTCAGTTGGTTGAGTGTCTGACTCTTGACTTTGGCTCGTGGGATCAGGTCATGATCCCAGGGTCTTGAGATGAAGCCCGGTGACAGGCGGGGAGCCTGCTTAAGATTCTCTTTCTCCCCCACCCCGCCCCTCCCTCATTCTCTCTCTCTCTCAAATAAAAAAAAAAAATTAAAAAGCAAATATTGTGGATTCCAGTGGCAAAATGATTACAAAATTGGGGCCAGGGCATAAAATTCAAACCTAAAACATAAGCTCAGGCAAAGGGGGCACAGATAGTAAAATGTACAAATCGATAAGCCCAGGAGTAGCAGCCCAAGTCTGTAACAACCCCCAGACCTTCCTCACCACCTCCCAAACCAGAAAGTACTACTTTCTACTCCCATGCAGAAGTAAAGAATCTCCTGGAAAGAAGGCCCTTTCTGAAGGTTCTCCACTCCAGCCATCACCATGATGTTGACAGGTGCTGGGGGGTTGGTGGGTGGCATTCAAATTTATACCACCTCTGAACCAAGCCAGGCAAGTTCTCTCAGGGCTTATGACCCAAGAAGCCCTTTCTACAGCAGCTCTCAAGAACAGTGCTCATGGATTTGCCTGAAGCTTATCCATCAGGCAGACTGGCCTGTTCGATATGAGATGAAAAGAAAGAATAGAAACAGCATCTGGTTGGCTTTTAAACACTGTGGGGGTTAGGGGCTCTGACCCCTGATGCATTTGAAAATCCAAGTATAACTTTTGACATCCCCAACACTGAATTACTAATAGCCTACTGTTGACCAGAAGCCCTACCGATACCCATATTTTATATGTCACATGTTTGATCTACTGTGTTCTTACAATAAAGTAAGCTAGAGAGAAGAGAAGGTTATTAAGGAAATCATTTATATACATAAATGTATACGTATAAATATGTATAAGTGACAAATGTACATATGTACATTTATGTATTTATGTATATAAATCATTTATGTACATTTATAGTACAGTACTATTTATATATGAAAACATCCATGTATAAGTGGACCTGCACAGTCCAATCCTGTCTTGTTCAAAGGTCAGCTGCATTTCAAGATAGTATTGTTCTGGGAGATATTAGGAAATTAGGATAGCGCTGTCACAGCTTACAAAGAGGAAGGTTGCCCACAAGCAGCAAGATAAACCCAAGTAGAGTGACTGGATGGTCAGTTCCAGGAGATACGTTAACGAGAAACATCTGGAACATCTTAAAATATACAAAATGGCCAGCTTTTCTAGTGTTATGATAACATTCTAGTGTTATAACATTTCTAGTGTTATAACAATCTGAATGTTCCTTTTTAACTGGTTTGGGGCAAAGATAAAATTGGATTCATTTTTCTCTATATTAAGCATCTCACGTTTTACAAGTCGAATGACGGGTTGGGGGATTAATTGTGTAGATTTGTGTGAACAGCATCTATTTACAGCCGTCTCAAGCTTTCAAATAGAGCTAACTGAAATAGTTTTGAAGCCCTCATATTGTTAGCTAGCACCTCTTTCATTCTTCATCTTGACTCTAAAACCACTTGTCCACAACTTTCAACCCTTTACCTCATTAAAATTTATTACATTTTATTATAAATTCATACCTTTATGACTATGGTCTCCACTAGGCTATCAACTCCTAAAAGGAAAATGTTCATTATTTTATATTTCCCAAAGCCTAGGATATTAGATGGCATGCACACAATGGATAATTGAAATAGGCCGAGGGAATAACAGAATATACAGATTTTGATTTTCTAGGGAAAGAAATGGGAAGTGGATAAAATATCAACACTGAATTATCACTGAAAAAAGAAAAGGACCCTGCTTAATGTTGTGTCCTGGAGAGTTGCACAGCCAATTTTTAGTAGGGAACAGAATGCTCACCGGTGAAGAAAAAAATGAGAAAAGGTAGTTATAAATATCAAAAAAGGAGAGGTTCTATTTATTTAAATTTTGGGTACAGTAAAAACATTGCACTAAGAACAAAGTATAAATAGTTGTCTTGTAAGAGATAAGCATAAGAGAAATCTTACTGGAGTGCCCAAAACTCCAGGAGGAAAGACACATAAAGAATATGTAGAGAAGAATCCAATGGCGGCGTCTTTTTGCATATTTAATTTTAAGCATAGATTTCTACCTTATCCTAATATTTTCCCACCTTCATTTTTTAATCATGTCTCACAACGTGCCGTTAAATATTGAAGTTTTAAAGGCATTTAAAATAGTTCGCCATGATTACATTTATAGGTTTTGGTTGTGGTTAAGATTTTTATTTTACCTTTTATATTTAGTTATTTTGTGATCACATAGACTGTATTTTCCTGGCATGGCCCAGTCTATACTGATGATGCTTTTTTTAATATTTTTTAATGTTTATTTTTGAGAGAGAGAGAGCGAGCGAGAGGGAGACAGAGCATAAGCAGGGGAGGGGCAGAGAGACAGAGAAACACAGAATCTGAAGCAGACTCCAGGCTCTGAGCTGTCAGCACAGAGCCTGATGCGGGGCTCGAACTCGTGAACTGCGAGATCATGACCTGAGCCTGAAGTTGGACGCTTAACCGACTGAGCCACCCAGGTGCCCCCTCCCTTTTCTAAAATTTTTTTTTAATGTTATTTATTTTTTGAGAGAGAGAGTGAGCAGCTGACAATGTTTTCTTAATGAGCATGGGGGATTTTCTAGACACAGGCACACCATCCTGTTGCAATTGTAGTTACTCAAATGCCAAAGAAAACTGTACATACATAATAAACAATATGTAAGCTTTTTGAGGCAAGGATGCTTGTTTATTTTGTTCATTTCTTATCTGCACTGTTCAGAATTGTGAATGGCCCTGTTAGATCATCAACACATTTATTTCACTGAGTGCATTAGAATCAATTTCTTTTGTCTACAGATTACTGTTTGGAAGGAAGCAAAAAAAAAAAAAATAAGGTTGAGTCACTGGAAATTCACAAGAGGAAAACGTATGCAGCTTCAAATCACACACAAAAATTGTCTTTGGAGAGTGAAAACTGTAGACTTTGGAAATGGCAGTGTAAAAGAAGAATGCTTCTCAGATTCTGAGAAGAATGGTCAGCTCTAATAAAGACAGCTCAACTGGTGCAAAATTTGACAAAAGATTTGAATTTAGATGAGATTCAGGTTTGCTAAAAGAGCTGAATTTGGATGAGAATCTTAAATGTTTGGTTTCTTTTTGTTTCCCCAGTGTTTGGAACAGTGCAGAGTATGTGGCACATACACAGAAATAATGAGTTTAAAGGAGATTAAAGATGAGAGGTTGCATATATATTGCAAATAGATGGCCCTTATCCTTGAAATCTTATGCTAATGAGAGATAGGGGACTATCCTGAAAACAAATGATTGAGTTCATGGTTGGAAACTCATTGGCAAAGTAGCAAGAGAAGGAGCCCAGTAATGAAAGGGGGTAGGGAAAGTCTGGTTGTCTGTGAGCATATTTTTTTTAATAATAAAAGGTCCATCAAGGACATCAGTCAATTGGGAATATCCAAGAAAGACTGGATGGATTGTTTGTATTTCTAATGTAACATCGTAAGTTCCTTGGGTTTCTTAAATCACTCTGGGATGATATTTTGTACTTCATTCAGTATATCTTACACATCTGTTTTTCCCATTTCTTCTAGATCTAGATATTTCTGTACTAGTAGATCTTTTTCTGAACATTGTGACTGCTCTTTTCTGAGGCCAAGGCCAAATTATACACGCATCTTTTAAAAGACAATAGCTCTGTGGTTGAAGAGTAATTACTTTTCCAACTTTCATAGTAAATTTTCTTTTAAAACACTATCTGCAGTGTGAAATTGAGTAGACATCTGATGGAGCTCAACCCATTTATTTCTCCCCTCAAAAAATCATTAAGTTTGAGTCACATTGAAAGCTGTACTGACATTAAATAATGCATTGTATTGCTTTAAATAGCTTTTCTACCTACATATTATCCAGGTACAAAAACACCTCACAGTCTTCCACATTTTGAGCTTGTGTGCTTTAAATACACACACACACACACACACACACACATCCACACACTTACACCACTTCATTATTAATAGATAACAGCAACACAAAGAGAACAACTTGACATAAAGTTTTGGCTTTTTGGGTTATAATCAGTAATTTTTGTGATCAGGGATGTTATTGCCATTGGCTTTTTTGAGTGTTATTTAATTTGGTACTAATTTTCCAACAAAAGTGCTTGCTATGTTATAATTTGTTTTGCCTTTTATGAAGTTATCTTAATTATGCAGAAAATGTTAGCACTATGGTTGACTTTAATTAGCATATTCCAAGAAGAGAATTTAATCCAAGCAAGGATATAAGGGTATTGATTTTCTGTCTTCCATGTCACAGGGTCAAGTATAATGTGGATGCTGTTTGTATTAATATAAATTCCTAGCAATAGCATTGAAATCTGTCACTATTATTGATTCCTGTTTTAAATGGCCAATGCCCATTGATCTGAGCAGAAAAAATATTGGGATGGATTTAGCACTTGCTTGCTTTGACTTGTAGTCAATACATGACTTATTGAACAGACATTCATAATATTGCACTTTATGCATACCCATCAAAAAGCATGCAAAAAGATACAGTGGATGGGTATATTAGAAGTGGTTTGTAGACCACATGTCCTTGCTGGTTATTTTCTGATGGATTTCCAGGGAGAATGGAGAGAAATTGTGCATAGACGTGGGTATCTTGTAAAGTGCATATAGCAGAAGCTATGGTATCTGATATATTATCATGGAAGTATCTGGAATTTGTAAGAAAATCCCAAGACACTAAGAGTATTAGAATATAAGAGACTTTCTGGATACCTATAGACAATCACAGAAGTAATGACAATATAGGCAGTAATGAATATGTGGCTAAGTTTGAAATTCAACATTTGTAGATCTAGGAGCTTATGGGGTGAAATAGTCTATTTCCTATTTCTTTTTTTTTTTTTAATTTTTTTTTTCAACGTTTATTTATTTTTGGGACAGAGAGAGACAGAGCATGAACGGGGGAGGGGCAGAGAGAGAGGGAGACACAGAATCGGAAACAGTCTCCAGGCTCTGAGCCATCAGCCCAGAGCCCGACGCGGGGCTCGAACTCACGGACTGCGAGATCGTGACCTGGCTGAAGTCGGACGCTTAACCGACTGCGCCACCCAGGCGCCCCTCTATTTCCTATTTCTTAACAAACAATAATTTTATCAATTATCCCCAAACTACCCCATGTCCAGGGGAGTTCAGATCTAGAAAGCAGAGGTACCACACCACATGACCTATCAAAGAGTTATCCCTGTTTTAACTAGGCCTTTATATTCATTTAATACCAACCCAACCTCAGACTTTTTGATTTAGCCCTTTATCTTGTCTCACTATTGTACTGCATTCTGTGGTCTTGAAACTAATATTTTTTGGTTTGTCCCCATTTTCTGTTGTTAACTCTTCTGGTTTTACACAACTTCTCCTGGTTATGGTCTGTCTGATGCCTATGTGAGCCTGGTTTTTACAACTTCTCATAATTTTCCAAAGGGTAGAGAAAAAAAACATACATTCTATCTTCAAGAAAAGCACCTACAGGTGATCCTGGGACCTGAGCTAACTTTGAATGTCATGCCTTCATTTCCATAGCTCCTGTGATGTTTCTTGTTTCTTGAAACAAGTGTAATTGGGAAAGAGACTCAGGTAACCTTGAGCAAGTCACTTCATCTCCTAAGATCCACCTCGCTAATTTGTATAATGATCTTGATTTTAATTTTCTGAGTGATACTGATCTGTAGAACCTCTATTTAACAGCAGTAGTAGTTCAATCAAATTTCATTGTGAACTGGGATTTCTTGTGGTTATAGCTTGGTATCTGCAAAGGACTTAGGTAACTGGTTGATAAGTATTTGAGTTTGGCTGAATCTTAAGGCATTATGTTCTCAAATACTTAAGAATGTTGAATTTGGTTGTTCTTGGATGAATTACACTGTATACATTCCCCAATGCAATAATCTTTCTGGTTTCACCCTTTAAAAAAAAGACCCATCCTTTAAAAGAAATCACAAAATTGTGGGGGCATCGATCCAAAGCCAGTCTCTGGCGATAGGCAACCTTGATCTAACACTGGATTCCACCACTTAGTGACTGTGAAATTCACCAAGTCACTCAATTTTCCTAAGGATATTTCCTCATCCATTAAACGAGGATAAATTAAAAAAGTGAGGCTTAAATAAAAATGTGTACATACTTAAATGTGAAATATTTGTTTGCTATTATGCCATTACTATTGTCAGTATTATTTTCATCACTATTATTATTAGCTACCTAGTTTTATCAAACCATGATTTGAAACTAGTAAGCTGACCACAAATCATTTACAATTTGATGGGTATGTTTTAACTCCAAAGTACATTCATGTCCCAAATGACTGCCTTACGTTCACAGTGGGAAGGGATAAAATCTGTACAAGGCATGAGATTGAGCACATCTCTGTAAGTTCAACGGGGCAAAAATGAGGCCTAGAAAATAATTGTAAAATTTTGTAGGAGTCAGAATATAAGAATGTTGTTTACAGAATCCAGTTCCTTGTGGTGCAGAACTCAGGTCTGTGTTTTCTCAATGGATGTGAGCAGAGCCCCAACCGGATCAGACCTGAGGCAGGCCCTGTGGAACCCTGCAGACACAGTTCACAAGGCTGTGCTTTCTTCCAGGCCCAAGAGTGTGTCTGCTGCCATGTCTTCTGTTTTTTAGGACCCATTTGATTAGGTCCTACCCAAGATAATCTGTTTTGATTAACTCAAAGCCAACTGATGAGGGACCTCAATTCCATCTGCAAAATCTCTTTGGCCCTAGAACATACCATAATCAAGGGAGTGGTGTCTCGTCAGATTTGCAGACTCTGTCTGAACCCAAGAGGAGGGGACTATGCAGGCAGTGACAATCTTGGGGGCTACCATGGAGTTTTGCCAACTGGAATTCTCCTTGAGTGACAAAGGCATTAATAAAAGGACTACTATTGACTGGCCCTGTCAATAACCTTTTCATTGAAGCAAATTATTATATGCAAGAGGTTGAGATAAACCCAGCTTTGGATTTGGCGACCCATGAGGGCATATAGAGCAAACAAAGATTTGGAATGGGTGGAGAATAACTGCAGAGGACCAGAGATGAGACTAATCTGCCTGGAGAAAGGCTTAAGGAAAAGCAAAGTTCAAAACCAAGATGGAACCAGTTGATAAGGAGGTTTATAGATTTGTAGAGCAGAGAAGTTTATGTTTCCTATAAACTTTCAAGCACAAAAAGGCAATATTTATAAATAAAAATATTCCCTAAGATACATAAAGAGAAGCTAACAGGATGATTTATTTGTTTTTCCTCCAAAATGAGGTAAAGACTTTAGGAGAGCATAGGAGTTCAAAATGTATCATTTATAATTAAAAAAATTAAATAGCAAACCTCAGAGAGAGATACAAAATTTTTTAAGGTTAAAATACCAGATGAAAGGATAAAACAAGTAAAGTTAGCTACATATATATAAATATTCTGTATAAAACTAAAGTTCATGTTTGATAAACATTTATAGTAAAGGAGATCGAAGGTTAGTAGTTTTACACAAACTCATCATCTAGTAAGTGAAAGATAGTCTTTCAAAAAACAGTGTTAAATACCTGAGGGGTATAAATTGACCATACCTACCATTTTCTGAATGTTTATCATATGCTGCTAAGCTCAGTGATTTATATCCATTCTTCTAATTTTTTTTTAAATTTTTTTAACGTTTATTTATTTTTGAGACAGAGAGAGACAGAGCATGAACGGGGGAGGGGCAGAGAGAGAGAGGGAGACACAGAATCAGAAGTGTGCTCCAGGCTCTGAGCCATCAACCCAGAGCCCGATGGGGGCTCGAACCCACGGACTGTGAGATCGTGACCTGAGCTGAAGTAGGACGCTCAACCGACTGAGCCACCCAGGCGCCCCTCCATTCTCCTAATTTTACTGTTTAGTTTGATATTGGTACTAGAGTTTTCAGAATGTATATGATGATTTATAGAGGTTGACTGCCTTAAGTCCCCAAGACAAGATGACAGAGCCCTCCCCAGTCAGTGCCAGGCCTGACCTCAAAGCTTCCTCTTTCATTTTTCTGCCTCCCCCCATTCTAGTACCCCAAATATAAGTAGTTAAGAAGCAGGAAGTTTAGGTAGGCCTCAAATATGCAGAGTACAATGCTTAATCTCTTTACTAGTGAAGGAGTTTTTAAAATCAGATGTCATTTCATTTATCAAACTATAAAGATGTTTTTTTCCCTCATTTGTAAAGAAGTTTATTTATTTATTTTGAGAGAGAGAGAGCAGGGAGGGGCAGAAAGAGAGGGAGAGAGAGAATCCAAAGCAGGCCCCAGGCTGGTAGCAGATAACTCTAGAGCCCCAAGCCGGGCTTGATCTCACAAACTGTGAGATCAAGACCTGAGCTGAAACCAAGAGTCAGATGCTTAACCGACTGAGCCACCCAGGCGCCCCTTTTTCCCCCTCATTTTAATTGGCACTTATCAAGTTGGCTGGTCCTCAAATGACAATAGATTCAAAACTTCATTTGATAGCCTTGGTTCATATCTGAAATCACTGTGAGAGTATCATGCAATAAACATTCTAAAACCTAGCATTCTGTTCATTGTCTTTAGCCAGCGAGGAACCTGAGAACATTTTCCTTAAAAATTTCACAGGCCTAATTCTTGGGTCAGTGCTGTAAAGATTAGGACATGGGGGTTGTAGATTGTCTAGTCACCCTCATGATAGGCTGAAACAAAACTTAGTCCTTTAGCGCACACTACATATTTGGGAGGTAGCCCCCAGAAATGCTGGTAAGAGAATAAGAGAGTCAGGGAAGAGGAAGGAGCCAGTGAAGACAATATTCTACACCAGCTGCCACTGGGGACTCTGGAAGCGGAGTAGACCATGAGCTGGGAAGAGTAGATAAAGGGCAAGGGAACAGTGGTATTTATCACCAACTCCCGCCAGTCAATGTGTGAGTACTGTTCCTACGGCATGTTAACGTGCTGATGACACTTTGGACAACTTAACAAATAGTTGAGTAGGTTCTGGACACTGGAGAATGCCCCCAGACAAAGAGATGTGGGACCCAACCTCCCAGTACATGACAGATACTATGATAGTAAGGCTAAGGGCTATGCGTGGGGTCTTGAGACATGTTTTTATCAATATTTATTTGTGCCTTAACTTTAGGTAGCTTCTGTATTGTGACTAAATAATGATATGTAGAGAATGGCACATCAAGCATATTAATATTCATGAAGAAAATGTGTTAATATGATAATGTTTATTATATAAAAATTTTATTTTATATTATTAAACAATTTTTAATATTTATTTATTTTGGAAAGAGACAGAGACAAAGTGCAAACAAGGGAGAGGCAGAGAGGAGGGAGACACAGAATCCAAAGCAGGCTCCAGGATCTGAGTTGTCAGCACAGAACCCTACGCGGGACTCTAACCCATGAACGGTGAGATCATGACCTGGGCCAAAGGTAGATGCTTAACCAACTGAGCCACCCAGGTGCCCCATTATATACAAATTTTATTTGTAAAAATATTGTTTAATGTTTATTTTATTTTTGAGAGAGAAAAAGAGAGTGTATGGGAGTAGGGGAAGGGCAAAGAGAGAGGGAGACACAGAATCTGAAGCAGTCTCCAGGCTTCGAGCTGTCAGCACAGAGCCTGACCTGGGGCTTGAACCCACACACTGTGAGATCATGATCTGAGCTGAAGTCGGATGCTTAACCGACTGAGCCACCCAGGCACCCCTATATAAAAACTTTAAAATAGAATCCAAATTGTATATTTTATCATATAATGCAGTAGGTTTGCAATGATGTTAAAATACCAATAGGAAAATCTAAGAAGAAAATTCAACAAAAGATACATAGCTGTTATCTTTAGGTATTAATTTTTCTCCATATTTAATTACTATATTTTATATATCCTTAAATATGTAGGCATTCTTTTTATATTAAAAATGAATAATTACATTCTTATTTTTAAAAACTGGTTTAGAAATAAATTGTGATTAAATAGTTTTGAGAGATGTGTGATTATTTTCATAGTGATGAGTTCTTTTTTTTTTTTTTTTTTTTTTAAGTAGGCTCCACGCCCGGAGCAGAACTTGAATTCATGACCTCAAGACCAAGACTCGTATGCGTTACTGACTGAGCCAGCCAGGAGCCCCCATAGTGATAAGGTCTGATCATTCTCTCTCACAGGCTGATACCTATCTGTACCACTTACAATATCTGGGGTAAGCATACAACGGAGGACCACATATAACGGATCTAAATTTTAAAAGTTGTAAATCGAGAGCAAGATGATGGAATAGAAGCTTCCAGTCCTCACACCGCCCATAGAAACATCAATTTTAACAACCGTTCATGGACAAGAATACCATTATGGGAGCCCAAGAATACAGCTGAGAGATTCCCAAACTGAAATGGAGCAAAAAATCTGAGAACTTCATTTTATGAGGCCAGCATTACTCTGACACCGAAGCCAGATACAGCAATTTTGTTTGCAATATACAAGCAAAGTGTAGATTGTGTGAACACGCACATTCACATACATGTATACACACACACACACACACACACATCTCTTCTGTATGATCAGATTGCATAAATCGCTAATTAGACATTTGGATGGATAAAATGCCCAATGTGTAATTCTTGTGCTGCTGATCAGCAACACAGAGGATTGGTCCCCAGTTCCATCAAGCTAATAAAAAGCCAGTCCTCTGCTTCACTCAACATGCAATAATCATCCTGTGTAGACCTATCTTCTCTCCTCTAGGTCTCAATGAAATTTGATAGTTGTGTTGCTTTGTGTGTGGGGGGGGGGGAGGGGGGAGAAAGCCATTTCACAGCATCGTGCCAAGGGAAGCAGTGCATCAACACTTTGGGATGCTGAGCATTTGGCAACATTTTTCTCTTGGGCTGTGAGGCATGTATCCTGGAAAACCGATGTACTTATTATGGGTTTTCCAATTGCACTGCATCGTTAGACAGAAGGTTTTATAGAAGACATCAGGTCAGAGATGTCCCTTTCTGTGCTTTGGCTGCTTTACCGTTTTTCAAGACCATTCACATAATAAGAAGTTATTTCGAAGCAGCATTTTACAAGAAAAAAAAATACAAATGCATTGTAAATAGCATTTAATTTCCTGCAGGAGAATAGCTCAAAAATGGTAATTATCTAGGGGCGCCTGGGTGGCGCAGTCGGTTAAGCGTCCGACTTCAGCCAGGTCACGATCTTGCGGTCCGGGAGTTCGAGCCCCGCGTCAGGCTCTGGGCTGATGGCTCAGAGCCTGGAGCCTGTTTCCGATTCTGTGTCTCCCTCTCTCTCTGCCCCTCCCCCATTCATGCTCTGTCTCTCTCTGTCCCAAAAATAAATAAAAACGTTGAAAAAAAAATTTTTTTTAAATGGTAATTATCTAAAGCGCTGAAAAAAAAATCCAGCAATCATTAAACAGGTTTCAATCTTTTGATAATAAATAGATGCACAGGATCTAACTGGCATTAGAAATAATGAAACATTTCATAGTTGGCATAATATTTTTTGTTGTATCAATATTTCAAAATATTACAAAAATCAAAATAACAAATTATGAACAATTGAGCTTGAAAAACATGAAAAGAATTACTGCATATCCACAATAATGGGGATGAAAAAGAAAGTTATTTTACATATTTTTCACACAACATTCTTTGTTGTCTGGGCTCTATCTGTCCTCAAAAGCAGAATAAAAAGGCAAGAATATTTCTGATCATTGTCAAGAATTGCTTTAGGATTTCCAGTTCTCTTATTGCTTTTAATTTTTTTTTAACACTTATTCATTTTTGAGAGAGAGAGAGACAGAGTGCAAGTGGGGGTGGGGCAGGAGAGAGGGAGACACAGAATCCAAATCAGGCTCCAGGCTCTGAGCTGTCAGCACAGAGCCCAACACGGGGCTTGAACTCACAAACTGGGAGATCGTGACCTGAGTCGAAGTCAGATGCTCAACTGACTGAGCCAGTCAGGCAGCCCTCTTATTGCTTTTATATTAAGCAAGTGAAATGAATCTGTTTTATTTCTCCAACTGTGAGAGTTGTTCCCAACTGCATCTACTCTATAGTGTTTATGACAAAACGTCTAGTCTCTTTATCAAATATGCAAATGTTTATTTTAATTTAATGTGATGTTTCCAGTTCAGTTACGAGTTTCCTGCAAGGGTGAACGGCTTAATGAATTAATTCTGATGCCCGCCCATTTCTTATTATTTTGGGTCTCAATACGTACTACAAGGAAAGTCCTTTAAAGCCTGCAGTGTAATCATTCTGTAAAGAAACTTACGTTATGCATACTCGTAG
The DNA here is from genome assembly GCF_014898765.1 of Herpailurus yagouaroundi. NCBI lineage: Eukaryota > Metazoa > Chordata > Mammalia > Carnivora > Felidae > Herpailurus > Herpailurus yagouaroundi. Next base: position 15,920,457 of record NW_024412397.1, on the reverse strand, counting down.
GGTCACAGTAGTCTCATGGTTTCTAGTATCACAAAAATGCTTTGAGATTTTGATGAAATCTGTGTGGATCTATGGATCATTTCCTTTGATAACATACAATAAATGACAAAAATAAATATGCAATTTTGGCGGATCTCTGTCCTTTTAGAGTTTATGGGTTTCATTTGAGGACCCCCAGTTTATTTTTCTCCCCTCTGTGTGGCGAATGGGAATTTAGAATAAGCAAAAGGGGAAAAGCAAGTGGGCTATTAAGTTTGAAGTGTGATGATGGCTTCACCTTTGTGCACCTCTGTCCCCTTTGGCAAAATGAGGCGATTGAATGAGATGATCTCGGAACCCATTCCACCTCTGACATTCTATAATTATATATAACAATTACAATGATGTTGATAATTTCTCTAGAATAGCCATCCTCAAACTGTGCTCTTTAAGCCATAGGGGTATTAGGAGGTGCTTAAGAGTTATCACAAGTTTGTTAATCAACGCACTGCATCTAAGACTGGGTTTAAGTGCTCAGATACTAACTAGAGCAGTTCCTCTTGAACGTAATTAGGCATCTGTGTGTGAGTTCATTTATATATTTAAATGCTGTGCGGTATGCTAGCCACCGGTCACAGGAGGCCATTGAGCACTTGAAATGTGGTCAGTGAGACTTGAGGAACTGAATTTTTAGTTTCATTTAATTTTAACTTAAGCAGCACCTGTGGCTAGTTTCTAAGATGTTGGACAGGGCAATCCTAAGAATTTCAGAGCGAATAACCTGCCTCAGTTTCTTATTATTAGAAATCTTTTTTTTTCTTAATTTCAGTCCCAAATCTACTTTGTGTTTATGTCTGATTTACTTATTATTGTAAAATTGAGATATAATTGTCATACATTATATGAATTTCAAGTGTCCAACATAAGGTTTCAATATTTGTATATATTGTGAAGCAATCACCATAATATATTATGGTGATTTAATTAAAATAAATTAAAATAAATAATTAAGTCATGGGGATGTGATGTACAGAATGGCGACTATACTTAATAATACTGTATTATATATTTGAAAGTTGCTAAAAGAGATCTTAAAAGTTCTCCTCATTATTAACAATCTTTAAACATCAGCTGATGACTAATTTAAAGAGTTATTTAGAGGCAATCCAAGCATCAAATGAATAATTGTACTGGGTGACTGAAGTTTTTGAGTTAAAATCTTTTGCTCAGATTATAAAGTAGGCACAGACTTTGACTCCTAAGATCCGGGGTGAATTCCACCTCTGCAGGGTAGTAGCGGAGTGTTCTGTCAAGTGAGTCACTGACATCTGTAACCCTCCCCTCCTTTGGTTAAAAGCAAGTACAATCATTCCAATCTCACAGGATTGCTGTGAGGATTAAAGACAATCATTTGTATGGAGGTCCTAGGTCCCAGTGAAGTGTGTGGCTCATGAAATTTACTTTCTACGAGTGCTATTTCACCTCTCCATGTAGTTATGTAACGTGTAAGTCAGGCATGTTTAATTCATCTTTTGAAATGTACAGGTAAAATACATCTTTAGTGCCGAGGATGGAAAAAATAAAACAATGATACAGATGCTGCTAAACCAGTTTTACTTTTCCAAATGTGACTTCTAATTTGATGGCTGACTGTCCTGGTATACCCCAAGACTGAATAAGGAGTTTGAGGACGAAGATTTACAGTTATAGCTTAATATAGACAGTACAACTTTGGATCTAGCAAGTATATCCACTGACACTAGCAATAACATTACTGTCAACTCCAGAGTGGGCTTGTCACTGAGTCTTGAAAGACCTGTGCGTGTGCTGATGTGGCTATACATTTCTTCCTTGATTTGACTTCTCCAGAGGGACTAAGTCACCTGTAGTAGAGGCATGTTGATTTCCCAGGAAGACAGTTCAGGTGAATAGCATTGTGATCGCCTCTACCCTAAGGGAATTAACCTTAGGAGAATAATCCAACTTTCTCTTCATAAATCAAAAAGATATTTCTTGGGATGCCTGGAGGGCTTGGTCGGTTGAGCATTGGACTCTTGACGTGGGCTCAGATCATGATCCCAGGATTATGGGATCAAGCTCCATGTTGGGCTTCACACTGATCGTGGAGCCTGCTTAAGATTCTCTCTCTCTCCCTCAGCCCCTCTCCCCCACTCACACATCCTCTCTCTCTAAAATAAAAAAATAAATTAAAAAAGATGAAAAGATATTTCTTGGGCAAATTTCTGAGTGAGGAACACTGAAAGGAGACTCTATTTTCTGTTAATAAATGTAGTGCTCCCAGCATGCCCTGACACCCACAAATGTGAGAGGTGAACACAAATTTTCCAGTTATATGTATTTTCCACTTATGTTTTTCAGTAGCTTTTTAAAATTTGAGTATAGCTGACACACAATGTTACATTATTTTCAGGTGCACAACCTACTGATTCAACTTCTCTATATGTTATGCTATGCCTACCACAAGTGTGAGCTACCAACTGTCACCATGCACTATTACAGTATCATTGACGATATTCCCTGCACTGTGGCTTTTATTCCCATGACTTATTTATCCCGTAACTGTAAGCTTGTATCTCCCACTCCCCTTCACCCACTTTGCCCATCCCCTACCCTCTTCCTCATGGCAACCATCAGTTTGTTCTCTGTATTTTTAGATCTGATTCTGCTTTTTGTTTGTTTTTTCATTTGTTTTGGTTTTTAGATTTCACAGATGAGTGAAATCATATGGCATTTGTCTTTGTCTGACATATTTCACTTAGCATAATATCCTTTTGGTCCATCTGTGTTGTTGCAAATGGCAAGATTCTGTCCTTCTTGTGGCTGTGTAATATTCTGTGTGTGTGTGTGTGTGTGTGTGTGTGTGTATGCATTGTATATACATATATTCCATTGTGTTCCTTATCTACTCATCTTTCAATGCAGATGACATGATACTCTCTGTAGAAAACCCTAAAGACTCTACCAAAAACCTGTTAGAATTCAGTTTTTCATACTGAATTTCATACTGATGAATTCAGTAATGTAGGAGATAAAATGAATTCCCAGAAATTGGTAGCATTTCTATAAACTAATACTAAAGTAACAATTGCACCAAAAATAATAAAATGCCGAGGAATGAACTTAACTAAGGAGGTGAAAGGCCCATACTCTAAAAACTATAAAACATTGATGAAAGAAACTGAGGATGACACAAACAAATTGAAAGGTATTTCCCACTTATTTTTGACTCTAAATTCCAATTCACAGATTTCCACTCTAAATGTGCTTAAGGGGAAAGAGTTTTTCAAAAATTTTAGTCTAGGTGATTTATTCCCATGCTCCATCAAATTCTTGAGTTTCCTTGTAGTTGAAAGCCAGAAACCTAAAAATAATTCTGTTTTATATCTAGTTAACATACTTCTTTCCTCAGAAAGGATTGTTACTTCTATATTTCTTTGGGTGACTCCAAAATCTAAATGCCAGCTCCTCTCTTGGGACTCTCTTTGAACCCCTATGGCATAAAACAGATTTGTTCAATGAATCTCAACCAACTTACAAGATGTTTTACTGGATCAACAAAAAATAATATTTTTATGGTGGAGGTACATGTTTTTCTGAGGACTAATAAAGGTCTGGACTTATTTTACCATTAAAGATATATTAGTAATTAGTGGCCTATTTGCAGGTGAAGACCTTCATTGACATTTGGGAAGCTGTGTCCAAGCAGCCAGTTCTAATTGACTTCAAAATGTGAAATGGCTCCACAGTGAATTACTGAATTATAAACCTCACCTCCTCCACTAAGATAAATTTTATGTAAAAATCCTGGGCATCTTCTGAGAGGGCCTGACCTGCAGGGAACCTGTCTAATTCTGATGCTCTGCAAAAAACTACATAATGCAAAGCCCTTTGCTTATTCTAAAAATAGTGAGTATAATTAGTCTTGCAAATCAATGTTTCCACTCATCAGGATGACAAAATAACTTGTTAAATAGTATGCTTAATTTACATATCCAAGAGTCAACAAAAGCTTCATCTACCATTTATTTGATTATATCCTTTTAGGAGAAAAAAATGCAGTTCATTGGCCGGCTGCCACTCTCCAAAATATAGGAGGTAATTAGAACCATACTGTTGTCATGTTTTCATAGCAAAATACAATCTGCTTTCAGAGCAAATGTGCCATTATCTTATCTGGAGCTCCTTTATTCATAATTATTATGTTATTTACGCTTATGGGCAAAATTAATAAAAATATGAGTAAATTGACAATGGATTTTACATGTACCATCTTGTGTTTATCTCAACAAAATTTTTAGAAATAAAAATAAATATCACATACACATGCGTATATTTGTAAATACTTTGCTTTTCTGTATAATAAAGGACAAAATAATATGCAATAATAAATGTTTAATAATTAAAAATCTTTAATTTTTTCAAGTGATACGAAACATAGTAATGTAAAGAATTTTACTGATACTAGAATTGTACTATAATTACAACATTTGGGGGCCCAGCAGCAAAAATCTACCAAGTTTATGAGAACATGTGAAAAATTTAAAGAGAAGGATAAATTTAGGTGTGTATTTCTTTTGTATTTCTACTTTCATCTCTGGATGTGGGTTACTATTTTTTGGTTCATTTTAAAACAAAGTTCCTATGAAATTTGTTTATTTCCATAATAAACAAAATACTATTAATATTACTATTAATCTTAGTTTTCAATCATCATATCATGATCAGTTGACTCAAATCTTTTGTGGATAGTAACTCTTCCTCGATCATCTGCTTCCCCAAACCAAAAGTGTTACAAGCTTTTAAAAGTATGATTTCACTCATATGTGGAATTTAAGAAACAAAACAGATGAACACAGGGGAAGGGAAAAAAAGAGGGAAGCAAACCATAAAATACTTTTAATTATAGAGAACAAACTAAGGGTTGATGGAGGGAGGTGGGTGGGGGATGAGCTAGAAGGGTGATGGGTGTTTTTTTTTGTTGTTGTTGTTTTTTTTACATTTTACTTATTTTTGATAGAGAGAGGCACAGAACACAAGTGGGGGAGGGGCAGAGAGAGACGGAGACCTAGAATCCGAAGCAGGCTCCAAGCTCTTAGCACGTCAGCGCAGAGCCCGATGCGGGGCTCGAACTCACAAACCCACAAACCGTGAGATCATGACCTGAGCCAAAGCCGGACACTTACCGGACTAAGTCACCCAGGTGCCCCTAACTAACTAGAATTTAAATAAAAACTTGAAATAAAAAAAAAGTATGGCAGTTTTCCAGCAATAAATAGATTTGTCAAAGAGCTGGAATACCTGAAATTATTGACACCAGTGAATTCTTGTTGACAGATCTCACTGGGAAGAAGTTCATTATAAGAAATTAGCTTTAGTAGCATGACCTTAGAATTAAGAATGAGAATTTTTGGCATCAGGATAGAATAGCATCATAATATGGGTGCTATTTGCAAGGAAAAATGTAAATCTAATTCCATTTAAAATCATGAAATACTTGTTGAATAGATGCATTGAGCTGGCCTACTGTGTTTCAGGTTCTATTCAAAGGTTTGAAAAACCAAAGAGGAATAAAGCCAAAATGGTCACTTCCCTTATAAAACTTCCACTTTAATGAAGAAAGGAGAAGAAAAACCAGTACTTTCACTATAAGGGGAAGGGTATACTGTGAAAATACCTAGAAGAATGAGCTAGGCTTGTCCAGATGCCCTTTAAATTTTTAATATCTGAGGATATTAAATATAAGTTAAAACATGAAGGATTAGTAAAAGTGTTAAAAAAAATTCCTATTTTACTCTTGCTTCCTTGGCTTAGTTGATTTTTAAAATGCTTTAGGTCAAATGTTGCATTATTTTATGTTTAGGTTAAACTACTACTAAGCTTACTTAATATACTCATGGCCTAATAATACTTCTGTATTATTTGAATTTACTAATTAAACATGATAAAAATTATTTAACATCTGAAGTTTGAAGAATGCATCATTCTTTCTAAATAGAGTATGAATTGCATAAAATTCTCACTTATTACAAGTACGTGAAGGAAAGGAAAAGGAATCAAAACATTTAAAAAGTAATTATTCTGCAGCGAGCCTTTCCTAGGTATTATAGCATCAGGATAACAATAGCATAATGACAAATGTTATTGTTTTTATAAATATTCATACATAACAGATACTTATATATGATTTATACAGATGATAAATTATATACGTTTGTAGTATAATGATTGATACAATTATTATCCATGTACAGAATTTTCACTACATGCATGGTTTTATATTAAGTTTGTAAGAAATTAAAAATGAGTTACAAACCACTTTATGTACATTCTACTTGTTACGACGATTATCCTTACATGACAATTATGTTAACTTATTTTATCAACAATTATATGGCACCTACTATGTGCTAAACCCCAAGCATAGAAAGAATTCAATCCCTAACCCAGTCCACAAAGAGCCCACAATTTAGAGAGGAAGTTGGACACGTAATGGTTCCATATGTAGTTCAGGAATGAGCAAAAACTCTTACATCTGTAATCTCATTTGATCCTGATAAGGTAGATAAGAAAAGTATTCTTATCACATTAACTTTAAATTATTTTTTAATGCTTATTTATTTTTTGAGAGAAAGACAGAGCATGAGTGGGGGGAGGGGCAGAGAGAGGGAGACACAGAACCTGAAGCAGGCTCCAGGCTCTGAGCTGTCAGCACACAGCCCGACGTGGGGCTCGAACCCACAAACTGTGAAATCATGACCTGAGCCGAAGTGGGACGTTCAACCAACTGAGCCACCCAGACGCCCCTGTCATGTTAATTTTAAAAGAAGCAGTTAAATGACTTCCCTATTACCACGCATTTCGTAAATTACAGAAGCGCACTATGTGGCCGCAGATGACAGGAATTCACAAAGCTAAATAAAAACCACTTGAATCAGGTCCAAAAATCAGAATAAAATATAGAATTTTTAGATAAAAATTTATCTAGATAATGGTCTCTAATGCAGCTTCTCTCAATTCCCCACTAAAAAAAAAAAAACAATTAAGAAATGGAGAAGAGATGAACATTAATCTAAGAGTGGCAATTAGCTATTAACAACATCTGGGGCTGGAGAAGAGATTCATTAATCACAAGATGTGTGGATCCCAATGAACAATCATAATCAGAAGTTATCATTCATTCATTATTAAATGTTTGCTGTAAGCCATTTTCTTCTTCCTTGAAAGAGAGGTAGTAATATGATTTAGCTTTTTATCCCTACTATCATGGATCCAGTTTGAAAGAAAGAAATATCTACACTGAGCAGAAAACTGGGCAAGCAGTCCTTCTGTCTGAGATGGTCAATATTAATTCAATCATTTTTAACTTCCCAGAGACTGCCACACCCCAAAAACAGAAGGGCAAGGCTTATTCATGTGTGTTTATGTAGGTGGGGGCAGGGGTGAAGGTCTGGGCATGAAGCCCAACATGGCAGCTGTAATTTAAGAACCAGAGTGAATGGAGTCAGAAGAGTAAGGCATTCTTTGTTTTTGTATTCCATGATTTCATATCACTTTTAAAATAAGCATTAATAGAGGTGCCTGGGTGGCTCAGTTGATTAAGCGTCGGACTCTTGGTTTCGGCTCAGGTCTCACAATTCTTGAGTTTGAACCGAACATAGGGCTCTGCTCTGACAGCGCGGGGCCTGCTTGGGATTCTCTCCCTCTCTGCTCCTCCCCTACTCTCGCTCTTTCTCTCGAAAATAAAATGAATAAACATTGATATTGTTTTCTACCCAGCTGGTACATTCATTAGCATTAAACGCTAGATCCTTCTCCTCCTTGGCCCCAAGAAGCCATGCCCACAAAGTCCTAACCTCCTTAGGCAGGGTCCCTCTGTTCCATTTCTGAAACAAGCTCTCAGACAGTAGCCTGAGTCGCCCCCCAAGGCTGTGAGCTGCTGATGCTTCTGGCTCATCATCTCCATGGCAGCCTGATTCGTGGCATGCTTCTCCTGCAGAGCGGGCTGCATTTTCTCCATTTGCTTGGTGAGGAAGTCCATCTTCCTCTTGAAAAAGCCCTTGGCATCCTCAGCTGTCTTTTCTATATAGTAACCTGTTCCCACATTGATGAGGACATGTTCCACATCATGTAGCTTCCCAGGGACATACACAGAACTCTTCACTGGGACAAGTAATTCCATTCTTTTCCCTTGTATTCATGAACAAGAACTCCAGCTGGTTCTCGAGTATCTCTAGCTGCGGCAGGTTCAGTTTGGTGATGTTAACTGACTCGGTCACGTTGGGAAGGATACACATTTTTTTAAAAAGCATTAATATAAGCACTTAATAATAGGAGATAATATTTCTATGCAGTAATGCTTAATAAATTATATGCTTGCTCATCTAATTCAGGCCACATATGTGGGAATGACAAGTATTCCAGCTCTTAACATTACAAATAAAATTTAGACCAAGTTCACGAACATCCCTCCTTCTGTTATAAAATGCTTGCTCCAATCTAGCAAGACCCAGTGGGTATGAGCAGTGACAAGGGGAATTTATACACCCTGAATGCACCACATCTCAACAGACTGCTCCTTACTCTAGATTAAGTAAATATATACAAATACCCCTGAGTTCTGCTTCTGCTCGGGACGCAGGAACCTTCAAGAAAGTGTCATTTCCGAACCAACAATGACAAAAAAAAAAAAAAAAAGCAGATTATTTACAAAATCATAGCTTTCTATTGCGCTCAGCAGAGAGTTAAAGTCATGAGTCAAGTAAACTGTATTCCAGAAAGAGATAATCCCCTTTTGTGAGCAACGGGACACAGGAACTGTTTTATTTTAGCCAATAGAAGATGTGGAGGCCATACAAACAAGAAAGAACTGGCTGGAATCGTAACACATTATTAAAGAGCAAATGTGGGCTAGCAACAGGTTAGAATAACTAAAATCCGCAGACCCAAGGAGGGGTTTATGTTCATGTAGAAGCCTTTTGCATTGCTCCCCAATAGGTGATCATGAGAGAGGTCAAGGATGTGGTGGGAGACGAGACCCCTTCGGGGGTGCAGGAGGCGGCCGCTGCCGGGGCACAGACATACAGCCCTGCCAGACAGCCTTCATCCTTCTCTGCTATGAAGCAAAAACCCTAAAACTAGGTGCATGTGCAGCAATCGCTCAACACCCAGGGCCACTTAAAAATTAATTAATTCTGAGAAAAGAATAGAAGCAGAAATCCCTCTGTTTTTGATTGAGGGCAAGAAAGCCCTCTTAACTCAGGATAAAGGCAAAAGTCAGTTGTGTCTAGAGAACACCTGTACCTGAGAGGGAGACAGGAAGCCCATTATGGATGCAGGATTCTGCAGGATTCAAGCAGGGGCTAGCCATCCCTGGAGAAGGAGCAGGAAACACCTTCCCGCCCGAGACAAATCACAGATCCGTGTCTGTGATGACCTCAGAAAGCCTCATCCCCAAAGGCCAGATACACAGGGCCTGCCTACAGTGGAGGCCGACCTGGGCAAGGGCCAGCCCAGCATGACCCCATAGCAAAACTGGTCCTGAGGAAAGTGAAAGTGCTCCCACTGAGGATGGAGCGAGAGTACCCTCTGAGGTCCAGAGGTGCAGGGCACCCCGAGGGCAGAGGGAGCCGGAAAACCCTGTGCACCAAGCCCTGCTCTCAGCATAGGTGAGAACAGCATCCGGAATGGCATTGAACAAAACAATAGCAACAGTGGAACCCGAACCCGGGACAACTCCTGACACAACTGAACTGGAACTTTCTATGTAGTCTCTTTCTGGCTGATTTTAGTAACTGCTGTCTTCAGTTACCAGCAGTTTGACTATCTATCAAGATGTTTTGTGTTTTTTTTTTGTTTTTAATTCTGCTTAGAATTTGCTGAGATTCTTGGATCTTTGCATCAATGTTTTTTTTTTCTCAATTTTAGAAAGACCTTACGACTTTTTAAATATATATATATATATATATATATATTTTTTTTTTTTTTTTAAGAAAGTGTGAGTGGGAGAGGGGCAGAGAGAAAGGGAGACACAGAATCTGAAACAGGCTCCAGGCTCTGAGCTGTCAGCACAGAGCCCGACGCGGGGCTTGAACTCGCAAACCACGAGATCATGACCCGAGCCAAAGTTGGACACTTAACTGACTGAGCCACCCAGGTGCCCCGCTGTGGATGTTTCCTAATTTGTGGCTATATGCCAATGCTTTCACACACAGAAAATGTACAGAATAAGTTGAGTGATATATATTTTCCACACCTCCATCTTTTGTCAAGCTGTGGGAGCTGAGAGAAGGGTCAATCTGTCTGATCTAGCTGGGCCTGGGGTTTGTCACACATGGTGTTTGATGGAGTTCGCCACTGACTTTAGATATTCTGAGAGTTGCATGGACACTTTCTTATCAGCAGGGCATGGGGCTAAGAACTGGTAGGATTCGGCAATCTGCCTGTGCTTCAGAGCTGAGCCCCCAGAGAGATCTCTTCCTACTTCCCAACCTGGCTGGTAAGTTTCTGGGTCAGCAGGGCCCTCTCTTTGCTCTCCAGGGTTTCCCCTTCATTTCTGTGCCTTCGAGAGAACTCCATAGTCCCATTGTCTGTTCCTCAGCCTTCAGAAGGGGCCTCCCTGTCTGGGGTGATTCGGAAGGTCTCAGAATTTCTCTCAGTGCTACTCTGATGCGTTCAGGCTTTAGTATCTGCAATACTGGGGCGTCTCTGGAATATCTCACAGTTCTGTCACCACACCTCCAGACTTTGGTGAATAAAAGCCCTCATCCCCTCAGGTGACCCCCTCAGTCTGCATGTCCAGCTCCCAGCTTTTGGTAGTTGAAAACCTAAGGAAGTTTTCCGAACAGCCCTTCCTCACTACTTCGTAGGCAAAAGGCGGCATGTTTTGGACAGACTTCTATCGGCTCTCCTGCCGTCCCCACCATACTCTAAAGGTGACTGCTTGGTACTGGGGCGATGGTCTCATGTGCCCTGGGGAGAATCCTTCTCCGTTCTCCTTCAGTACCCCAAGTGTTGATACATGACTCCCAAGGGTCTGGTGACGATGTACAGGAAAATGTTGGTGTTTGAACGCAGACTTGCTCTGGGGTTGGGCTGCTTATAATTCTAATATGACTAGCCAGCCTGCATGTTGATGGGAAAAGATTTTCAAAGGTTAGCTGTTTTCACCTACCCGTCATCTATGGCGGATTCCTCTTCCAAGTCTCCTCTGGCCAAGTCTCTTCTAACTTGGCCTGGGGCGGGGGGGGGGGGGGGGGCGGGTTGATTTAGTTCTTTTAGATTTCTTTGAGGCCGCAGCAAACTGTCCCTCCCATCCCTTGTGAAGGCTGTTTTCGTTTGAATAGCTGCTTTTCACCAGATCTTCATAATCTCTAATATTTACTAGAAAGTAATATTCAGTTATTATCAAACGGTGACCCTTAAGTTATTCTCCAGCCTCCACTGCACATGCAGTTACCACTCTTCACATTCCACATTCCATTACCCTGGTGTTTAAACATTTTTCTTCAGGGGTGCCTGGCTGGCTCAGTCAGCTGAGCGTCCGACTTCTGCTCAGGTCACGATCCTGCTTGCGGTTCATGGGTTCGAGCCCCACTTCGGGCTCTGTGCTGACAGCTCAGAGCCTGAAGCCTGCTTCAGATTCTGTGTCTCCCTCTCTCTCTGCCCCTCCCCTGCTCACACTCTGTCTCTGTCTCTCTCTGTCTCAAAAATAAACATGAAAAAAAAATTTTTAATTTTTTCTTCATAGTCTTCTCACTGTGTGAAGTCTTTACTTATATGCCTACTTAATTATTGTCTAAATTTCTCCCCCAGAGTATGATCTCCATGAAGGTAGAAGCTTGGATTGTTTACATTGGCCGCTCTATTCCCGTACCCAGAAGAGTGACTGGCACTGGGTAGATACTCAATAAATACATATTGAATAAATGAATGAATGAATGTTAGGGTGAAGAGTTTGTTTACTTCGCATGACTACAATAAAAATCCACCTCCTCTTGAGAAGTGCTTAGAATTAGAACTGTTAGTTGCCCATAAGCTGGGAGGCTGAACTGTGAGTAGCATACAGTATAAATCACCCAAGTCCCGAAGTCTGCCTCAACACCAGTGAGCTGGTGACTCTTAAGCAAATCAGTTTTATTCTCCTCGCTCGCACAACCAAGTCTACAGAAAAGCTGGACATTACCAAGTTGGTCTTGGTACTGGAATGAAATTGCAAACCTAATTTAAAAATAGAAGTTATTAAAAATAGAATGATTGTTAAAAAAGGAAATGTTAAAAATAGAAGTTCTAGAAATAAACATGACTTAAGTAGTTACCTAGAAAAAGAAGAAAAGAAAACCTTTAGAAAATCTCATGGGGTGCCTGGGAGGCTCAGTTAGTTTAGCATCAGACTCTTGATATCAGCTTAGGTCATGGTCTCACTACTGGTGGAATCGATCGCATACCCTTGTCGGGCTCCCAGCTGACAGTGCGGAGCTTGCTTGGGATTCTCTCTCTCTGTTCCTCCCCCACTCACGAGTGTGTGCACATGCTCTCTCTCTCTTTCTCTCAAAATAAATAAATAAACATAAAGAAAAAGAAAACAAAAACAAAAACAAAGGCCAGAAAACAATAGAAGAAAATGTAGGAAAATCAACCTTATCACAACAAGATATTTGATGCATAAACTAAGTGAAAATTTATTTTTAAAAAAGTATATCTTGCTATATAAAAATTAAACCTTTAGGGGCACCTGGGTGGCTTAGTCGGTTAAGCCTCCGACTTCGGCTCAGATCATGATCTCGCAGTTTGTGGGTTTGAGCCCCACAGCTGGCTCTGTGCTGACAGCTCAGAGCCTGAAGCCTGCTTAGGATTCTGTTTCTCTCTCTCTCTCTCAAAAATCAATAAACATTAAAAAATGTATTTTAATTTTTTTAACTTTATTTATTTTTGAGAGAAAGAGACAGAACATGAGTGGGGGAAGGGCAGAGAGAGGGAGACACAACTGGAAGCAGGCTCCAGGCTCTGAGCTGTGAGCACAGAGCGTGACTGGGGCTCCAACTCACGAGCGGTGAGATCATGACCGGAGCTGAAGTCGGAGGCTCAACCGACTGAGCCACCAGGTGCCCCCAAAACATTTTTTTAAATTAAAACCTTAGGCTGGGGATCATCATAAAGAAACCTAAGCCACTTACTAGGAAAAATATTTTCAGCATATAAGGCAGAATATTATCTTCTTAACATAAAATGCTTTATATAACAGTAAGAAAATATGATACCTCAAATGGAAAATGAGTAATGGATGTGAATGAATAATTCACTACAATTAAATGATAAAAAATTTTAAATTGTCAGTTATTAGCTACTTAGTGAATGAAAAAGACAACATCAAGATGCTATTGTTTTATGTCTTGGACGTTGGCATCAGCAATTTACGTTAGCCAAGGTCCTCATGTTTGCAGACAATGACACATTGTCATCTACTATTAACTGATCTGTAAACTGAGTTCAATTCCAAGACAATGTGCTGGCAGGTTTGTTTTTTTCTGAGTCCTCCCTCCTTGGTTTGCATTCAACCGCCTTCTCATTGTGTCCTCACATGCTTGCCATGTCTTGTGTCTCTTCCTCTTCTTGGAAGGACACCAGTCCTAGTGAATCAGGGCCCCACCTTCCGACCTCATCTAAATGTAATTGCCTCCTCAAAGGCCCGATATCCGAATACAGTCAACATTGGGAGTGAAAACTTCAACTTTTGTCTGAATTTTGGGAGGGACACAATTCAATCCATAACAAGCACCTTGTACTGACCATTGGATCTCTCTTCACAAGTGCTATTTCAAGTGTTCTACCATTTTCTGTTGGGTTTTCTGTTTTTCTCTTATTGATGGGTAATTCGTTATATGTTCTTCCTATTTGTTCGTTGTTAAATATATGCATTGCAGATATCTTTGCCTCCTCTTGGCTTGCCTTTCACTCCTAAGTGCAGTCTTTAGAGAAAAAGGCATTTTTAATTTTAATGTAGACCAATGTATCAATGTTTTCCTTCTTCTTTGTTTTCCATTTAAGAAATTTTCGCCTATCAAGCGAATGATGATTTTGCTTCTATTTATTCTAAAACCTTTATTGTTTTATCTTTCTCATTTACATCCATAGTCCATTTAGAATTGATTTAGGTATACAGTGAGAGGAAGATATCAAGAATAATATTTTCTATGTGCATATCCCTTTGATTCAACATTTATCAATACTTATTTATTTTGAGAGAGCGCATGTACGTGCGTTCAGGGGAGGGGTAGAGAGAAAATCCCAAGCAGGCTCTGTGCTGTCACTGTGAAGCGTGACACCCGATGCAGGGCTCGAACCCACAAACCGTTTGATCACTACCTGAGCCAAAATTAAGAGCTGGACACTTCACCAACTGAGCCACCCAGGCTCCCTGAGTCCAACATTTATTGAAAAGACTAGCATTTCCTTATTACTCTGCAGTTATCTTTGTCAAAAATCAGATGACCATATATATTGAGGTAAATGTTTAAAAACACATAAATTGAAGTATATACACTTAAATTTTAACAGATATTTAAGGACATATTCATTAAAAATTTTTTTTAATGTTTATTCATTTTTGAGAGAGACAGAGCATGAGTAGGGGAGGGGCAGAAAGAGAGAGGGAGATACAGAATCCGAAGCAGGCTCCAGGCTCTGAGCTGTCAGCACAGAGCCCGACATGGGGCTCGAACTCAGGAACGATGAGATCATGACCTGGTTGAAGTTGGACGCTCAACCGACTGAGCTACCCAGGCGCCCCTCTTTGTTTTAATTTTTAAAAGGTTTTTACTTTTTCTAAAGTAATCACAAACTATTTTAATAACAAGGAAAATAAATACTGAAAACAGTGTAGAATGTAAATTTCTTTCTTGGGATAAAAACGCTTATGTTTTAATATGAATATTTTCCTAAAGGATACTATTATTTATTTCTGAAATAGTATGCAGAATGGAATCGGATATTTACTTGCAGTTTGGTTATTGAAATATACTCTTTCCACATACACTTATACATGAATATATGATACGGTATATGATACACATGTTTAGAGTTATGGTTTTTTACATGTTGGGAGGTCCTTAAAACCACCATCAGGTACAATAATTCACCGGAAGGACTCAGAACTTAGCAAAGCTGTTATACTCATGGTTACGGTTTACTAAAGCAAAAGGAAACACATCAAGATCAGTGATGAAGAAAGGTACCTAAGGGCAGAGACCCTGTGTGGAAATTCCCACCGTCCTCCTTCAGTGGAGTCACGTGGGCAGTGCTCATTTCTCTTGGCAATAATGTATGACAATATGCCACGCTGGTTGGAGTGGCCAACCAAGGAATCTCACCTGATTCTTATTGTCCAGAGATTTTATTGGAGGTCGGTCACAGTGGCATGACTGCCGACAGGACTGACCTTAGCTCCAACTCCTTTAGTAAAGAAGTCAAGCCGAAACTATGTGGTCCAAGGTTCCCACCATAAATCACATGGTTAGCATAGATAATCTGGTGTGGGCTGTGCCGCCCAGGTTAGCAATGACATACTTTTCAGTCAGGACATTCCAGGGGATTAGAATTTACCTCCCAGAAGCTGGGGGCAAAGGGCCAAACCTTTCTTGGGACAAGGTTAATCCTTTAAAGCACAGTTCTATATGGGCATTTATTCAGCTAGGTTATACCAGTTGTGTATCACACAAACATACATGTTTATTTCTCCATCTTATTGTGCTACAAGCTGAGTTAGTGATCTATAAACAAACAAACAAAACCCCCAGAAAACAGAGCAAAAAAAGAAAACCAAAAAAAAAAACCAAAAACCCACAAACAAACATACAATCCATTATAAAATTAAGGCAAATTGACACAAGAGCTTTCTAACTTTTGGAATAATTTACTGTTTAATTCTCTCATTAGTTTAATTTTTCCTCAATGGATTCAAGCTTTTAACTAATAAAATTATACTTATTTAAATTAAATTTTATTAAAATTGCATTTTATTCTTGAAACCTTGAAACCACTGCAGAAAAATACATTGGTAATCAACAATTAAGGGAAATTTCTACTGCACAAATAATGACAAATGATGCTCAGAATTCATTTAGGCATAGTTTTCTTATCTGAAGGGCCAAGCAAAGATATTTATTATCTTTACCACTTTTCCCCATCACATTGGAACTATTGTTTATGGAAATTGGAAGATAATGCATTTTAAATATATACAAATCATTAAAAAGATCGTAAAATCTTTTATGTTGGTGTCATTATCACTTTTATTTCCTAATTTAGTTATACCCCAAATTGTTCGTAGTTATTTTGGAATCTGGTATCTAATTTATCAGTCATGAAGCACATTTTCTCAACTGTGCTCATCTCCTGTTATCTGCACTATATTTTGTACACACTTGGAAAGAAATTTGAAATGAGAAATAACCAAATAACTAGATACAATACTGTATCAAAAATAAGGGGGTGTTGTGGATATTTAATAAAACCATTTCTAGGTTGTTTCTTTCCAAATACACTAACTTACTCTATGTGTGTAAATGTGTAATACCTCATTTGGATATGGTGTCAGTCGCAATCCATGAACAAGTTTCAGAATATATTTTTGTTAAATGAGGGATGTCAAGTCATTCTTTGACCGCTAAGACTAAGATTCTCCAATTAAGGAAAAGAAAAGCTTAAGAGCTATTACTTCCTACACGGGACAATAAACCTAATCTAAAGGACAACCAGTTATGAACAGCTAGAAAAGTTAGGGAACCAAGAAGAAAGTCAACAAAAGGCAAGACGTACAGTTAGGGTCATCATGATTTTGGAAGAGAAAATCCTTATAGTAGATCCAGAACTGAAAATAAAGGGGGAGGATTATCCTTAGAATGCTTGGAGGATTTTTCTGGATTAGAGGCTGAAATAATTTGCATGTTCAATCTAGGCTCTGAGCCGGTTCAATCTACTTTTGTTATTTAACTTGTAAATATTCTACACCTAGCCAGTCTTTATAAGAACAACCCTCCCGGTCTCCACTGGCAGGGGTATGAACTCAGAACGAGCAGGTATTAAATATATTACCACTGAGGCATGAATTCGCTTTGGCTGAATAATCTGGAGAAATGATATTTCGAAAAAACAAATTCCATTATCCAAAAATTACAAAATTTTAAAAATTCTCTAGTTTTCAAACAACAAAAACTGATATATAATAACTAGAAGGTGGATGGGGAAGAAGTCTTATGGGGGTAAGGGGACTTGTTTATGTGGCATGATGGTGCTCATCATTAATCACACAAAGTCCAGTCTGCTTAAAAGAAGTACCAAGACATCTTTACCACAACATGGATATCCTGACCACTGCTTGAATCAAGGATCCATAATCTAGAATTTCCAAGAGATTTTGCTGTTTCAGAATTCTCATTGTAAGGTACTTATTGCTATTGATTTTGATTTGAATTCATTATGTCCCCGTAGGCAGAGGGTAATGTTCTTGGTGACATAAAAAGGAATCAGTTAGGTCTGAGCCCTCTGCTAGGTAGTAGTCTGAGATCGGTAATTCTTACATTAACAGATGTTGAAAGGATTACCTGAACATAAACAAATGTATAAAACGCCATTAAAGCCTCATTAATTTGGTCACACCCTTCAGAATTTATCATTACTTATTATTATGAAATGCATTAATGTTTACTTTTGGTGAATAAATTCTTTCTTCACAGAGTAAATGCATAAACACTTAAGGGAATATTATGTTTACAAGCCCTTTAGACACACTAATTTACATAAGTGGTACACTTAAGAATAGTAAACCCATGAGAATTTTTTTTAATGAGAAATTGTAAATTTTTTTAAATTCTGAAAATGTTCAGAGTTTTTCAGTATCAAAACAACTACACCTAATCTTATTATGTCTTCTTGAATGTTTCTTATTTCTGCCTTGTTTTTAAATGGGAAAAAGCTTTAAACTCTGTAGTTCTGCTATTTGGGGAATCAACACAATCTGAAACAAGGATTTATTGGGGAGTTTATCTAAAGGAGAAGAACTGAAGCAGACAGGAGAGTGCCATAGGAGAGCTCAATACAAGGGCAAATTACAAATGAGGACCAAGTTCTTATGGGACCTCCTAGGAAGTTAAGCAAGATCCTTCACTGAATTATTTATCTGAAGTACAGGAAACATGCATGTTATCTAACACCTCCCCTATCTGATTATTTGAGATCTTCCTTGGGGGCATTAATCCCTTGTACATCTGAGCAGCACATGAATGTAGCCTGAATAAAATTCTCTCCAGATCTTCAGAGAAGGTGAATTGTGAAGGCAAAAAGTGAAGATACAATGTGAAAGGGTTCTAGTCAAGCTCCACCCACACCCCCCCCCCCACACCCCAGCCTAGCTTCCAGACAAAACTCAAAAGAGTCCTTACTTGGCCCCAACTCTTTGTGTTTCTAAGTCATGGTGCCCCTCATTCTCAGAAAGTAGACCACAACCACGAAACATATTCTTCCCGGGATGTCTGGGTGGCTCAGTTGGTTAAGGATCTGACTCTTGATTTCAGCTCAGGTCATGATCTCACGGTTCATAAGATGGAGCCTTATATCAGGCTCAGTGCTGACAGCACAGAGCCTGCTTGGGATTTCCTCTCTCTCTCTGCATCTCCCCCACTTGTGTTCCCCACCCTCCCCCAAATAAATAAAATAAACTTCAAAAAACCATATTCTTCTCTAGCCTGACCACAACCCACATCCCATCAAGCTCCAGACAGAGCCCCTCCAGAAACCTGCCAACTCTTGGCCGAGAATCTATCTCGCCAAGATCGACCCCCTCCCCACACCCACCATGGGCGCAGCTGCAACCCCCTCACATCCTTAAGGAAAAGAAAAACCATAAAAGCCTCAGACCAACAAAGCTCAGAGCAGACATCTCTCTCAATGTCTGGACCTTCTTCTCCTTTGGAGAATGAATAAACCATCCTGCTTGTTATTCTGCTTTTTGTGTAATTCTTTGCCACCCGCATCACTGGTCACCTTAACACATGGCACGCAATTGAGGATAGACTCTATCACCCTCTCAGGGAGGTGGAACACACCTAGATGGGCTTAGACTGAAGACATAAGAAAATGCAATAATAGAGATCATTCATCCTGAAAACCAGAGAGAAAAATATTAAAAATAAAATGAACAGAAGCTAAGTGACCTGTAACATAGTGTCAAGGAGTAGAATGAATGTGTAACTGAAGTCTCAGAAGAGAGAGCAGATGGGCCAGGAAGTACATCAAAAGGAAGAATATTCCCCAAATTTCCCATATTTGGAAATTAAGTTGAAGACCCAAGAACTTCAGGGGTGCCTGAAGTCGGTTAAGTGGCCGACTTGGGCTCAGGTCATGATTGCACAGTTCGGTTTGTAAGTTTGAGCCCCACGTCAGGTTCTTTGCTGTCTGCACAGAGGCAGAGCCTGCTTGGGACCCTCTGTCTCCCTCTTTCTCTGCCCCTCCCCCACTCGCACTCTCTCTGTCTCTCTCAAAAATAAATAAACATTAAAAATAGAAGATCCAAGAAGTTCAGCAAACACCACATAGTGTAAGCTTCATGACACGTTGATACTTCTATTACAAAGTTAGTTACATCTTAAAAGTATTTAAATAACATTTAAAAAAGTATTCACTTATGTATCATTTACAGTGCTCTTCATTCCTTTGTGCATGTCTAGATTGCCATTTTGTATCTCTTTCTTCTTCCTGAAGAACTTCCTTTATATATTCTAGGGCACGTCTTCTGGTGCTAAAATCTTTCAGCTTTTGCACGCCTAAAATCTTATTTCGCTTATATTTTTGAAAGCCATCATTGCTGAGCATAGAATTCTAGGGTGACAGTTTTTCTCTTTGGTACTTTGTAGATTGTCACAGACTCTGGGTCTAGAGTTCTTTCTTGTCCAGCAAGAAAGCGAGATGCAGGATTAAAAATGCGAGAGATGGCTAATGTCTGGGAGAAGACAGGAGCCCCAAGTAAGGGTCCTTGCTCTATTTTTATTAGATAAGAAGGCTTACAAACATGGTGATGGACGTGCACAAAGAGACAATGAAACTGTGAACATCAACTCACGGGCGTGAGGGAAAGGGGGTTTTGAAGATATGTGTGGTTAGGGGTTTGGTTAATACAAAACAAAACCCTGGGGTGGAAGGCTGTTTAAGGCAGACATGAGGCCCCACCTCTGTTTACCTCAACTGGTCCAGGGGACAAGAAAGACAGAGCCTGTTACCTCAGGGTCAACAAGGCACCTTTCTTTTGCAATTAGCTCCACTCTGGGCAACTTCACCTTGCTGAGTCTATAGTCCTATTTACCTGTTCACCTAATTTGGTCCTTCCTTCCTGTGAAAGCAGCTTTCTGCCATAGTACTAAGTTGGGGGGTGTTTCTGCCCTGAATATCTGTCTAATCTTGTTTACCTCATATACCTTTGTCCTATACTGGGGCCTTTGCCCCACCTTACCTATTCTTACTTACCTAGTTTTGTTTACCCAAACTTGGGTGTGAACATCCTATGGCTTTCTAATTCTTTATGCCTTGTTAACCCATCAGTGAGGCTCAGGGAATTCCGAAGCTTATTGCCCACAGTAGATGGTGTGCCACTATCTCTTGGCTTCCACTGCTACCAAGAGGATGTCTGCTTTAATTCTAATCTCTTTTTCTCTGTATGTGTGTGTGTGTGTGTGTGTGTGTGTGTCATTTTTTAAAAACAGCTTCTCTTTCTATCCCTTGTCTTAAATAATTCGAGTATAGTGTGATTTTATATACTTTCCTTCATGTTCCTGTGCTCAGGGACATTGAACTCCTTGGATATGTGGATTTATAACTTAACAATTTTTAAGGAAAATTAGCTATTATCTCTTTAAATATATTTTCTCTCTTACTATTTGAGTCTCCCAATAACATGTATATTGGCCACTTGGGCTTCTCCAGATTCTTGTTTATCTTTTCAGCTGAGGTGACTGCCTCATTTTCCCTGAGTCTAGGTTTGGAAACCTCTGGTTAGTATGTGTTAGCAATTGTCTGGCTCACCTTCTTTATTTTCCTTTTCTCAGTGATCACTGCCCTTTTCTACCCAGTGTTGAGTGTCTTGAAACATGTTTCAATATTTTGTCTTGTGTTTGAGTTGTTTCACATGGGATAGTTTATATGGTTTCTGTGAGTTCATCTTAGCTGGAGGATGAACTCCTCTTGTCAGTGTTTTTAATTTTAGCCTTTCTAGTGGGCATGGAATGTACCTCATAATTTTAATCTATGTTTTCCTGATATCTAATGATATTAAACTTTTTTGGCCATTTCTATATTATCCTTTGTGAAATGTCTATTTTTGTGCCGTATCATTTTATTTATTTTTTATTTATTAATTTTTTTTTTACTTTTATTTATTTTAGAGAGAGAGAGAGAGAGAGACAGAGCGTGAGCAGGGTAGGGGCAGAGAGATGGAGACAGAATCTGAAGCAGGCTCCAGGCTCTGAGCTGTCAGCACAGAGCGCGACGCGGGGCTTGAACTCACAAACCGCGAGATCATGACCTGAGCGAAATCGGACACTTAATTGACTAAGCCACCCAGTTGCCCCTGTCCTGTATCATTTTAAGTGGAAGCTCTTGGATTAGAGTGTACAGTTATATTGCATTGGACTTAGAGCTCATAGTTTACTAGTCTCCAAGAAGATAATCACCTTTGCCACAATATAATTTCATTTATCACCCAACTGTGAATCTTAACGTCACATATTTCACATCTACACACGTTATGAACCCCAAAACGTGGTGTTATACTTTTGACATGAAAGACATAGCTATATCTTTTTGAAGAGCTTAAATAGGAAAAAAATTAATATATTTACTTATATATTCAACATTTTGATGCTTTTAAATCCTTCTTGCACATATAAGTGTGTTTTAGGATCATTTCCTTTCATTCCAGAAATCTTCAGTTAGTATTTCAATGCAATCCTGTGATGAATTCTCTCAACTTTTAATTATTTGGAAATGTCTTTAAATTACCCTCATTTTTGAACATTTTCATTAGATATGGAATTGTGGTTTGACAACTGTTTCCTTTGGCACTCAATCCAAAAGAAAACAGAAGAAGAAAAAAAGTACCAAAGAAAACTAGGAGAGACATAACATAAATTGCAAACTGTACATTTAAATGCAACCATACTAACAATCACATGAACTGTAAATCACATCAACACTTCAATTTAGAAGGTGGAGATTCTCAGATTGGATAAAAATTCAAGACCCAACTATATTCTCTTTTCAAGAAACCCATTTTAAAAATAAATATATACATACACTAAAGGTACAGTAATAGAAAAAGATATACCATGATAACACAAATCAAAAGAAACATGAAGTAACTACATTACTACCAGCCAATGTAGATTTTAGCCAATTATTAAAAGGAATAAAGAGGGTCATTTCATAATTATAAAGGGGTAAATTTACCAAGTGAATATAACAATGGTAAACATTTATACATCTAATAATAGAACTGCAAAATTCAAGAAGAGACAACTGATATATTCCAATACCCCTTTTTCAGCAACTGAGGGAACAGTTAGAAAAGCAGTTAGTATACAAAGACTATGCAGCCCTGACCACCAATATGTTTTAACTGACATTCATAGAACACTCTGCCCACTGACAGCAGAATGTGCATTCTTTCAAGCGCACATGAAATGTTTACCAAGATTGACCACATTCTGGGTGTAAAACAAGACGTGATAAAGTTAAATTGATTTGAATAATACAAAGTATGTTTCTATTCAAATGGAATTAAGCTAGAAATCAATTACATAAAGATATGCAGAAAACAATCAAATATTTGGAAGCTAAGTAGCACATTTCAAGTAAACCATGGTTGAAAGAAGAAATCCAAAGGGAAATTTGAAACTTTTAAATTGGATACAAATGAAACACTACATATCAAAATTTGTGGGATGCCACTGTTCAGAAATTCAAAACACAAAATGCTTATATTCAAAAGAAGAAAAGTTTCAAATCAATAACCTCTACTTCTACCTTAATATATTAGAGGGAAAAGTAGAGCAAAGAAAACCTACAGTAAGTAGAATAAAGGAAATAATACATATTATAATTGAAATCAATGAAATAGAAAACATAAAAACAATTGAGAAAATCAATAAAATAATAAGGTCATTCATTGAAACAGGAGAGAAAATACAAGTCAGCCATATTGGGATTGAAAGAGGTGACATCACTACAAATTCTACAGATACCAAAAGAATTAATAAGGCCATATTATAAGCAACTTTATGCAAGATGGACAAATTACTTGAAAGGCAGAAAGTTTCAAAGTTTGTTTGAAAAGAAATAGACAGCATGTCCAGGGTGATGAAGTAAAGATTTAGAAAACTCTACTCTTCCACAAAAGGGACGGGAACACGGGAAAATATAAAACTAAACTTTTTCAAACTTCTGGAAATTAAGCAAAATCCCGTGACAATCTGACAAATCAATGTTAAAGAAAATTGCTGAATTCACTGAATACTTACAAGTCAGATTAACACAAAATAAGAATCTCTATTAGACAATATTTTGCTTGTATGTTATCAGTATGAGTATTAAATATTATTCCAGTGTAGTTTAATCCAGCATGTAATTTCTAAGCAAACATTAAAGATCCTGAGCTAAGTACTAGGGGTAAATAATGAACAAACAATAACCATGTGAATGCATGCTCCAAAAGACCACATCCATCTGTCTTGTGATCAGAAGCTGACTTACATAATAGGAATAAGGGCAGAAGTGCTAGCTTGAGGCATACATATTTGTAATTCTAATCCAAAATAAAGTGATTGGAAAGTCCTATAATCTTCTTGCAAAGATAAAATTTGAAGTGGACATTGAACGACATAAACATTCCAGTATCTCAATTATGAAAGATCAGAAGGAGGGAGGAGGATGTATTTTAAACCTGAGAAAACACCATAAACCTCAAAACATTTTCTGAAGCAAATTGTTTTCTATAATGCTTTAAATGAGTGAGACAGAATTATGTTTCCATGAATTAAAAATAAGTATGGAATAATAATAATAATCAGATAGCAGGTACTATGTGGTTATGAAGATAACCAGTGCTCTTGGGAATACATGATCCCTGTTTTTCAAGGCACCTACCATCTACATAAACAAGTAGGCATACTGTAAGAGTGCATCGAGAATACTCTCCCGTGGGAGTGAACATGTCACAAATGTCTTCTCCAGCCTCACTGTAGGAGTGGGGAGAACATGAGCAAGAAGGGTTCAGGGACTGCCTGAAGAAGTCTAGAGAGTCAATGAGAATTAGCTAGGTGCCTGCCCAAGGGTTGTAAACACAGGATGGAGGGGACGGTTCAGAGGTAGTTAGGAATGTCTGGAGCAGGCTGCAGTGGAAATTGTGGCCGTAGTAAGACACAAGGCTGCTGAGGAACTCTCTGCACAAATTGTTAGGTAGAATCTAGAAGAGGGCAGTGGAAGGAAGTCAGAGTCCCAAGTCCTTGGAGGGGAATGATAGAGACCTGAGCAGGAGGCCAGGACCGTGATAAACAAGCTACACAATAAAAGCTTGGGCCACAACACTGTGACCTTGTGGCTTCCAAGACCTTGGGGATGACAGATCGAGGGCCACAGGTGCAGGGTCTGAGCTCTCCACTTCTCAGCCCCAAGGTAACCCCTAGCCTCATTCTAGTGCATTTGCATTGCGAGTACAGAACCCCACCCCAACCCTCCATGGAGAAAGGCTGCTAAGAGGGCTCCTGTACTTTCACTGGCAAAATCAACTGTAAACGTTTTTATTTTTTTATTTTAATTTTTTTAATATTTATTTTTAAGAGAATAAGCAAGCAGGGGAGGGGCAGAGAGAGAGAGAGGGAGACCCAGAATCCGAAGCAGGCTCCAGGCTCTGAGCTGTCAGCACAAAGCCTGGTATGGGGTTTAATCCCCATGAGCCACCAGATCATGACCTGGGCAGAAGTTTGACGCTTAACCAAAAGAGCCACACAGGTCCCCCAGTTGCAAAAGTTTTTAAAAGATGTGGCTCATGATTCCAAAGGGTTTTTCTGTTACAATATATGTATCTTCCAAAGTGCCTCTGCCCATTATAGATCTCTTTCCTTACCAGTAAACAGTAGCTAGACCAAAGAATTCATGAGAATAATAAATGAGAATATGTTTTTAAGACATCAGGTTTCACCTGTCAGCAAATGAGGCTGCTATAAATTGCAATGATTTTAGAAATTTCTACTAAAGAACTACTTAGACAGCCACCGTCCAATAGAAATATAATGTCAGCCAAATACTTAATTTTAAATTTTCTAGTAGCCATATTAAAAGCTAAGAAGAACTGGGAGAAATTAATTTTAGCAATATATATTTAACTCAATATATCCAAAATACTCTCACTTCGACTTATAATCAACATTCAAATTACTTTTTAATTTCTTTTTAATGTTTATTTAGTTTTGAGAGACAGAACATGAACGGGGGAAGGGCAGACAGAAAGGGAGACACAGAATCTGAAGCAGGTTCCAGGCTCCAAGCTGTCAGCACAGAGCTAGATGTTGGCTGGGTTTGAACCCACGAAGGTGAGATCATGACCTGAGCCGAAGCTGGATGCTTAACCTACCGAGCCACCCAGGTACCCCACACTGAAATTATTAATTTGATATTTTACATTCTTGTTTTCTTTCTGCTAAGTTTTGAAACCTAGTGTGTATTTGATGCTTACTGAACATCTTAATTTGCACTAGCCACATTGCACATTCTCTGTAGCCTTGTGTGTGACTAGAAGCTAATAATGGATAGCGTGACTTAGGCATTGAGAGTCACTAGCATTACCTTGTCCTGTAGCAAGGGCAATGTCAACATGGTCCTCACTATGGTTAGCTTTCCATCCTGTCTGGTTTTCTCATACCGCTTCTCTTCTCTTTCTCCAGTCTGTCCGTGGAGGTCACAAGTCATTCCACAATATTTCTTGTGCATCTACTATGCCAGACGGTGTTCTAGTCACTAAAGAAACAGTATAATACAGGTAAGTTCTCTGCCACCATCATGCTTATATTCTACTGGTCATATCGCTGTAGTTCTGTATCAGTTTTGGTCAGAAAAGCAGAGCCACTATTAATCATATAGAATCGGCCTTTTATTATAAGGACTAGACCTTGCACAATAATGGGGACTAGTTAAGTGGCCTATGCAAAGCAGTTGTTTTTGCATCTAGTGTTTGGCCTGAAGTCAGCAGAGCTGGAGTCAGGAAGGAAAGATGGACGTAAACTGGAGTAGTGCAGGAAAAAAACTGGAACCCGCAGAGAAAAACTGGGATCATGATGTCTACTGGGAACCCAGATCTGTCTCTTGCCACTTTCAATCTTGATGCTGTGAGTAATGGACAAATTAGCACCAAATACCTGACCCGGGACACCTGGAATCTAAAAGAAGAAATCGGGTGGGAGCTAGAGGAACCTCGGGTCCGCTGTGGCCCCGCCCCCAAAGGGCCAACCAGCACATGGGCCATGACGTGAAGAACTACAGTAGCTCCTGCCTCGCACCAGAATCCTAAAAGAAAGGGACACGGTGAAGAAGAATTTGAACTTGTTAATTGGACACAGTACAAGGCCACTCTAACGTCTACCTCCTGGGGATTCCCCGTATCTTCCTCACATACATTTATTTACATTTGATTTTCCTCTGTTTTATCCTACCTGTTGTCAAGAAAACTTTCAAATATCGATTGTTTGGAAAAAAAGCCAAAGAGTACTTTGACAAAACAGGGTGTGTATATACTGTCTGCAGGGTGTGTATAATACTTTACGTGCCCCGCAATACTGTAAACAGTAATAGCACTTCCTTTAAAACGAGACACAGAAAAGGAGGTATTCCACATGAGGAAACAATCCAGATATATCAAGGTTACCCCATTCAACTCATAAAAATTAATCTTTGTTTCATGAGGGTGTCATTCTCTCAGTAGTCAGTTCTGTGCTATAGTCCTTGATGCCCCCAGGAGATCACATAGTCATTTTCCCTGAACAATCAATAATGATAAAGGACTTCTGAAAAAAAAAGCCAAAGTGGGTGAAATTATTCCATTAAAAATTATTTCTACACGGGTGCTTAGAAGCTCACTGAAAACAGGAACAGCAAATCAGTAATACCTAAGCTGTCCAAGAAGTACTTTTAACATCCCGGGAAATGGAATATTTGCTTTTGGATCTCTGCTTTTCTGTAATACACGAACATCTGAAAACAGGAGCTAAGCACATATAATTAAACTTACAATTTTACTATTAATTGCAGATTGGTTTCTTAATGTGCATTTTAATGATCTCAATGCTACTTTTAACAATTACTCTGTTTTCATTCCATCAGTGGTAAACAGTCATCTACAGTTTCAGTTTCCGTCAAGAAGTCGGCTTCCATGAATTCTCCCTTACTTACCTTCAGTGTAAATCTCCTGTAGACAGGGAGATTCAATTACTATAATGTTGGGGAAAATTAAGTGGGTTCATTAATGGACCTCTAGTGACAGTGCAAAGGAGTTTTTTGTTTTCTTTTTTTTCCATATGATGGACTTTGCAACATCTATCTGGGTTATTCAGATACATTATTTAATCTGTTTTCTCTTTCTGTATTCTGAAGACTTTACCATACCAGATAAATTACTTCTGAATAAATTAGTAGTTAATTGGTTAATTAATTATTTTTTTAAGATTTTAGTTTTAAGTAATCTTTATACCCAATGCGGGGCTCAAACTCACGACCCCAAAACCAACCGTCACCTGCTTTACCAACGGAGCCAGCCAGGAGTCCCAGGAGTCAGTTTATTTATATATGTGGAATTTACATGTAATTATATAAAATGTCACCAGTAATTTTGCTGTCTTGGTTTCTGTCATTAACTGTAACAATTTCGATCCATTTATCACCAATTGTAAGAAAGAGCTAATGTGAAAAAAATTTCAATAGCACTGACAAAACACCATAGGAGTAACTTCTGATTCAGTGTTTAGCTTCTTATATTCTCCTACCTAATTTTTCCCAAAGTCAGTATCATTTTTCCCCATTCATGGTCTTATCTGTGATGAAATGTTCACAGAGTTAAGACTACAGGAAACACTTTAGGTCATCTATTTGAAGGGAATACATTAATGACCTCAACAAGTATTTTTGATATTTCTAACTCCTGATAACACTACTTTATGGAATTAATTTAGCCTTGATAACATTTCTTCTCCTGAATTCCGGGAAAGTGGGCACGAATTTCACCTTTGTAATTTCACATGATTATTCTCACCTTTTATTTACCTAAATTCATGTTTTTATTACCTTGAGTACAACCTACCACAGGACTTTTAATTATAAAATAACTTTTTACTGAGCATTCCTGCTGTGCTTGCCCTCTTCACATAAAATATCAAGTCTTCCCAATAAGTAAACAAAGTGTTACTATCCCTTTTTTAATCTACAAAGAAACAGAGGTTCAAAAAGATCAAGTCACTTTCCCTAGATCATACAGCTCCATGAGTCAGCCCTAGACCTTGCATCTAGACCCTGTGCTCCTTCCTCTACAGTATATGGCTTTTCTTTTTTTCTTTTTCTTTCCTTTTTTTTTGTTCCTCCCCCCCCCCAAAAAAAACATGCTTGTGATTCCAAAATGTCAAAGAGTTTTATTTTAATCTGTGGATACATTTATAAGATTAGTTGCATACGTGTACTATCTTCTCATAGCACAGATGCATTATACATATTGGGGTGCAAACAAATTTTCCCCCAGTTCTTTAATACTCTGCCATTCGGTTGATACCACCTACAACTTATAGTCATGATTCTGTCGATCTCTCTAAACAGATAAATTCTTAACTTAATTTTTTGTACTTCCTCCCCTTCATTCCTAAAGTCATCAATTTTCATTTCTATTCATTCTTTCTAGGTATATAAGAATAACTTAAATTGTTGCTACATCTGCTTAAAGTATCACGATAAAGATAAAAATATCACAGAAGTCCTTGGAATTTTCCAAATCTTATTATTATTGCTTGTTGTGGAAACACATTGAATAATACATGCAATTAAAACATACAGACATTCTAATTTTATTACACATCTAATTACACATCTAATGTATTACACATCTAATAGTTGCTAGGAGGATTTTATGGCCCATTTGACAACATAGACATTTATACTAATAGTCAAGGTACAACATGGCAGTTTATGATGAAGTTTACGAGAGCCATGTACAACTTTGGACAGATTATTTAAGCTGTTGGCAAAGATGGCCAAGGGGAGAGACTTCCAACAAGAAGTTGGGCCCATGTGAAAAAACAGCTGGTTGGCAGTCCAGCAATGGTCAGTGGCAGCCGAGCAAGGCAGTCCCTAGGAAGGGTCAGAGATTGGTTATAAAGAGGCGATCGAGTATATTAGTAACCATATCAAGGATAATAAGAGCTGTGTTTCTTAAGTGAGAAAAGGGACAATAAACTTTGATGTGTTGGATTTGAATTGGAAGAATCACTGTAAACTATAGGTCATTAAATATGTATGTATATATACACATATACATACAATATGTACATATATACTATATATACACATGCCATGTGTACATGTACACTATAATATACACACACGATTTGTATATATACACTATATATATACACATACATATACATATATATACACACATGCAACATGTGTATATGCCCTATACATACATGCAATATGTATATATACACTATATATATATACACATGCAGTATGCATATATGCCCTTACATATATATACATATATATATGTAAAATATATTTGTATGTGTTTGTATATATGTTTGCATATTTTTTTCTTGGCTTTGTTTATTGAGATGGTTTGAGACCAGCAACATCCCAGTAACAATGAGCACACCTAGCATTAAGGTCTCCATTTCCAAATATCATTCTCTATTAGAAGAAAACAAGGCCCCTTAGAGAAATGACTGAGTCTAGGGGTAGTAGGCAAAGTACAAAATGAACCTAAAACATGTTATTGTGGCAGACACTAGGGAAATGCTCAAAAGCTGATGGAAATCTGTTGAAAAGAACAGAACTCAGTTTGAATGAACTATCACTTGCCAAAATCTGAGATAATTTGAGCATGAAAACAAATAATAATGATAATGGATTTTACACAATAACTTTTAGCAATATTTACTAATCTATGAAATTATATTCATACAAACAGGTAAAGGAATAAGTGAATAAGATAAAGCTCTTCCTTATAATGGTAAAAAATAAATGTAGAAAGAATGAGATAATTATGAAAATCACCTGGTGCTATCATAATAATGCATTTTCAGTCAAGATTCTTCAATGAACTATTTATTGGGTGAATTTTGATGAACTAGTAGGTGAAATTAGGATACAAAGTGATATATTTACAAAGCACCAAGTATCTCCACATATTTAATAATTACACATGGAAAAAGATAAATTTTACAGTAAGGAAATCGGCAGACAGCACTTTATTTAACTGCTTAAAGTTAACATCAGTAGTAATGGAACACAAAGAAATCCCTACATCCCCAAAAGGGCATAAGAAGAAGAGTACCGAATCATTCTGGAACATCCCTATCAAAAATGCAAAGCTTGAATCTAATCATGAGGAAATATCAGACAAACCCAAACTGAGGGTCATTCTACAGAATAATTGGTCTGTAACCTTTGGTATAGTAATATCATGGAGGCCAAGAAAGGACTGAGGGACTCTTCTAGAGGTGAGCAAATAAGTAAATACATGGAGGATAGTGAGAGTCAAGTTTCTCATCTAGAAGGTATTTATAAATCTGAAAAAGGAGGAAAGCTGGAATGAACTTTGAGTTTTTATTTATTTATTTTTTTTAATTTTTTTTTCAACGTTTATTTATTTTTGGGACAGAGAGAGACAGAGCATGAACGGGGGAGGGGCAGAGAGAGAGGGAGACACAGAATCGGAAACAGGCTCCAGGCTCTGAGCCATCAGCCCAGAGCCCGACGCGGGGCTCGAACTCACGGACCGCGAGATCGTGACCTGAGCTGAAGTTGGACGCTTAACCGACTGCGCCACCCAGGCGCCCCTGAACTTTGAGTTTTTAGTTGGAATTGGCGGTGTCATTTCACATGTGGAGTCCGGTTTTGAATAAGATAGATGGATAGATTGAGAGTGAGAAAGATGATAGATGGATATAGATACACAGATAGGTAGGTAGGTAGATAGATACATACATACATACATACATACATACATACATACATATATATTCGAGGAGTTGAAAGAGAAATGACAGCTAAGTGCAATACATGATCCTGGATTGGAAAATTTTGCAAAAATAGACATAATTGGACAATTAGCAAAACTTGAATTGGTATCTGGATGAAAGGAATAAGGATTTTCTGAAAAATTGTAATTATTTCAAAATAAAAAGTTTTTAAACATTTTAAGAAATTTTATACAGGACAAAGAATCTTAAGACATTGAATGTTATAATTTGGAATAGGCCAATATATCCAACTTAGTAGGTTTTAAAATACAGTTTTCTATTTTACTATGTAATTACATGTTCTAATTATACAACTAATTCCTGTAAGCATACTTATATAATTAAATGATATAATTACAGAGAGTAATTGCATAATTATTGTAATGACATAATTATAGTAACTACTCAATTGCAAAACATTCAATGCACAAGTAAAACAACCAAATTAATTGCTTTAATAAACTGTATCCAAAAAAGCCATTTTGAATTTTAAATAAAAATTTCATTTACAGATCAACCATAGCATATTTTTAAAACTCTCATATACCCATACATTTTAAGTGTATTGTTTTTGTCTCCGCTATTTTTAAAATACAGAAGTAGTTGAGAAAAATATTACAAATTAAATGTTTAAAATGAATTAATTTCCTAAAATTTACTAAATTCTCTAGTCCATTATTTTCTAGCATTTATTGCTAAGTATTTGAATGGAAGCAAGGAAAATGTTTTTGAGAGCAAACAGTTTTGATTTTTTCTCGTCGGTTCTTAATTTTTTTTTATATTTATTTATTTTTGAGACAGACAGAGAGAGAGAGAGAGAGAGAGACAGAGCACGAGTGGGGGAGGGGCAGAGACAGACAGGGAGACAGAATTTAAAACAGGCTCCAGGCTCTGAGCTGTCAGCACAGAGCCAGACGCAGGGCTCGAACTGGGGAATGGTGAGATCATGACCTGACCAGAAGTCGGACGCTCAACCAACTGAGCCACCCAGGTGCCCCTCGTCAGTTCTCAATAAAGAATCCTCCATGTAATTAGAGATTCATAACTATTTTTTATTAGTCTCAGGGCAAATAGGAAATCTATGGTGTGCATGCAAAATGCACCCAAACTTTCACATTCGACATTCAGAAGTTCATTATATAAATCACCAAGATGAATGCTCTCAGGAGATCCCTGGACATATTTTTGATTTGGATTAACATGAACTGATCCAATAATATGGCTCTTATTTTACTCCTATTAATATATCACTTTGGTTTATCAACGCCTCCCTTTGCATAGCACTTCCTGAAGTGTTTTGCAGAGTCAGCTCTAGGTCAGCTTCCCTTTTTTGATTATTTTCTCTTGCAAGTTTGTGCCTTTCCCCCAACCGTATGACAGATGTCTGTGCTACTTTTTCCAGGAGCATTTGTTTTATTTTTAGGAAAATAAATACTTCTGTTTGTCATTCCACTTTGATGTGAATTTAGAACATTTGACATTATAAATTCTTTTCTTTTCGAATCCTGAAAGCCTTTGACTATTAGTGGGGAACTGGGTGGAACGATCAGCAAATTTTATCTGTGAGAGAAATGGTGTGGTCGAAAAAGAACAACTCTGGTATTCTTGACATCGCAGCACACAGGCCTTCTCCCAATATTTGCATTTTGACACTAAAAAAATCATGGCACCCACACTTGTGTCTATGGTATTGAGAGCCTTTTAGCTTCCACAAAATGAGAGAGTAGTGAGATCTACTTTCAGCATCTGAAAGAATATCTTTTCCATGTAAATCTGCGATATTGGGATTATTTAAATGTTCTCTTACAGATTGTCATGATTAAAATTATAATTGAAGTTAAGTTATTTGCGGAGAAGTTAAACTTTTTGAGACGAAACCCACAGTACCTAAAATTGACCATTTTCAAATGAACAATTCAGTGGCACCTGTTTTCAAAACATTTCATCACCCCACAAGAAAGCCCAGTACCCACTATAGCTACTGAGAAATATTTCCAGTCCACTTTCTACTGGCATTTATTCTTCAAGTCTACTGTTGGGAAAACTTGGGATCAGATTCCTTGGAATGTGGGAAGCACATCTTTGCCCTACATTACTAAACTCTATAGATCCCGGAGCTCTACCCTATCTTAGGTACTCGCTTAAACTTATATCCTCAACGTCAGTCATGGGACTCATATCTCCTTACCCATGTCACTGCTGCTGATTTCTAAATATGCTCTCCACACCTCTACTAGGTAGGTGACCTCTACTGGGTTTTCCAGTGTTATTAATATATGATCTTCAGCTATTCCATGGAGAGTTAAAAAAAATGGTGTTAGGGTGAAAATGGAGCCCTTGTCTTATTCTGAACTTTAATGGGAGTGTACTAGTTTTTTTTTTTTTTTTTATTTAGGCGTGACGTTGGCTTTTGGTTTGTATCATTCGTATTGTTAAGAAACTGTCCACTTATGTCTACCATGCCTAAGCAAGTAAACAGCTAGGAAACAGAAGGGGTAGAAATGGGAGAAAACTCAGACTTCACCAGACTGTAATTTTCCTATTTTACGAGATGGGGGTAAAACCTCCTTTCCTTTGTGGGAATAAGTCCTCCTTCTACACTGTTTCTGATCTTTCTCCTCTATTGTAAGAGGTCCAGCATGGATGAAGTCTGCTAAGAGTTTCCCAATCCATCTTCATTCTTCATTTCTTTTCACAAATATTCTTTCAGGCTCTGGGACACCATTGTGTGATGTCATTACATCCTAGTTCTGTTGATTTTAATGTCACGTCTAAACCCAGCTACCTGCAAATTCAAATTGATCTCAGAAGTTAGGTGATTTCTCCTGAACTGTGATCATCAGGTAACGTGTCTGACTTTAAAAGGCAGGTTCGGTTTATTGAATTAAAATGCAGATTCCTGGCTTCACCTCAGAGCAGCTGAATCACAATATCCATGTATGGCCACGAGGAATCATATTTTAAAAGTAAAAATAAATCCCACATGACTTTTATTATTCTTAATTTTTTAATGTTTATTTATTTTGAGAGAGAGGGAGAGGGAGAGAGACAGAGAGAGACAGAGAGAGAGAGAGAAAGCTGGGGAGGTGGAAAGAGAGAGGGAGAGAATCCCAGGCAGGGTCTGCTCTGGGGCTTAATCTCACGAACTGTGGGATCATGACCTGAGCCGAAATCAAGAGTTGGATGCTTAACCAACTGAGCTACCCAGAGGCCCCAATCCCACATGATTTTTAAACGCAAGACAGATTGAAACTATTTATTTAGATGAGATAATTTTATAATATATGTTGCCTAATGAAGCCCACATCAGTGTATCTGCCAAAGGTATTTGGTGAAGGAAATAATTCTGAAGATTGCAAAACCCCCTTTCCACACAAAGGCAATCACCTTCTCCATCATGATCTTCAGGGAAAAGATGCAAGGTGAAAAATAATGTAATAGAGATATTAAAAGTATGCTCTTTACTAAAAATACTAAGTAACCATAGGGTTGGGATCATGTAGCATCTTTCTGGGTTTCTGGTATATTATTGAATGCATACATAATCTATTGTATTACTACTATTGTACCAGTTTTAATAATACAAGTCCCAAAGAAAGTATTCTAGTCAACATTTTTCTTCCATGCTGTGGCATTGTTTGGTATTTAGAAAAAGAATGGATAAAACCTGCCAACTTGCATCTCAACAATAAATTTTAAAACAAAATAAGCAATCATGTCAATGAGGCTTTTAATAACTGCTCATGATACAACAGAGCGTTTTAAATTATCATGAAGTAAGCACTTCATTTACATTCAACTAGGCATGGATTGTGTACTAATTAAACCATCACAGTGAGGGATACATCATCATGTGTTAAAAATACACAGACAGATAGTTCTTAATTGGAATTCTTGTACAGGCTTTAAGAAGAAGAATAAAGATTGTGTTTCAATTTGAAGTGGTTTTGTCAAGATGTGTGGTATAGATTTGAGACAAGACTTTATAGCAGGGCTTGATAACCAGCCACCAAATCCAGCCCACTGCCTGTTTTTGTAAATAAAGCTTTATTGCAGCACATCCGCATCTATTCCTTCTCTCATTGTCTGTGGCTGCTTTTACACTATGAGGGCACAGTTGAGTAGCTGTAACCAAACCCGTGTGACCTGCAAAGCCCAAAAGAATTACTATCTGGTGCCGTATGGAAAAAGTTTGCTGACTCCTCCTTCAGATGCATTCAGACCTCATTCTGTGATATCTTGTTCTTGGGTCATTTATTACGTTTCTATTGGTCTTATTTTTCTAACCAACAAAATGGGAATTAAATGACCTAATGTCTAGAGAGTTCTGAGCTACGTTTTAACTTAAGAGAGACCCTACACGTGGATCTGTAAAGCCCTTAGCTTCAAGTTGGTTATATTATGAGGTACAGGGGTTTAGGACTTGAACATATGAATTTTTGGAGAGATACAATTCAGTCGATAGCGTGGCGCTACTGGGGATGAGATGGGATCGGTCAGCGAAGTCATCTGAAGAAGCCGAAGGATGAGCTACAAAACAAAGAAGAGTGGATGTTGACTCTTTGAAGGAGAAGGTAATGCCTCTGAGGGTGGTATTTATAAAAAGATTTGGTGTTGGAAGAGTGTCCGGTCTTCAGAAAACCACAGGGGGGTTAGCAATCCTGTGTTTCAGTTGGTGGTGTCCATTGAGAGAATGCAAGTCTTTGGGAAAGACAA
Organism: Herpailurus yagouaroundi; assembly: GCF_014898765.1. Taxonomy (NCBI): domain Eukaryota; kingdom Metazoa; phylum Chordata; class Mammalia; order Carnivora; family Felidae; genus Herpailurus; species Herpailurus yagouaroundi. The sequence goes on along the minus strand of NW_024412397.1, from coordinate 15,884,428 downwards.
GTACTTGAGTGACAATGGCCATAGTCTTACAGTTCTAGCTCATGTGCAGCTTGTGACTGGGACTTGAAGACCTAAGTCCTCTGCTTCCTTTTGATTCTGAGGACTTTTGTTCAACAAAAACTGTCTTAAAAGATTTCCTTTTAAGGATTATGGTTTCAGCGTCGTTGCTAAGGAACTTCAGTGTATCACAAGATCAACAAGTTCTCCTATGTTTTCCACTAGAAACTGCAGAGGTTTACGTTTTCCGTTCAGATTGATGATCTGTTTTGAATTAATTTTAGCATATGATGCAATGCGTGGATTGAGATTCATTGTTTTGTGTATGAATATCAAATTTTTACACCACCACTTGGTAAAAAAGTTTTTCTCCATTGAATTGCCTTTGCATATGTCTTCTCAAAAATCAATTGGCCATATGTGCATGGGTCTATTTTTGGATTCTCTATTTTCATTCTTTGATATATATTTCCATCCTTCTGCAAGTATCACATCTTAAATACTGTGGGTATGTAGTTACATCTTTTTTTTTGTACTTGTCTTAAAATCAGGAAATGTGAGTTCTCCAACTCTCTGTTTCTTTTTCAGAATTGTTTTTAGCTCTTATGGTTCCTATTGAGGGTCCCCTGTCTACTTCTACAAAAACAAAGACAAAAGCTCCTTCCAGAATTTCTGTTACAAATGCACCGACTCTCTAGACAAAAAAAATCACATCTTAACAATATTGCATCTTTTAATCCATGAACATGTCTCCATTTATTTTGGACTTCTTTCATTAACGATTAATGTTTTGTAGTTTTTGCAATACCTACATATGTAAGCAATTCTCTTTTTTTGTGTGTATAAATTTAAACTGAACTAATTTATTTTCATTTTTAATTGTTCATTGCCAGTGTATACAAATATAATGAAATTTTGTATATTGATCTTTTACTCTGCAATCTACCTAAACTTTATTATAGTGGCTGTTTTTGTTGTTGCAGATTTATATGATTTTCTACATAGGTAATCAGGTCATCTGTAAGTACAGATGGTCGCATGTCTTCCTCCCCAATCTGTATTTCTTGCTCTATCGCACTGCCGAGAACCTTGAGTGATATTTGAATGAGTGGTGAGATGTGGTGAGACTTTACATCCTTTCCTTTCCCCAGATGTTGGAAGAAAACATTCAGTCTTTTACCATTAAATATGCTCATCAGCTGTAATTTTTGTACATGCTCTTTATCAGGTGAAGGAGGTTTCCTTATCTTTCTAGTTACTGCGAAAAATATTTTCATGATCAGATGTTTTTTCCAAATACTTTTTCTTCACATATTGAAATAGTCCTGATTGTCTTTAGTTTGCCGATGAGTTACATTACTTGATTTTTGCATGTTGAACCCAACTGGTGCATATTCCATTTTATATATGGTCATATTTAATTTACTAATATTTTTTTTTAATTTTTTTTCAACGTTTATTTATTTTTGGGACAGAGAGAGACAGAGCATGAACGGGGGAGGGGCAGAGAGAGAGGGAGACACAGAATCGGAAACAGGCTCCAGGCTCTGAGCCATCAGCCCAGAGCCTGACGCGGGGCTCGAACTCACGGACCGCGAGATCGTGACCTGGCTGAAGTCGGACGCTTAACCGACTGCGCCACCCAGGCGCCCCTAATTTACAAATATTTTGTTGAAGATTTTGTGTCAATCTTTATGAGGGATATGTGTGCAGTTTTCCTTTCTTATAATGCCTTTTTTTGGGTTTTGTTATTAGGGTAGTGCTGACCTTATAAAACAAGTTTTTCACCACCTGTGTGACTAAAGTTGGCTTCCGTGTTGACCTTTAAAAAAATTTTTTTAATGTTTCTTTATTTCTGACAGAGAGAGAGAGAGAGAGAGAGTGTAGGCAGTGAAGGGACAGAGAGAGAGGGAGACACAGAGTCCGAAGCAGGCTCCAGGCTCTGAGCCGTCAGCACAGAGCCTGACGTGGGGCTTGATCTCACGGACTGTGAGATCATGACTTGAGTGGAAGACGCTTAAACGACTGAGCCACCCGGGTGCCCCCGTGTTGACCTTTAATAAATAAAGTGCTCATATCAAGTTGCTATAATTAGTACTTGCTTCTATCAAGTCACCTGTCTGCAGTCAAAAATAATAATTTGGATGCGACTGCCCTTAAAACAGCTAAATGTGCCATCATGAAATTAAACTTTGTGCACATGTGTTACTAGAAGGAGGTGAGCCTTGCTATGGCCTTGCAGGTCCCACACACCACTGCAGTATGTGTTTCATGCCTGCCCTCAGCCCCCGTGTCCTTCTGCTGTCCGCTCATGTGTCAGCGTGAATGTTGTGTGCACATGGCTGTGCTGCAGAGGCCCAGGGTAAGGAGGCACGTGCTGATGCTTCTCTGTGTGCCCAGAGCCTGTCTCTGGTGGTATACCTCCCTTTTGCTATTAAAATGTCATATAATCCAGGCAACAATAAAAGAAGCAAGGCAGATTTAACAATAACTACAGCTGTAAGGTGAGCCTTTATTGTCTGCACAAAGCAAAACTGTCCAAAAGAGGGTGCGGGAAGATATTTATTGGTGAATGTATCATGTACAGCTAGAAAGACTGTGGTTCTATCAATAATGGGTTGTGTACTATATAAATATCACATTGATTTATTTTACTGATAGTGTTTTAAGGTTTTTCTACATCCTTAACTGATTTTATGGCTATTTGTTCTATCAATTTCTGAGAGTTAGGTTTTGAAATTTTCAATTATTATTGTGGATTAGTCTATTTCTCTTTTCAGTAGGGTTGGTTTTTGCCTCAGTCTTTTGCAAAAAGGATCCAAAGCCAAGTATTAATATTCCAGAGTTCTTTAGTGAATGTATTATCAAAAGCCTACCTACATTGACAAAATGTTTTCAAATACAATCTCGATGAAAGCAACTACTCAGATATCACACATTCCCAGGGTATGCACTGATATATTTCTAAGATGCTAAGTGAAACTCCCAATTCTGTTTCCCAATTGGCATATGATATACAATTTCTAAAAAAAAAAATGAACCTTCGGTTAATACGGACATATATTTCCCACCTAATGTAATACGTTCAGTCTTTGTGTACCATAGATTTTTATCCATTTCTACTCCTGACCTGCACATCAAGAGACTAATATTTTAATATTTTAGAGTGAGCATTTTTTGTTTCATTTCTTTTATAGTTAACTCAGTACACTATTTTTGAGAGAAAATAATTACATCATCTATCTTTTTAAAAAAATTTTAATGTTTATTTAATTTGGGGGGTGGGCAGAGACAGAGGGAGACAAAGAATCCAAAGCAGGCTCCAGGCTCTGAGCTGTCAGCATAGAACCCAACGTGGGGCTCGAACTCACAAACCATGAGACCATGGCCTAAGCTGAAGTCGGATGCTTAACCGACTGAACCACCCAGATGCCCCTCATCAACTGTCTTGTAAAGAGCTCAGCTAAGTTTCAAATGCTGCCATTCAACTCAAGGAAAGATACAAATTGCAGTGTCACAAAAATGGAAGTGTTGCTTCTTTTATGCTTTGGAAGCTTCAGTTGTAATGTAATGAACTCTATTAAAATAGGACATACATTATAAAACATCAAATTACTGAATTTCTTTGGATTATGTTTAATTTCAGTTTCCTAAGAGCATTCGACACATTAAATATTTATTACCACTACCTTTTTCCCTAACATGAGTCCTTATCAATTTTTATAATATTAAAAGGAATTAAGCACTGGAGAATTTTTTAAAGTGCTATGTAGTGAGGTAGTTAAACAATCGACTTGTACTTTTGTTTAGAGACATGACCATACAGTGTCCTTCATGTTCATTTGAACACTCCTAGTACACATAAACATTAAAACTCCTGGCATCTTGGGGCACCTGGGTGGCTCAGTTGGTTGAGTGTTCAACTTCAGGTGAGGTCATGGTTTCGTGGTTTGTAAGTTCAAGCCCCATGTCAGGTTCTGTGCTGACAGCTCAGAGCCTGGCACCTGCTTGGGATTCTGTGTCTCCCTCTCTTTCTGCCCCTCAACCACTTGCGCTCTGACTCTCTCTCTCAAAAATAAATAAACATTAAAAAAAAACCCACGACTCCTGGCATCTTAAAATATTTTGGCTTTTTCCATGTCACAGCTTATTTTATTTGATCTCAGACCATAAAAATACATGAAAATTATAGCTTTCTAAATGTAAGTTAATTTGACACAGAGTGATTTTACTAATGTTTTATGATTTTCCTTATTAAATTACACATTTATTTAAAGAATTTATTTATTTATTTATTTATTTATTTATTTATTTATTTTGAGAGAAAGAGAGAGAGGGAGCATGAGTGGGGGAACAGCAGAGAGAGGGGGAGAGAGAGAATCCCAAGCAGGCTCCATACTTAGCACGGAGCCCAACACAGAACTCGATGCCACCACTGTGAGATTATGACCTGAGCCAGAATCAAGAGTCAGATGCTCAACTGACTGAGCCACCCAGGCATCCCTTTAAAGAATATAATTTAATAGAATACCCAATGACTAAAAAAAAAAGTGCTATGTAGCTATCGCATTGCTTGATTCTATTGAATTTAAAATTATTAAAACATAAGCCATTTCAACAGTAGCCTCAGTATACTGAACTCTACACATCTACACTACGCTATGTTTTCTAGAAAAGGCATATTATTTTCAAGCAGAATGTCAAAGATTGCAATCTATGCAAACAGCTTGCCCCATCCCACTGTTGCAAAGGCAGAAACAAGACAAATGGAAATATGAATCCTAATCCACCGAGAAGAATGAGATTTCCCATATTTTAATCCAGTGAGGCTAGTGATTCATATCAGTCAGTGTTGATGGATAAAACATACATATGAGAGAAAGTAGTCGTGGTCCGCTGCAAATTGCTTTTCTCATGGAGCCGAATGGCAAGATTTTTGTGTTTTTAAACTTATCAGACTTTTTAGAAGATAGTGTAATTATTGCTCTGAAAGTGTCATATAATTCAGTTACTAATAAAGGAAACAAAACAAATTTAACAATAGTCACATTTTAATTACTTAAAAAAAAGTAGATGTATAGTATTTTGTTACGTCTTCTAGTGGTATTTGCTTAATACCTTTACGTCATAATTGCAAAAATGCATACGTTGAAAAGGAATTTACTGAACTGGTCACCGTATCTTTCAGTTGATATCCATGCCTGTTGGGATATCTCCTTGTGAGCAACCTTCACTGACATAAAGAAATTCTTGGGGCCAAACAGTGAGTTCAGCACATGCCTAACCAATGACTCGATGCATTTTCTTTACAGCCAGCCAGCAAGGATGTGGTTGGTCATCAAACTTGCACTCACAGCTGAAATATCCAAGACTATTCTAGAAAAATGTGAGTTTTCTGCCTCTTGTATACATGGAGAACCAAAATAATCCTAGATTTTTTGAAATTCTTAATGGTATTTACCAGAAGCCAGAAAGTGGAAATCAAAGGGCTTCTGAATGGTGTATATGAATAGCAGGAAAGAATGAACATTTAGCAGCCTGTTGTGTTCAGAAGCACATATTATTTACATGATATTGTAACACCCCCGTGCAGCACTATCATCCTTTTATTTCCTAATTAGAGGAGGCAACCAAAGTTTGAGGAAGTAAAATAAAGAATCTGATATCACACAGAAACTTGCAAAAGTAGGACTTTGATTATCACTCTAATTACAGCATTGTTTCACGCAAGTAAAACAAAACTATCCTGTGAAAAAATCCCAAAGATCCTCACTTACCATGAACATACATTTCAATGACACTACAGTTTGTTAAGCATAGGTCATTCTTCCCAGACACTGTATTTCCCATCCAGTCCTAATATCGGCTAGAGATGATCACCCCTCTCCCTTGGAGTTTTCATGTGGAGCTCTTTACCGATTCATCGTTTGTGCAGCTGAAGTACTTCCTGCCTAAGACCTAGCAGGAAGCGTGTTACTGGTGAAGAATGAAGAGGGGTAACCTAATTAGTGAAGGAGCTCATTAAAGTCTATGTTTTAGCTTTTCCATTTTAAATGTTTGATCTGTATTCTTGGATATCAACCTCTAGACTGTTTTCAGTTAAAATGTCCTTTAAAAAATTGATCTACATTTCAAATTGAAATCATCTACGTGCACAATACAAATGTACTTTAGTGAAGAGGGACTGAGTAATTTCAGAATTATGACATTAGATTATATCTACTTATTTTTAAAAATGTATAATGCCAGGATATCATGGTGAAATTGATCCTTATTTACATAACGCTGAAGACAGGGTGCACAGAAACACACATGGTAAAACCAAACAGTAATTCAAGCATGCTTGCATCCAGTGATACATAATCTTACATGTGACAATAAGGCAAAGCAACCAAGAATCGACACACATTATGCTGGGGTCTTAGTTCAGGTTGCTAGAACAGAAGACCACAGACAGAGTGGCTTGAACAATAGACATTTATTTCTCACCATTAGGGAGGCTGGAAGTCTAAGATCAGAGTGCCAACATGGCCAGGTTGTGGTGAGGGCCCTCTTCCTGGTTTACAGGCATCCTCCTTCTTACTGTATCCTCACACAATGGATGGAGAGAGAGAGAGAGAGAGAGAGAGAAAGAAAGAAAGAGAGAGAGATGGAGATATGGAGAGAGAGAGAGAGAGAGTTAGCTTCTAAAGATCCCCCCTTCTGAAAACAATCATATTGGAGATTAGGCTTCAATACCTGAATCTTGAGGGGACACAAACTTTCAGTCCATCCTGGTTGACTATGGCCTTGTTTAAAATCATCAGTCCTCTACTATGAAAGATTGAAAGGCTGTTTTTAAATTCAGGCAAAGTACATCATGTATACAAAATGTGAGGAAATGCCATGCAACCAATGAATATGGTAATTAAAAAGCTTTTGGAAGATTATCAGAAAATAAAGTTGAAAAAAATGAAATTTTATGAACTCTGGCTTAGTCTATATATAAAGTATGCGTGGATATAGGCAGGAACTGAAAGAGTGGAAAAAACAAACTGATCTGAGAAGATGAAATTGTGGGTAATATTTTCCTTGTTAAAAATTCACTTATTTTTAAATCATTGCTTCTTCAACTTTAATGTGCAGACGAGTCACCTGGGGGTCTTGTTAAAATGTGAGTTCCAACTCAGCAGGCGTGGGGAGGGTATGAGATTCTGCATTTTACAAGCTCCCAAGTGGTATCTGTGTTGGTGATTTGAGGATCACACTTTCGGTAGCAAGGGTCTCTATTATCCAGGTAGGTAGAAATTAGGAAAAAAGAAGGGAATTACCCCCAGAAACACTCCTCTCAGGTTTCAACTTGCACAGAAATTGTTCCTTTGGCCATGATCATGGGAAACATCACTGGAAAGGGAAGGAACCTCTCCCCAGTGAGGACCAAAATGTATGTCCTATCAAGCATTTTGCCAGTCTTCTTCCACACTGTATCTCAAAGCCTAGCACACTTTTGGGCAGTGATAGGCGCTCAGTAGTTGTCCAAACTATGAACAAAAAAAGTAGTTTGTTTGCTTTGAATCTTAATCTTAAACTTCTCTTTAGCACAGCAGCAGCCCTTCTTCATTCAAGTCTGTGGCAGCCTGTCCCCTGCCTCCATGTTCTTTCTTCCTTCCTCCCTCACTCTTCCTTTCTTTCTCTTTCTTCATTTCTTCTCTCCCTTTCTCTCTTTCTCTCTCTCTACTTCCCTCCCTCCCTTTTTTCCTTCCTTCCTTCCTTCCTTCCTTCCTTCCTTCCTTCCTTCCTTCCTCATCCAGCTTATTCATTTATTTGGAGAGGGAGAGAGAGAGCACACAAGCGGGAGAGGAGCAGAGAGAGAGCATCCCAAGTAGGCTCTGTGTCCTCAGCACAGAACCCAATGCGAGATCATGACCTGAGCTGAAATCCAGAGTTAGTCGCCTAGGTTGCTGAGCCACCTAGGCGCCCCCATTTTTTTCTTTTTTAATTAAAGACAATACTCATGATAATCTTATTCTCCCTTTCCCGATTTTTGCCTTTGTCATAAGCCTTGCGAAAGGGACTAGCTCTGAAACTGACCTTTACCTAATCGATACCCAGTGTTTTTAAAAGTGGAGGGGGAACCTCTCAGACACCCTCTGTGTCTGATGACAGGGGGCTTGCCATTCTTGCTTGCTGCTGTGTTCCCAGGACACAAAATGTTTCCTATCCCTAGTGAGCATTGATACAGATTTTTGGAATGAATGGGGGAAATGACTAATATTCATACTAATTTTGTCTTTAATTTTTAAATATTTTGTACGTGATGGATTTTTGCATTAATTTTTATTTTTAAAATATTGTATTAAAATTATTTACCTTGAATGTTGAGGGTTTTTTTTTGGGGGGGGGGATGTTATCTCCTTAAATGTTGCAGCAGAGGCAAGTGCTCGATTGCTTCCCCTCATTCCGGGCAAGCGGTGCCAAAATGCAGTATCTACCGCTGAGATGCTGAATTCTTTTTTTAAGAAACAGTTTTGCGGTAATGATTCAACATAAAAATACCTTATGGAAAATATTTCGTTTCTTAAGGCGTTTAATAAGAATTGCAATTTCGTTTTGTCAGCTTAACCTGAGAGTGCATGTATTATAGTAGAACAAATCGGGAAATGATGGGAGGCAGCACTGATGATCCAAGGTGCCTTTCTGCACACGAAATGATGCCATTTCATCCGAACAGAAAAGCGTGGCGAGTTCAGAAGGACCTGTGCCCAGGCTGTTAGTATCCAGTGTGCATAGCAAGGGGGATACATTGCTCAGTTCTGCATTGTGCATATGAGCTTTTGAGAGTTCATTAATAACCAGTTGGTGTGGTGGTAAAACAAAACAAAGAATGGTTATTTCCACTGTGCTTTCCATGGAAAAATCCTGGGAGGGGGCTGCCTGAATTTACTGGATGAATCAGGGGTGTAAACTAACACTTGGGCCTGGTGCTTCCACACCCCTCGGGCTTCCTCAGTCTTTGTTGGCACTTTCTCCTGTTTTCCTCATTCCTCTCAAATTGTCTCTTATCCATGAATCAGTGGTCACGGGAGCACGCAGGCTGGAAAATTAACAGAAGCTCGCACCATTCTAGTAACACATTCTAGCCCAACAGCTACTTCCTACACTCTCCAGGCTGGGTTCCTGCTCAAATTATCCACTATGGTAGACACCTACGTTACCTGTAGGATAGAGACCATGCAGAAAGATGCTTGGATTGCAAATTCCCAATCCTGATCCCAAACTCTGCGTGGTTAGTGAAGCTTTGTGATATTCAGGACTCAGATAACAACTTTCATAATTGCACAAACTTTCTTCAGCTTTTCGAATCTTAGGCGACAACTCATTAGGCGATCAGATGCCGTATCTCATCCTGGATCGCTGATATAATAGATGTCAAGGGCGTAAACAGGTGTGCATACTCTTCTACTGCTCTCGTGGAAGATGTTTTCATAATGAAAAATCAAGGAAATTGTTTCTAGATTGTCAGCTATACATTATTCAGTATCGATGAACGTGCTCCACATTACACTTTTTAATGCCATTTAGCTTATATCCATGCATTATGAAGGCCATTACCTATGATTGCATAGCGTGCCATTTAAAGTCAGCTTATGTGACATATTCCATATGTTGAAAGTGCATAATGATATTAATTCAGAATCAGGCAGAGGATAGACATCGAATCATATTTGGACATCATGACATATGTCCTGTACATGACATTTCTTGATGACTTCCATTATATACATTCATGCTGGCCCAAATACCTGGGGGGAAGGCCTCAATAATTTAGGGTCCTCCTTCAGAGAAATACACATACACACAGAAGTGCTTTGGTGCAGGTAACCTCTTTTTTTATATAATCGATCCTTGTTATCCATGGCAGTTATGTTCCATAATGTCACCAAGAAAAATTAATTTACTCATGCCTGAACAAAGCTTATCGAACACATGTATTTTTTCCATAAGGCACATTATAGCCTTGTTGAACTTAGGACACTCGCTCAGCACTCCGGTACTATGCTTGGGAGACATTTAAAAATTTTAAATTTAAAGCAAAATTGCCAACAAAACCCCAACAATTAGAAAAGCATGGAACTCAACAGATCATGAGCAGGACCCTTGTTTTTAGGGTTAGAGCTGGATAAAGAAGGCAGAGAATCACCTTGTTTGACCCACAGCAGGATACTCAGGTTTTCCACTGCTCTGCTCATATCCATGAACGATTGCCAAAGCACCATATTGATTCTGGGGTTATGAATACACTTTAGCGAGTCGACACAGTTGCAAATACAGAATCTATGAATAATGAGGATCGACTGTATATATTTAAATACATGTCCTATTTTTTTTTAAGTCGACAACCTGTATTATAATTCATGTATTTTATAGGAAAAAAAAAGGAACACAGCAAACAGGTCAGGGTTGCACCAGAAAGAAAGAAAGAAAGAAAGAGAAAGAAAGAAAGAAAGAAAGAAAAGAAAAGAAAAGAAAAGAAAAGAAAAGAAACGAAAAGAAAAGAAAAGAAAAGAAGAAAGCCTCACAAAAAACCTGCAGGTTTGTACAGGTTGCTCTATTTAGACGGGCAACAGGCTCTCCTGGACTTCGGGCATGGCAGCTGCACTTGTCTGATGCCCTCTTTGCAGATGCAGCCCTGGGCGCCCTTGGCACAGCCCGTGGGGCAGCAGGAGCCGCTCTTGCAGGAAGCGCATGTGCACCTTGCATTTCCGGGAGCCGCTGCAGGAGCAGGTGGGGGCGCCACTGGCGCGGGAGCAGGTGGGATCCACTTGATGCCAAAGCCCTGGCTGGGGTCCAGAGACAACTGCACCACAGGGCGGTGGCGAGCGGCGGGCGCTTCAGGGGGGCGTCTGCATGTCTCCCTTTTCATTGCCGGTTCATAGTGATAAATTCTACTTTGAGACCCCTTTGTCCTGGAAGGACAACTACTCCCATCGGGCCTAGCAGGAAGGTAAAAAGTCTCCAAAGCTAGGGAGGAAAGTCACCCCATCTGGAGGGGCATCCCTACTCGCTCACCTAGTACTGCTAGTCAACGTTTATGTTTGCAGATAGAATTGTACAAATTGAGCTGAAAGGAGGCGTAAAACTGATCTAAGTAGGATCTAATTAGTTTTTTAAAATAGGAAAGGGAAGCCCAAGGTCACATGGCGAGTTACCAGTAGAGTGAAGACCAGAATGCTTCATCCAGGCCTTTTTTTTTTTTTTTTTTTTTTCAAAACCACTTCAGTTTCCAAAGCTATGTCCTTTTGAGCCACTGGGATTTTCATGCCAACAGCGTGCTGCTCAGCCATATAGACATATTCTCGTAGTGTCATGGATAGATGTATGGGCCATTTAAAAACATGTACGAGTAATAACAGTGAGATGTACACATTTATGTATTTAAGCTGGCCTAATTCTCTAATCTGGCATCGATAAGCAAGGAAATAACTTGCTAATAAAAGTGGTCGAAGGGAGTTTCTTTTTGGCTTTAAAGATTTTTTTTTAATGTTTATTTATTTTTGAGAGAGAGAGAGAGACAGACAGACAGAGTGTAAGCTGGGGAAGGGGCAGAGAGAGGGAAACACAGAATCCAGAGCAGGCTCCAGGCTCTGAGCTGTCAGCACAGAGCCCGTCACGGGGCTCGAACTCACGGACTGTGAGATCATGACCTGAGCGAAGTCAGATGCTTAACTGACTGAGCCACCCAGGTGCCCCCAGAAACCATTTGCAAATGCAGGGGTCATATTTTGTATCCCACTGTGTTGATAAATTAAATAGGATCATTTTTTACACAGAGGAATAGTGTAATATCAGAGCAAGTGAACACAAGCTTTCATGACCTTACTTTTGGTTTTCTTGGCAGCCCGAAAGCCAGACTCTTTGTGACTTGCAGCAGAGCTATTTGGGGTAACATCATTTTTTTTTTATAAGAGTGTAAATAATCAAGATTAATTGACCATATGTAGCAGGAACAATAATAAATTATGAATCACCTCATCAATTTGGGAAAACAGCTCTCTCTTCAGACTTCTCTTGGCCCTCATTTGAATGAAAAATTAAATCATTTCATTTTCCTCTCTTCACTCCTATAATAAAAATAATCCAATGTTTCATAAACTCTTACTAAAATTGGAGGCACAGATTTCACCAGTCCAAAAGAGTATGGCAAATCATATCCCTCTGCAACTAATCACTGTGTCACTAAAGCTGTATCCTTTAGTGTTCGAAGGAAATCACGGTAGAAGTTGTCCTGGCTTAGAGCTTCTCCTGTATCTCACATGGCCTGGGTGCCAGCCTCCCAGATGAAAACAATACGGCATCATTTTTTCTGACCTCCCCGAGGACAAAATATTTGTGTCTCTTAAAATAGCCACGTCTCCCAACTGCACATCAACAGCAGACCTGGCATTTTTACATCACAAAATACTATAACTCAGTCATCCCTCAGCGCTACTATTCAGAGATCTGTATAGCATCCCTTGAGCTATCAAACAATTATGCCTCTTCCCTCGAAACATTTCTCTAGTTCATTTCTTCATGTGGCTTCTCCCTGAACAGACCGCACCCCAGCAGGAAGAGGTTGTAGAAGGCGTTCCTACTTTCCTCCGCTCCACACAAGTGGCCGTTGGGTTCCTAACCAGTTGGGAGTTAAATCTGACTTCTTCTTGAGTTCTAACACCAGCTCTGGTTTCCACTTCTCACACTCACTCCGACACCACTGGTCAACCTAAGCCACTCACGTTAGACCCCTGGCATGTGATACTATAGCAATAGCGGAGTTGCGAAGGCAGTGGTCCTGCCCTTATGTCCACTTTATTTCTGCCTTTCCATGGGCAAAAAGTCACCATGGTAATCACTGCTCTCCCTCCCGTGATGCTGCCTTCCTGTCTGTTTTGTTTCTTTTCTTCTCTCAGGAACAAATAACATCATTAAATCTATTGGGTGAAATTTAACAATTAGATCTTTAATCTGTGTAAGAGAGATGGGAAACCTAATTTGCATCCTAATTTAGGAGAAAAGACACAGTTAAAGCAACTCAGGCCGACACGAAAGTTTTGTGAAATCCGTATTCACATGGAAACCGACTTCTAAAACTCTTCATAATAATGATGATGAGTCCTTTTCTAACCATATTTTAAATTACTGACATGTCGGGGCACCTGGATGGCTCAGTCGATTGAGTGTCTGACTCTTGATTTTGGCTCAGGTCATGATCTCATAGTGGGTGACATCGAGCTCCACATCGGGCTCTGCGCTGACAGCGTGAAGCCTGCTTAGGATTCTGTCTTTCCTTCTCTGTCTGCCCCTCCCCTGCCTTGCTCTCTTCCTCTCAAAATAAACAAATAAACATTAAATTACTGACATGTCTCCAGATTCGTGTTCAGATATAATTCTAGAGAATATTATGATATAAGAGAGAATATTTTTAGTATGAATCATTTATTTTAAAAATAGTATGTAGAGCCTAGAAGCAGCTAATACTTCCACTAAGAAGCACTCTGTTATGAGTATGTGAATATTTTATGTTGTGTCTTACACAGACGCCTAAAGGAGAAAAAAAAAATCAACAAACTGAATTAAGCCATGATATTGCAAAGATCTTAATTGAGTGTCAGAAGGACTGATGGTCTATTATTAGTTCTCAAGATATGATCTGTCAACAATCCACCAACAACTCGCTCCCCAAATCACCAGAAAAACCTGTTGAACTAGCAAAGCTAACCAAAGATAACCTAAAAGTGAAGCTATCAGGCTTGCTTCCTTAGGAAAGCACAGGACCTTGACAGTCATAGAAATCTCTCAGAAAGGAGATCAACGAGAGAGGATATTTACAGGGTTCGAGGTCCAGGCTAAGTGATTTCAAGGTGCATCTTGCAAGGCAGAGAGCTGGTTGGATAGGGTGGAGTTCATGACTTAAAGGCTTTGTACTTTAGGCACAGAAGTGTGTATTGTGGAATAAGCTGTTAGTCTTGCCAAGGTTGGTTTACTGTCTGGCAAGAATAGATATTTCTCAGGGGAATGTATTTAAGTTGTTTGGCCTCACCCCAGTACTGTTTAGCACAAAGTCAGAAGAGATTGCTGTGTCTCAGAGTCACTTAGCCTTGGAACAAGAAAGTCAGAATTGCTTAGCACAGGGACAGAAAGAGAAAGAAGAAAGAAAGAAGAAAGAGCGAAAGAAAGAAAAAGAAAAGGAAGAGACAGAGAGAGAGAGAGAGAGAGAGAGAGAGAGAAAGGAGAAAGAAATTAGTTCCAGTTCTCAATTCTGCCTCCAAACTCTTATTTTTCAGTAAAATTTTCCCATATACAGATTTAGAACAGCAACAACGACTTGATGTCCAGCTAACTAAGCTATTGGACCAATGTCCCACGACACCAAAATCAGCACTGACCCATAATTCCTAACTTTCAGGGCAATGTTCTTTCCAGTACTTTCACACAGAAGAAATTGGGTTTTATTCTATTTTTAATGTTTTTTTTTTAATTTTTAAATTTTAATTTTTTAACGTTTATTTTTGAGAGAGAGAGACAGAGCACGAGCAGGGGAGGGGTAGAGAGAGAGGGAGACTCTGAAGCAGGCTCCAGGCTCCGAGCTGTCAGCACAGAGTCCTATGCAGGGCTTGAATCCCCAAACTACGAGAGCATGACCTGAGCCAAAGTTGGATGCTTAACTGACTGAGCCACCCAGGCGCCCTGGGTTTTATTCTATTTTTAATTAAAAGTCTAACCTAATTGCAACTAACATATGGGTGGCAATTATAGCTGCAGCCGGAAAGCAAACATCCGTTTGATCATCTAGAGGTAAGAATGGATTTTCTCATGCTGAATATTTGATAGGAGAACTTAAATAATTATTGCAAAGGATTTCAGAAGTTCTGCAAAAAAGTCTCAAAATCTCAAATTAAAGCTGTAAGTGTGTGGACTTACACATGCAACTGTACACATGGCTGAGGGAGCACTATAATAGTGAAGATACAGATGTGTATTATAACCTAGCAAATGGGATTTTTCTGGGCTAGACCCTAAACCCAGAGTCATTATTAGTCTGTCTCCGGCCTTGGGGGGAGTTAGAAATAGATCTCTCCTTCAGGTAGACTCAGCCCCACAAATCTCTCAATTTAGAGTATAAAGCATGGCTGAAATTCAGCACTATTTGTCTCCTTGACTGGGCAGTCTTGTATAGGACACAGTCTTGTCTTGTATAGGACACAGTCTTGTCTTGTATAGGACACAGTCTGCAAAATACATGTGGTAACCCTACCGAAATCAATGACTCCTAGCCTTCCAAAGTCCATTTGCTACAAAGCGTATTTACTGGAGAGAAAAAAACCACATAGATGGAATTAGAACCTACCGCTTCAAGTCCCTATGCTGTTCTTAGGATGTGTACATGGTTTTAAATGTCTCTATTCATGTGTGCAGTATAAAGCCTCTGAAAGAGGTTTGCATCAGGTCTTATGTTGTATACTTCCACAAGCTTGCTGGTATATCATTAGACAGACCATCCTGAATTCTAGAGGTTCTAGAAGATTCTAGAAATTACAGACAAATGTTTTCATCTGTTTCCCAGCTCCTTGTCCCACGCAAGCTCTCTTATAAAGCCACGTGAAAGTGAACATTCAGAAGCAAAAACTAGTGGAGGAAAACAAGTTAATGCACATTTGTTGGGCTTGTTGGAATCTAAACTCATAGCAAAATCTTGATATACCCGAAGTTAGTCATTTGCCTTTTATGAGGCAATCAAAATTCAAGATTCTATATACATATCATTTGGATTCCCTTAATTTCTCTTTATTACAACCAGAAATTAATCATAAGAGAATTCATCTTTAATGCCCCAATATTTCTTATCATTTTATAGATAATATCCCAAGATATTATCATCATCCATCTATTCAGTATCAAAAATATTTAAATGACATTCAGTCCAGAAACTAAAATAAAACTTATCACACACTTAAAAGCGTAATTTCCTGGAGAGCAAAGAATTTGTGTCTCTTGGTTTCCAGAAAAATGAAATAGCAGCTTTGTGTAGAATTGACTCAATGGCTACAGAGAATGCAGATACGATTTAGGGAGAAATGTTCAATATTCTACAACAAAATGTTCACACGTATCATTTTTTTTTCAGTTTTCTCTTTTATTTACAACAATAGGATTATCCATCAACCAGTGACAAAACGGTATCACTATCTTTCAATTTACTGTAAAGTGAATAACAGCTCAGATTGTATTCAATTCAAATTATTCAATTCTGAATAAATTGATACTTGGCTCTTGGGGTGTAAGGAATGGCATGCTAAATAATATTTCAGCAGGAGGTCCTTTGCCACAAGTATGCACTTTGTCATTTCAATGGCTATTTGGTTTGAGAGACTAGGATCAAAAAACTTCTGTGTTCTAATTTAAGACATTTAAGAGATAAGATCAGAATGGTGGGTAAGGCAACAGAGCTTCCCCAAAGCTTTTTGATTTAGAACCATTACCAACTCTTGCTTTGAATTGTAATTGTCTCAAGAAATTGGAGACGATTGATACAGAGATCCTAAGGTAGAAAAAAAGTGTGCTTTGAATGCAGAGACAAGACAGATAAATTTATGTGTTGAAATAGCACGTGGAAAGGGAATGATGAGCAAGGGAACATGGAGGAAAGACATTTCATTTTACTTCTGCTAATTACAACAAAAGTCCTGGACAAAAACCCATAAATGATCTACCAGAAAACTCTGAGAAGTGGAGAAAACAAGGGAGAGTGGCGAGTGAGCTCAGAACCTGAGTCTGCATCCAGTGATGAGTTCCGTGGGCTTTTTCCTTGCCGGGTATATATCTGAGCCCAAGTGCTAGAGAAGCTCACAGCTTGGAAACGCCAGCTCGCACAGACCTAACTAAGAAAGCCTCAAGAAGAGCTGGCTGTCTCTAGGCAAAGGGCTGGGAAAGGGTAGCCCTGTTAGGTTACCTTCCTTTGTTCTTTCTGCTCTTGAGACAAGCACCATGAAAAAAGTTGTGTCCTCCTTATCCACCCCAAAGAGTGCGGGATTAACAGAACTGTTTTCCACCTTCTCTCCCCTCTCTGCTCCAGTTACCAGGAGGCAGACCTCCCGGTAGAGCCTGTGGGTGGACCTCTAAGGTGGGGGAGGGGTGCCCCTTGCTCACAGAGCCTGTGGATGGAATCCTCACCTTCATACCCTACCCCCTGCCCGGGCAGTAACAGGGAGGCACCCCTCCACAGTGATACCCCTGAGCAGACTCTGACAACCCCCTTCCCCAGCCAGTGCTGAGGACGCTGTGATGTGGTCCCCTCTCCTGAGTAACACACCAGTGAAGCCAACCAGAAGAACGCTGCAGAGGCTTTAGAAACTAAATTAGCATTTGAATCAGGGCCCACCAGGACTTCTGAACCTAACAGGTTGACTAGCTGCTCAAACAGAAGATTTAAATGGGAACCAGAATCTTGCAACACAGTAGTCAGAACGTCCGGGATACAGACCAAAATTACTTGTCACATGAAAACCAGGAAAAGTCTCACGTCATCTGAGTACAATCAACAGATGCCAACAGTGAGGTCATATGGATGTCGAAATTGTCAAGCAAGGATTTTAAAGGAGCCATCCATAAAAAATGCTCCAATGAGCAACTATGAACATTCTCGAATTACAGATGAGAAATTAGAAAAGCACAGCGAAGAAATAGAAGATGTCAAGAAGGACAAAAGTGAAGTTTAGAAGTGAAACAATGATATCCCATCACCTATGCATTAGGTTGGCAACATATAAGAAGTTTAACAAAGCATTGTCATGGATATAGAGTAATAAGGTCTCTCATCACTGCTATATGAAGGGAAACACGGGTGGCTGCTTTGGAAAGAGCGTTGGCGTGCCTGGTGGTGCTCACATGTGCATAAGCCCACCTTCTGACATTTCTAAGGGTCCATTCTACAGAAACTCCACCACAGGTGCCCAGACAAGTGTCAAGTTGTTAACTGGAGGATTGTTCATAAAACTTTGGAAGCACTATTTACTAATTGAGTAGATGGATATATTTTAGAACATTCCAATGTTACTTGACTACAGAGCAACTAACGCGAATTAAGTTGTACTCCCATATACCAACATTTAATTTAACGGTGAGTGAAAAAATGCAAATTAAATAAGATTTCAGAATATGAAATGTTTGTTTCCATTCACGGTTCATGTACATTAAAAAAATAATACTATATGTTCATTTTGAATATATAAAGATGTACTAAAGTACAAAAATACATGCTGATTAGTGGTTACATTCTGATTAGTGATTATGTCTCTGCTGTAATGAAGCTGAATACGTTTGAGAAGGGTTCTCAAGTGCATTCCAGGAATTATGACTTATGTTTTAATTGTGAAAATTTTTGAAGCCAACACAGTGCCATATTAGTATTTTGTTAAATTTGGTAGTCCATGAATGTTTTTCATGTCGTTCCTTTACTTCCTATATGCTTTTGGAGCCGACAGTTTAATACACAGTTGTTGAAATAGTTTCTTTCTTTCTTTCTTTTTTTTAGGCAACAAAATCTAGGCGCTGCAGTTAGATTTTCTGTGATCCTTAGTCTTGCTCTAATTCCCTCCTAACCTGTACACTTACCATAAAGTGGTCCTGGATTTCATTAATAATAGCTTTATTTAATTTAACTGCTTCACTTCCAAGTAACAGCCATTGTACACAATTTCTAGGAAGACGAAAACCCCAGCTGACAAGAAACTGATGTCCAAAAAGGAAGTAGCTCACTTATTTTTTCTTTCTACTTAGAATATTCTTATTTTAATTTACAAGAAGATATTTTGTGAAGACACCGCAATGTAGAAATGTAGCGATTGTTGGGAGCAGCTAACGGTCGGTTCAAACAAAAAGTGACCTAATGGCAGAATGCATTTTAACGAGCATTTTAGGATAAAATGACATGAACCATCAAGATAAATACAATAGGTATTGTTTATTGATTTTACTATAGCTAAGTGTGGTGCAAGGTAATTTACAATGCAAACCTCACATGTGAGAGATTGAATGTACAAATATACAATGACTACAGCATATCTAAGAGGAGAACTCGGACCCACCATCTGCAGCAATGCGTCTAGGACGCTAAATCATAACCGCTCTAGCAACCAGTCCCAAATGGTTGGGACTTACTCAGAACCTGCCAGCTTCCCTAATTTTTACCTTTGCTTCCGACCTAGGAATAACCAGGGAGAGCCAAACCCGCTCCCCTCATCACACAGGATGTTCTACTGGTTTAGTCTGCCTCCAGCTTTCCCAACCAACATATCCAACCGGGGCAGACCTGAAATCTTTAATCTTCACAATCTTCCCTGCCTTTGAATCTCCGTCAAATGCAAGCGAGAGTGTCTGATTCCCTTGCTAAAGCAGCCTCTGCCTAAACAGCTTTTGCTTTTATTCCTTTGGGTGGTCTTCATTGATTTCCACACATGGAATATCGAATTTACTACCCCGACACCCTTATGAAAGAGAGGCATTATGCTTCTCCTTTGAGGAAAATGAAGCCAAGGAAAGTGTACGTACCTTGCGAAGGGTAGCGCTCCAAAAAGTGATTATGGAGCTGTGATTTGATTCTATACAGTATCATTCCAGAGCCTGTACTCTTAATTCTACGAAGACTGTATTAAATTATCTCACATAAAAATTAATCGCGCCCATCATGAGGGGGAAAGCCATGCCACAGTGATGTGTATCTTCTAAAAGCTGGATAGTTGCAGGGCACCTGGGTGGCGCAGTCGGTTGAGCGTCGGACTTTGGCTCAGGTCATGATCTCACTGTCCGTGGGTTCGAGCCCCACATGGGGCTCTGTGCTGACGGCTCAGAGCCTGGAGCCTGCTTCCGATTCTGTGTCTCCCCCTCTCTCTACCCCTAACCCACTCGCATTCTGTCTGTGTCTCTCTCAAAAATAAACATTAAAAAATAAATAAATAAAAGCTCAATAGTTTAACACAACGAAGGATGTGCTCCACAAACACTGCCTCTTGTCTGAAAGCTCCGTTCTATGTATTTTTATCAGAAACCAGGCTGACTACTCAGCCACTACTGGTGGCCGTTGCACACTGGCTGGTAAGCCTCCGCCTGGAGGCAACACCCGTCACTTCTGCTGACGTTGTCATTGGCCAAAGCTTTCACACGTTCACCTAATTTTAAGGTGTAGGAAGTACAATTTTTCCATGTACATGGGAAGAGGAATGAATTCAGCTACTGAACAAAATACTGTAAACAGTCTTTGTTGTTTAAATCCCTTAATCATGTTATAAATGAAAAGGTGTCTGATTCCTCTTCAAAGTAAAGACCACTGCAATGGTAAAAATACAAATGCTATCTCTTTCTTTAATTCTTGGTATATTTAAGCTCTAATCGTATGAGGGGATTTTCAATATAGTAGAATTGAGTGGCTTAAAGAGACAGTTTGGCTCTTTGAATACAAACAGATCTCTGTCAGGGTGCCTGGGTGGCTCAGTCGGTTAAGTGTCCGACTTTGGCTGAGGTCATGATCTCACAGCTCGTGAGTTCAAGTCTCACGTCGGGCCCTGTGCTGACAGCTCAGAGCCTGGAGCCTGCCTCAGATTCTGTGTCTCCCCCTCTCTCTCTGCCCCTCCCCCACTCATATTATCTCTCTCTCTCTCTCTCTCAAAAATAAAATAAAAAATAAAAAAAACCCAAAACCCCCAAATAGATCTCTATTTCAACACCATAGAAATTCATATGGTTGTTCTAGACCTCATAACAGGTGCTATCTGTATGTATCCAACCTCAGTTGGTTCCTGACTTACAGGCCTTTGATATATCAATATTGTAACCAGTGACAGTGGAATTCCTTCTGGAGCTTCTTTTTTATCTTAGGTGACTTTGTTCAGAAAATTATTTTATTATTTTCTCAAATAAATAGTATCGTACACTGAAGAAGAAAATGTAAAGCAAAAAATTAAGAAAAGAATGTTATGTATAAGGTATCAGATAGTAACAGCTTATTCTAAAAATGTAAATAATTTCATCTCTTGTATTCCCATCATAAAAATCTTGTTTTATCCATGACACTGCAATAGGGCAACTTTTGTGCCCTCTTTGACCTTTGTACCCTGCAGCCACTGTCTTGTGGATCAGCTACGAGCTTATGATCCAACATGGGCGAGTCACACACTCCGTTCAAGAGTACGAGAATTTGGACAAAAGCACTCGTGTGGAAAAACTTGAGGGCTGAGGCCAGTGTTTGAGGACAACGTGTATACACACAAACTGAAAAACTGATTAGAGAGAGAAAGTGTGTGTGAATAATGAAGCAGATTCACGAGGAGAAGCAAAGTCAGAGACAATCAACACCGTAGGGAGAGAGGGACAGAAACGGGGAGACAGAGAGAGGGAGATGGAAAGTAGTTGTGCGACAACCCAGTTCTCCCGAGCGTATTACACTCACAAGTGAATGCCAAAGACTCCTTACATCCTTGTATGAAACATCGCTTTTAAATTTTTTTTTTTCAACGTTTATTTATTTTTGGGACAGAGAGAGAGACAGAGCATGAACGGGGGAGGGGCAGAGAGAGAGGGAGACACAGAATCAGAAACAGGCTCCAAGCTCTGAGCCGTCAGCCCAGAGCCCGACGCGGGGCTCGAACTCCCGGACCGCGAGATCGTGACCTGGCTGAAGTCGGACGCTTAACCGACTGCGCCACCCAGGCGCCCCTGAAACATCGCTTTTAATCAAGCTTATTTTTATCATGAGTTAAACACAATCACTGCCAGCATTCATAATGAGCACATATGATCACACTTGGAAGTATCATCATTCGTCGAAGCGGTCTCCTATGCTTCACCATTCGGGCGGTTTCTAGCACCCCTCCTCATTCTGGGCCGGTTCAGTTGAAAAAGACTGAAACCCTCAGTCCACTCATCTCACACCCCTGCGCCTCTCCCTTTTTTCCTTTTCTCTTCTCCAGTCATGATGGGGCACACTTGAACTTGGCTGCCTTTTGTCCCTCTGAGGGCTGAGCCCCCGGCTGAGTTCTGATATGGTAAGGACCATCCCCACTGTCCTGACAAAGTTGAGTTTTCAAGCTTACCGTCCTGCTGCCGGTTTAAACAAACAAACAAACAAACAATCTCATTTGACAGTCAAAACTGAAAAATGACTTCCTTGTTTTAGTGAGTGCTCACTGAAACCCAGAACGTCATTTCTACAAAGGGGACAGAGGGTGGGGAGGGGGCGGCCTTTAGAACAACAGTAGTTGCCTGATACGGACGGAAATGCCACTAAAACTGGTTCTTGTTTTTGGTTTTGTCTTAAGCCCCAGCATGGGGCTTGAACTCACGACCCTGAGGTATAGAGTCACGTGCTCTACCAACTAAGCCAGTCAAGTGCCCCTAGGTGAAACTGTTCTTAAGCACTTTTTCTATTCTACATAATTTATTAGAGGTTTGAAGCAGCACATTTAGACACAAACAAGTATGAAAAAATGAGAAGAAAGAATACAAAAGTATGAAGTACCAAGGGAAAGCAGGCAAACAGACAAAATAATATGTCTAAATGAGGAGAATAACCTGTAGTAAGAACGATATAAGACTTTGTAGGGGAAATACGGCATAGAGGGGTATCTCGTTAGCAAAGATCTGAATATTTAAGATATATCGACATACAGCTTTACTGCTGATATTCAAGTGGTTTTTAAATGCGGAAAGAATAATTTAATGGGACTTGATATTCTTTTACAACAGAATAGAGATATAAGTCCAAATCCTTTTTCAGCTTGAAAAGCTTCACAGATGGAAGCCAAGAAAGGTTTTTAAAGAAGGAACATAACCCCAGGTTACAGTTACATTGTCTTCCAGTAAGACATATGTGCATGCTTTTGGAAAGCAACATTTTATCTTCTGCCATCATGAAAGTGTCAAGAGACCTTTCTTAAAAGATGCTGATCCTCTGACAGGCAGGAGAATGAGATACTTAAAGGCCCACACTAGTACTGTACTTTGTCGCTTTCAGTCTTTCATGTGCAGATCCCAGAGTGTATTTTTCACTATTTTGCGACCTGTTTTTGTATGAATGCGAACTAGTAACTCCTCTGGCGAATGTTACGTTCAAAATGAATTGAACCTCATGCATCCCATTGGTGATACAGCTCGCTTAAAACTTGGCCCGTCCTTTTTCTTCTATTTAGCTCTTCACCAACACAGGGGCAGGTGAAAACCTAAGAAAGGTGAAGGTGTACAGGAATAATAAATCTTCTTATGTCATGTTCCTCTGATTCTACAGAATGCATTGCACTGAAGCACCCCGTAGTTAAAAACGAACCACAAGGGGTGCCTGGGTGGCTCAGCCTGTTAAGCGTCCAACTCTTGATTTCCGCTCAGGTCTTCATTTCGGCTCAGGTCATGATCTCATGGTTTGTGAGTTCCAGCCCTGCATTGGGCTCTCTGCTGACAGTGTGGAGCCTGCTTGAGATTCTCTCTCTCCCTCCCTCTCTGTTTCTCCCCCCCCACCTCTGTTTCTCCCCCCACTCGTACTCTGTCTTGCTCAAAATAAATTTTAAAATCTCAATTAAAAAAAAAAAAAGGACCATGAAGCTGAAGCTTAACTTTATTCTTGATGTATTTCTGTAATTTATTTCTGCAGCCAATTTATTGGCTAAGAATCCTGTAGCCAATGTATTGACTAAGAATCTCTTAATTCTCAAAATATAAGAAACTTCTAAAGGAAAAGTTCAACATTTTTTTAGGGAAAAAAGACTATTTTCATTGTTTTCGGGGGAACTATTGTTTTCGGGGGAACAATTATAGTTGGCAAATTACACTTCATAATTGACAGACTTACTTGCAAAAGAGACTTAAAAACTTCCTACAAACAAGAAGAATACAAAATATAGGGGAGCCAGGGTAGCTCTGTCGGTTGGGCATCTGGCTTTGGCTCAGGTTGTGATCTCGTGGTTTGTGGGTTCGAGCCCCACATCAGGCTCTATGTTGACAGCTCAGAGCCTGGAGCCTGCTTTGGATTCTGTCTCGCTCTCTTTCTCTGCCCCTCCCCCGCTAATGCTCTTTCTCTCAAAAATAAATGTGAAAAAGAATTTTCATATAAAATATAATCTTTTAATAAATAGACATTAGACCCGGTGAGATGGTTCATAAAGGACATACACATGCCAATAACTTGGTGAAAAGTGCTTAACAGGCTGTTTTTGTACATTAACCTTTTATACAACATACTTCCTGAATGTGCTGATAAATTCTGACAGTCTTCTGTAGTTTTATTTCTCTGTACCTATTTTCTTCATATGCAATCATGATGTTTTATGGCATTCTTATTTATTTTTAATTTATATGTATTTGTTCCTTTCTTTCAAAAAGTTTCTTATTGAACTGGCTAGAAGCTTTAGTATAATGTTTCATAGCAATCATAATAGTGAGTCCTCTTGTCTCATTACTAACTTCAAAGGTTTTCCATATACTACCACCAAGTATGACAATTGTAGTTTTTCCCTATGAAAGTAAGGAAGTTCCTATTCATTCCTGGTTTGTTAGTAGATATTTTAAAAATCACAAATGGATGTTGAGATTTCTAATGCTTTTTTTGGAAACCTAAAGAATTCATTATATGATACCTCCACATTTTAAATTGATATAAGTTGCATCTACTGATTTTTGAAGGAAACACTTCCTTTCGTGGAATAAACTCCACTTGTTTGTGACACATTGTAGTTTGTTTACATAAGAGATTTGTTGGTTTCTTTATGTTGTTTTTAGAACTGCACATTCATATTTTAGTAGACAATGAATCACAAAATAAGGACAGAAAAGTGAGAATGAATTTATCTAAGCTCAACACCAATGAAAATGAAGTACCAGTGTATGTCCTACCAATTTGACTCCAATGGGTTCATCTGTGAATGAAAGAGACATCATCATTATATAAATATGTGCAGATAGGAAGAGCTCTTTGATGTAACATCATCTAGATGACTCTTTGTAAAATTATGAGTAATTTTCCTATGGAACCAAACAGCCTGTTATTATTTGGGGATCCTTGTGATGTTCTCTTCCCTACTCCTTTGTAGAAGCAAATTGTTTTGCTGTGATGTTTGACCATAAGGTCCCAGGTCTTTGTACCCGTTTTTAACAGAAAGGAAAAAAAAGAAAAATCAGTTCTTACAGTTTCATTACATATTATAAGAGGCATAACAGACTTTACAACATTGACCGGGGCATAGATTTCAGTTGACTTTCCTTCTCTCAGTATCTTTTAAGAAATTATGTCCTACTACGTTGGAATACCTATACAATCTTATTTCCTGTTATTCCTGTTTACATGCCTTAAACCAATGGAATTTTTTACTATCACTACATTTTTACCATGATTTCTCTTTTGGCTATGCTATTTCCTCCACTTTGAAGTATCTACTCTATTCACTGCATGTCTATGTTGTAACCCTTAGGTAAGGTCCAGCTCCTTCCAGAAGCCTCCACTAGCTTTTGGATATCCATAACAGTTAATTTTCCACATACCTAGCACCATGCTAGATCCTGGGCTGAATCCCTGAACAACATGGGCAATTTCCCATCTTTCATAGTTTCTCATAAAACAAATATTAAACAAATTACTGTATAACTAATTACTTAAAGTACCCTAGAAATAAATTCAAATACCTGTGATATTTACTTTGATTTCTACTTTAATGTGTAGAGATTTTGATGGTTTTCATTTTGTGATTAGCCTAAAGGATTAACTTCTATTAAGTACTTTCTGAGAGTCTTTTGTTTTTGTTAATATATTTTATCATCTCATTAAAAAAATCTGTGTGCCTTCTGTACCTTTACTGTAATTTTTTTCTGCTTTATTTTCTTCTCAGCTATACTGTTCATGTTTGTGTGTATGTCTTAGGGATGGCATTCTTCAAAAATACATTCTCTACATTGACATCATTTATTGTCCTAAATTATTCATGCATTTCTCCTGATTCTTTGTCTCATAAGTACTTCATATATCTCATCAGTAGTTACGTTTCAAGAGCGCTTCACATTTTAGAGCTATTTTCATTTAATATCTGGTGTTTATATACTTGCCTATGAGTTCTAAGATTATTTGAAAAATAAATACGGTTCTGTACTATCATCTGAGGTTATAGAATATTAGTTCCATTTTTTATGAGTTGAGAAATTTTATCTGCCCCAAATCCAATTTTTTGTGTTATTTCCATTATGCTTTTCTTAGTACCACCTTATTATCCTGTTAAATTGATTCTTTCTACATGGAAGGTAGCCTTTGTCAATACGCTTTCTTCTCCAGTGAAAATTTCCTATTACAGATGAAGTTTGGAACAATGCAAGTAACACTTTTTTTTTTTTTTTTTGTCAAATTGTTAATATGAATTAGAGAATGGATTTCCATGTGGAAAGCTGACTGTTAGGAGCAGTGAAGAAAAGCAAGACAGGCCATTGAAGTAGCTGGGGCCTCACAAAGGCAGGTGGATGGGAAGTTAATGCTGTGAGGAAAAAAAATTAAAACTAATCAAATAAGTTAAGGCATGGCCACTTTTCAGCAGAGAAAGAAACTGCAGGAGAGAAAAATGCGATGGAGAAGACCAAATAGCTCAGTCACTTGCTTGGAAATTTATTTATTCACGTGGAGAAAAAGCGACAACGTGTATCACAAAACACTTCCTCCTAAATGGGTCCTCCTGGGGTTTCATGTTTACTCATATTAATAAACAAAGTAGGTTAAAGGAAAAGTAGCAGCAATGGTGCAGGTGCTATAGTTAAAGTAAATAGAAGATGAGAAATTATTTAACCCGGAATAAATACGATAGCAATTAAATGGTCATAAAATTAGGATTAAAAATGCCTTTGTACACAAGGTTTTCCTATGAACAGAAATGCTATAGAAGAGAGAGAAAATGCAAAGTAATCTAATAAGTAACTGAAAAGGCTATTTTAAAAATATTTTTTGCAGTTGAATAACTAGATCAAAAGCTTTTTTTCCTGAACTCAAGAAGTAAGTATGGATAAACAGGATGATCCCTTTAAGGCAGGGTTTCTCAGCACAGCACTATTGCTATTAGAGGCCAGTTAATTCTTTGTTGGGGGAGGGTGTTGTCCTGAAAATTCACTGTAGGATGGTCAGCAGTATCCCTGGTCTCTATCCGTTTGAAGCTAGTACCGTCTCCAGCCCCCGAGCTGGGGTAACCAGATGTCTCTAGACATTGCCAAATGTTTCCAGGGATGGGGTTGGGGGAGGGAAAATGGCTCAGTGTTGGAAACTATCACTTTAATGCAATATTCAAATTTAAAAAATCAAAACAAAGCCGTCTCCTTAGTCACAGTATTGTTTTACATAAAACAAACAAAAAACTCAGACACTATATCTATGGTTTTACTATCTACGGTACCAGGGAGATAGTGACCTTTACCTAAGGCACAGGTGCTGAATGCTAAAGTCAGTATGAGTCATTTAATGTCTATTTTACAATGAAAGAGTTGATAGTTGTGTTAGCGATCACTACACTGTTTAACAGCATGGGCCCCAAAGATAAATGTGTCCGCAAGCCAAGTTTAAGGAAATCTGTCTACTTAGAATCATCCTTATTATCTTGTTTGGAATGTCCCTATTGAAGACAACAGCCAAAAACATACCTAAAGACAGAAGGTGAAACAAAACCCCAAACATGCATACTGGTAAAGGTTCCTGGAACTTCTCAGCAGTAATGACTACAGTTTTCTTTGTTCTGATCTTGGCTGCCTGTGTCTTGTCTCTGATCTCAACAACATGAACTTCATCTACGGGATAGGGTCTTCCAATAATTCTGGTTCCTGTCTTATCCTAGAACCAACTGGGCCACAGATCTTTTAAGAACCCGCTTAGATGTTGCAATAAAACAGGTTTTGTCCTGTCGTGTCTTTCCACCCTTCTAAAGAGGCCTGACCTGAATGTTTAGGGCAGTTGTTTCTTCAGACTTTTTTGATTAATCCTGTACCAATATACGTTTTTAGGAATTGGTACCAATCCTGTACCAATATACGTTTTTAGGAATTAAAAAAAAATTTCTTTAATGTTAATTTATCTTTGAGAGAGAGAAGGAGAGACAGAGCATGAGTAGGGGAGGAGCAGAGAGAGAGCGAGACAGAATCTGAAGCAGGCTCCAGGCTCTGAGCTGTCAGCACAGAGTCCGACATGGCACTTGAACCTACAAACAGTGAGAACATGACCTGAGCCAAAGTTGGGCACTCAAATGACTGAGCCACCCAGGTGCCCCCATTTTTTGGAGTTTTTATTCACCCCATTATATACTAGCTACTTATATACCAACGCTGTTTTACTAATATAATACACATATCATAAAGCATACAGAAATAGATATTAATAAGGGATTGAATGAATAAAGTATTAAGTATACTTAAATTTTTTATGATACAATTTTTTTACCTCGCTAAAATTTCATTCTATTCTAGTGAAAGCCATGTGATTAAATATTTATCTTAAAAAACCCTGACTTAAATATTTGAGATTCAGAAATTCAACTATCTAGTTTGAAGTTCAGTTTATTTGATATATGATGCATAATGGCCATCTTTGAAAAAGATACATCACAGTGGCATGATATAAAACAGAAAATATATTCTTAGGACAAGTTTGCCATTATTAATAGTGAATATAAAATGTATAGGAAATAACATTCCAAATGTTTTGAATTTTTGTCCAATTGCACCGAATCCGACTAGTTCACTATTATTTCTACCTAGTAATGTGGCTGATGAAGAGCTTACACTAGAACTAAAAATAAAATCTCCGAGGAATCACATCACTATGATTTTATATATATATATTTTTTCAAACGTTTATTTATTTTTGGGACAGAGAGAGACAGAGCATGAACGGGGGAGGGGCAGAGAGAGAGGGAGACACAGAATCGGAAACAGGCTCCAGGCTCTGAGCCATCAGCCCAGAGCCTGACACGGGGCTCGAACTCACTGGACCGCGAGATCGTGACCTGGCTGAAGTCGGACGCTTAACCGACTGCGCCACCCAGGCGCCCCACATCACTATGATTTTAAATTCTTGTTTTCTTTTCAAGAATGTATTGAAAGCCACTTCTTCATTTCCTGAGAATTGGTTTCAGTTAAAACTAGGTAATATAATCCATCAATCTACTACACTGGCAACAAATACATTTTAATCCTTTGCAGTATATGGAAAACAGAGGAGGGCACTGTTGCTTATACCTGTGACTTGGGGAACTCATGATTTTCCTTGAAAATAAGGTGCACATTCCAGTTGATGTTGGAGGGCATGAAAATCAGTCTATACGTTAAAGATTAGTAAAACCCAATTGTCACACGCTAGATTAAAATAAGCGGAAGTGGAAATGAGCTATATCCTTCTGGCACAGCCTGGATAGTTCTCCCTTTTCTTAGAGCTGCGTATCCTCCTCAAGCCCACTGATTTATGGATTGTTCCTTTTCCTAAAGATCCATGTGTAACTTTACTCCTTTAATGAAATGCAAATCGTTTCTGGATTCTGTACGCAGCTGAATTGTTCCTTTATTGTCACTCAGCAAGGTCTTCTGTGCTTTACCTTCCAAACAGAAAATACATGAAGGCGGAACAAGACCCCACAATGACTTAACATTCTAGCTGTTAATCAGACACTAGGAAGTCAAGGGTGGAAAAGGCTCTCTTGCTGTGAATGACTTCAGCACTTTGTTTGAGATTCTTAGGGCCTGGAATTATAAAATTATTTTATTGATAAACAATGCAAGTATTTTAAAAGTGCAATTAACAACAATTAAATAAAAGAGCAATTCAGAATGTGCTATAAATCACACTATTTTATGCCCTGAAGAAAATGGTAAAATCTATGTGTCCTGCTAAATCTTTCTTTCTGTTTTCCAACATCATAGCCAATGACCATCAGGTCACATCAGTCTGAAGACAATTGATTTTACATTTACAAGTCCAAAAATTGCCTAGGTGTTTAACTCCAGACTGAGTTACACATTTCCATAGATAGAGAAATCAGATGCTTGGGGTGGGTTGGAACAAAGAGGCTACAAATGGAGGAAAACACAATTACCCAAATTAAAAAGGGACAGACATATATGGAAGCAAGCCATGCAGAAAGTAAGATTCATAAAGTTCTCACAGAACTATGTTGCTGAGGCTTTCCAGTTATTCTATTGTAAAGTATGCATCTAGAATTTTATTCTTATAATTAACGTGGGCTTGAATCACAAAGTTATAAGTTCTAGATGAAAATTCGTAAGTGTTTTCTGGGATGAACTAATACTTTTATATTTTTATATAGTCATCTTTGCTCATACGTCTTACTGGTATGTTACAGAACTTGTCTAATTTTTTTCCTGTTCAAATAATTTCTTTTGGAGACATCATATTAAAAGTATGTTTTTAAAACTGCTGTGTTTTTATAGACACCTATGTTGAATGCTGTTCTACATTACAATACCTGCCCACTTCACGTCTTTACCAAGCAAACTCAGGCTTGTCATTAAGACGGCTCTCATATTTCTCTAGGA
The DNA here is from genome assembly GCF_014898765.1 of Herpailurus yagouaroundi. Classification (NCBI taxonomy): domain Eukaryota; kingdom Metazoa; phylum Chordata; class Mammalia; order Carnivora; family Felidae; genus Herpailurus; species Herpailurus yagouaroundi. The sequence goes on along the minus strand of NW_024412397.1, from coordinate 15,853,873 downwards.
ACACGTTCGTGGATCCTACCTTGCTCCCACTATGAGGAGTTTTAGGTGTGCCCTCTCCAGAACCCCTGTGACCCTATGCCTGCCCCAGCATTGTACTTCTGACCAGTGTCACGCTGAGCGGTATTGAAGCTTAAGGCAAAAGGAAAAATCAGTACTAGTGATCTTTCTTTGTTTAAAATTTTGATAGTTTCTTCATCATTAAATTTTTGCATCAATTTTGATTTTTTAAAATATCACTGCAAAACTTGATTTATTTGGATTACTAAGAATTTTTTTGGCACTCCCCCCCCCACCCCCGCCTTAAATTTTATGCCTGAGCTGAGTGCTTCACTAGCCTCTTTGGTCCCAGCCTTGCTTTTTACAATGTATTGTTCTTCTCTCTATATATGCCGGTCTCCCTCATATAGACTGTGGACTTCCTGAGAGCAATGGCCAAGTCCTTCCATTGTTGAATCACCAGCACCTGGCACAGCACTAGCATTTAGTAAGTGTGCAATAAACACTTACATAAATACAGATTACAGATACACGTATGTCTTTAAACCCTATGTGTGCTTTTAAAAAATTATTCTTTATGAGTCCACTTGATTTCAAGCTTAATTTTTAAAACCTGGAAAGATAGTCATCATATATTTTTTGACTTTCAAGGATAGCATTAATTGCAGTATTTCTTTTTAAAATTCCATTTGCTGGGACATCATACCCAGTGCATACTGGCTTTCCTTGTTAGAGAAAATTGTGAACTTTTCCCTAATTGCCCTTGCACAGCATATTTTTTTGTTATTTTGTGCCCATAACCCATATATATATATATATATATATATATATATATATAGTTATTTTTGTCTGATTTGAGTTTTATTTTATTTTATTTTTATTTATTTTTTTTTTAAATTTTTTTTCAACGTTTATTTATTTTTGGGACAGAGAGAGACAGAGCATGAACGGGGGAGGGGCAGAGAGAGAGGAAGACACAGAATCGGAAACAGGCTCCAGGCTCCGAGCCATCAGCCCAGAGCCTGACGCGGGGCTCGAACTCACGGACCGCGAGATCGTGACCTGGCTGAAGTCGGACGCTTAACCGACTGCGCCACCCAGGCGCCCCTAATTGAGTTTTATTTTAAATGAGATGCTTGATCTACATCTCAGTAAGCTGTGCACTAGAGCACAGAGCTGAGCCACAGGCAGGATGGGGGGGGGGGGGGCGGGGGGAAAGGCAGGGTGTGTCTAGAACCAGAAAAGAAATAGATTAAATTGGCATCTTAAAATGAAAGGAGAGCATAAAACAGGTACACCTGAAATTGGAATTTTTCATTTTATTATTCTTTATTATTATTCTATTAAGCCTGAGAAAGCTTATAAATTTAATTTGAAAGAATTCTATGTTATAAATCCTATACTCATTAACAAAAGTGGTGACTATAATTTTCCAAATCAAATCATTTGGCAAAAATTTGGTTAGCTAGGTCTATATATAATATCCTTATTACTTGGGATAGTTTAATGGATAGTGAAATTCATGTTTTCCATTGCCATTCCTTTGAGTTAACTCAAGAATAGAGAACCCAGAAGTATAATGCTACTTTACAGTCTGTGCACATGCGATGAAACTAAGGAGAAGTGAACGCAGTTGTAGACCAAATCTTACATACTTTTTAAGAAAAATAAACCACAGTGGTTCTGAGTATCCTCCTAATTTTTGATTTGTAATTTCTGTCTTGTAATTTTTGCGTCAACACTGCAGTGAAAATCTGGCATCACAATTATCATCATGATCATTAGTATGTAAATGTTATGTTAACACATAAAATATATGCTCTAACATATAATATCATCATCACCATCACTGCTATTATTTAATAAGTATTTCTCATGTGGCAGGTGTTGTTCTAACATATATTGTACATAAATGGATATGCAGTGAAGAGCAAAACCAGGATTCAGATCCAAGGCAAAACAGTGATTAAGAATGGGGGATATTCCCGGGGCTCAGTCGGTTGGGAGTCCGGCTTCAGCTCGGGTCATGATCTCACGGTTTGTGGGTTCGAGCCCCACGTCGGGCTCTGTGCTGACAGCTCAGAGCCTGGAGCCTGCTTTGGATTCTGTGTCTCCCTCACTCTCTGCCCCTCCCCCACTCTCTCTCTCTCTCAAAAAGAAATAAACGTTAAAAAAAAAAGAATGTGGGCTATTCCCTGAAAATTGTCTTATCTCTCTGAGATTTTTCTCTTTGCAGTCTGCTGATTGTGGCGATACATGAACCCATCCTTAGAACACTACTGGATGGTGGTCATCTGTCCTCTGGAGAATCCATTTATTGATTGGAAATCAATTCTCTTCTACAAAAGAAACTTGCATCTTTGACATTTTTCATTGTACCAAAGTTCTTCCTTACAGAGACCTGTTTTCTTAGAGCCTGTTCTTGTTCCTCTAGGACTTTTCCTTTTCAGACCATAGAAGACGCTCTAAAATCTTGTTTGCATGGCAGAGCATCCAAGATCAGAAGACGGCTATTATTAACTGTCCCTTTATATCTTCCGTTCTTAACCAAAGGACACAACGCTACATTCCTTCTTCGCTGTTAGTCTTTTCTGGACATCATCTTAGTTTTCCGTATTCTTTTTTTTTTTCCTTTCTCAAACTGGAGTATAGTTGACAGACAGCGTTGCATTATTTTTAGGTGGACAGTATAGTGGCTCAACTTCTCCGTACGTTATGCTGTGCTCACCACAAGTGCAGCTACCATCTGTCACCATTCAACACTATTACAGTATCATTGACTCTATTCCCTATGCTGTGCCTTTTATTCCCGTGGTTTATTTATTCCACAGCTGGAGACCAATATCTTCCATTCCCCTTTACCCAATTTGCCCCTCCCCACCCTCCCTCTTCCCTCTGGCAACCATCGCTTTGTTCTCTGCACGTATAGGTCTGATTCTGCTTTTTTGTTTGTTTATTCACTCATTTTGTTTTTTAGAATTCCACAAGAGTGAAACCATATGGTACTTGTCTTTGTCAGTCTGACTTATTTCACTTAGCATAATACCCTCTAGGTCAGAGATAAACACTACACTATATTTGTAATTTGACGCATGAAGTCATACTTTTAGAAATGCAGTAGTGTAGATACCAAGGGTCTTGGTTATCCCAGACCCGTCCGCCTATCTCTTACCGCATTTCAGAGTTTCCTTTTAGTTGCCTCTTGCGTTATTTATCATAGTTTATAACTGAACTTAGGAAGGAACAGGGACAAATAATTCCATGCCATTCTGTCCAATCTGGGAGTCCCAATCAACTTTTAACTTTATCCTCTTTAAACCTTATCCCTTGTGACCTATTCTATGCTATCATTATGAGCTTTGTCAAATTAAAATCCAGGCTGTACGTCTCCTGATTTAAAATTCCAAATTAATCCTCATTGCCTATAGGCTAAGCTTCCAAGTCCTTAGAATGACCGACAAGATTTTTTTGTTTTGTTTTGTTTTGATGTGACCTCTGCCTACCTCAAAACCCTTGTCACTCCAATAACACCTCGCACTTTAGCGTGACAGGGTATTCGCAATACCTTGAAACAACATGGTCATTCTTTACATTAGTACGTCCTTACCTCTTCCCCTGGAATGCTCTTCCTTTCTCTATCAAGCAGGCTCCATTTGCTAACGTTGAAACCACACCTGTAATTTAAAGGAGAGAAACGTTAACGGAGTATTTGAGGGGCTGGAAGAATAGAAATGAAAGGCAAGCTGATTAAGATATTAATAACGATAGGAGGCAGCCCCTGGAGGACCAAAGGAGGAATGTTCTGAGGAAAAGAGGGCCGTTTCACTTAATGACCAATTCTCTAAAGTATAATTTAATAAGTGACTCATTTGCTGAATGAAAATCTTTTCAAATTTACTTGTTTCTTATGACTGTTTGGTTTAACTTGACCAGTTTCACATTTTTTCCCCACATGAGATGGTCGATGGTCATGAGATCGAGTTCCACACTGGCTTCTGCACTGAGCTTCGTTGAAGCCTGCTTGGGATTCTCCCTCTGCCCCTCCCCCACTCATGCTCTCCCTGTCTCTCCATAAATAAACATTAAAAAAATATATATATTCATCGAATATATGATCTTGAATATGAATTGTTTTTGCTAATACAATCACCATGAATATGTTATCATAAGATATATAATTTTACAATTTTGTATTTACATATATATTATAAGCAATTATGTGATATAATTATTTTAATATATATTTAATAAGATACTCCCACATTTTTCACGAATATATTTCTAAACTATATTCTACTTGAATACATTTGGCAAATACATTTTTTATTAGAAGTATATTCTTCTTATAAACCTCAAGAACAATATATTCATCAAAAATATATCAAAGAATTAGCTTCCTAAGAGTTAATTCTAGTGAAGTTTGATGAAGGAGACATTTAGCTGTATTGAATGGTGGCAATAATGGAACAGTTTTCCCAGTAACTCATAATTTATGGAGATCACTGAATCTCTGTGGGGTCAGATAGTGCTTTTTGACTGCTAATATTAATATATTTCCATACAACTTTTGTTTTGACCTGCAAAGACACTGCATTACTCCTGATCCTACCCACTTTGGTAGAACAGCTTTGAAGTACATGTTTATGATAATCTCCCCATGGGTGTTAGTCAGCCAGAACTTTGGCACAAGTTTCCACATAGGATGGAACTAGACAAGGTATATCACCAAGAGACATAGGCAGATAGGTTAGCAGAAATCTTTGGGAATATACAGGGAATCACAGAACAGCCGTGATTATATCAGACTTTTGTTTAGCATCACTAAGTCGTTCCAAGGGTAAGGGTGACAGATTATGGTTGTTCCATCCCTGAAACGCCAGAAATGTACTGCTCAGTAAGCCACACACCCTGGCCATGCCCACTAATGTTGGCAATCATTTCATTTAGAAAGGACATTAAGTTTCAATATTGTCAAGGGATCTTGCAAGAGTTTTAGCCATGGCAGAGCTGGTAAAAACAGATTTTAAAAAACTGTAATCACAGTATCTTAAATTATGGTTGCATCATTTTCCTCTAGAGGGCATTTTCCCTATGTCCTAGGGAGCAGACGTGGGGCCGGGAGTTGGGTCTCATAAGTAATTGCTGCGTGCTCCATGACAACTGCTGGACATTGGAGAACCAAGGAGGACAGAGTGTGGTATAAAACTTCAGGCACTTTCTTGTCTTCTGGATGATAATTATTGTACCTTGATGACAGTATGAGCAACTCACTACTCTGCTGAGCAGGAATCCTCCTCAAATATGAAGCCACAGAACATAACCTTCCAAGTGTCTCCTCCAAACAATAAGAAAGATCTGGTCCCTGATGTCAGGCTTTCAGAGAACTCTGAGGGTCAGAATAAAAAGATGCTAAGTTCTGAATGTGACTGGATTCTATCAGTAATTAAAAATAGAGAATGAGCAAAGAAATATGTAACATACACACATATGTATACAGTAAGTCACAGTTCAAACCCAAAGGATCATAAACATCAACTAATTCAATTTCCCTATTCATCAGTAAGAGGTTTACTTTCTCTACTAAAGATTATATTATTTATGTAATCCATTCTACTAGATATTATGTGAGTAGTGCCAGTGATGCTTTGGGCATAATAACTTGTGCACTGTGTTGTTTCTTAAGGTGTCTGAATGGATGGAGAGGTGGGCATCTTCTAAGTCACAGGCCTCCCCTCCTCTTCTGTCTTGTACTGAACCACAAGAACATACTGCAATGCTAAGGTTAGATGACTTAAAACTGATCTTTGATAGATTCAGGAGTTCCTAAAGAATCTGTCAGCACTTCAAGACTTTATTAGAGTGTTAATTAGAAGTAAATAAAATGCTAAATAATAGATATTTCTGGTTAACTGAATGATAAATACAATACATTTGGAGCACATTGTTCAGCCCACTTTTTTTTTCACTCATTATTATCTAGGGAAGAAAAAAAGGGAGGTAGAAAAACGATGAAATGCACCAAAGATTCCTTCTAAGCTCTATTCCTCAACAGTTCTCTGCATATCATCTTAAAATAAGGCAGCTCAGTACATTCCTGAAAGTTCAGAATCATTTTCCCAGTGCTGCTTTGGGCTTCTGTTATGGGGGCCGCTGGCTTGAAATTACAAAGAAAATAAATCATGATTAGTTATTTAAACATAAAAGAGATACTTGCGGCTTAGAGGCTTAGAGCTAAATAATACTACTCTGCTAAATAACTCAGATGTTGAAAAAATAAAAAGCAAAAGGTCATTTACTTCCACTGCCACCACTAAGGTGACGTTAATATTGAAAGGCCCAACGTCAATAATAGAAATGTCTTCAGCACTGAGACCTGGACTGCATGGGAGGATTGCATTTCTGCACTTAAAATACCATGTGCAAGAAAAACCAAAGCAGGTCTCTCCCATGTCACTGGAAGAGTGCAGATGATAAATGTGAGGAAACAGAAGATCATAAACTTAGGATTATGTGATTTGCAGTCCTGATGTGATGACGAGCATACTTCTGACCTCAGTCTGTCACTGTGGTTTTTAATCTTGGCCAATCCATTTGTTTCATCAGTTGAGTGAGTGCCAAAAGAAACGTATTCCTTCTTATCTTTCGTGTACAGTCTACACTGAAGGCAATTTTATTGAGTGCCCAGGGTACCTAGAAGAAGAGATTTACATGGACTACATTTAATGGACTCTCAAGTCACCCAAATAATGGCGGCCATTATCATGTGGCTGTTAAATCATGTTGCCTATGAACAGTGTTTTGATATCAGTGTTTCCAGTGATGTGCTCTGGAAAATTAATACTAGCCATTTTAGGAATAATTCTAATTTGCTTCATATTTCTATGTTGAGCAGAGTATTGGATCTTTCTAAAGCCATGTTAGATAAAGTTTCTCATATTTTAAGTAGATAGGGCAAAAACATCCTTTGTAACAGTTGAACGGTTGAGAGGAATTGTTCTCTGTTTTCTAAAATGTTTGAAAGATTTGAGTAAGGTCTAATATAGAAAACTCTATACTTTTCTATTTATGTGGAAAAGAAACTAGTGAATCTATAGTCAAAGAAATAAAGGTGACAGAAAAACTTTAAAATGGCTCATTCTATTTTAATTCTTCCTTTTTATTAATTATTTTTTTAAAATAATAGTTTCTACATTCTACTATGGCTTTTTAAACTTAGCTATTGACTTAATAGTTCTTTTAAAACTGTGGCCATAGGGTCAAACCACAACTTAAATATTAGTCACACTGTACCTAAGTGTATAGCTAAGTATATAATTAATATCTCCTTGTCAAAAATGAACATTTATTATTTCCTGTTGTTAACTGTGTGAAGATTATCTACCAAATTCAGATGCATAGGAACCAAAATTGAGGAATGCATACAGAAGTCAAACACATCTCCTTCACATTGGCCATATATGATATTTCTAATTACATATTGTGTAATAAATCACTCTCAAACCTAGTGGTTACATTAAAAAATTATTTTTAAACATTTATTTATTTTTGAGACAGAGAGAGACAGAGCATGAACGGGGGAGGGTCAGAGAGAGAAGGAGACACAGAATCTGAAGCAGGCTCCAGGCTCTGAGCGGTCAGCACAGAGCCCGACGCGGGGCTCGAACTCATGGACCCTGAGATCATGAACTGAACCAAAGTTGGACGCTTAACCAACTGAGCCACCCAGGTGCCCTTAGTGGTTACATTTTTTTTTTTTTTATTCCCACAAATCTGCACCCTGGGCTATCTCTACTTAATTTTGCATTAGCTAAGGTGACGAAGAGCCTGGAATCTAGTATCTTGTAAGCTTGCTTCCTCACATCTAATGCATGGATTAAAGAGATTCAAACAGCTGGGTGATACAGCATCATAGCCTGTAACATTTTAGAAGCTTTATTGTGAATGATATCAACCATTTGTTTGGTCAAACACAGAGAATGCACAAAACCCGGACTAGATATACTCTTGAGGCAGAGGAAATAGTATCTGTGGTGTGGGGAGTAAAACCCTAACTGAAAGTTCTGACTACTTAGCGTTCTCTCCCTCCTCTACTTTTCTTTTCTTTTTTTTTTTTTTAATTTTTTTTTCAACGTTTATTTATTTTTGGGACAGAGGGAGACAGAGCATGAACGGGGGAGGGGCAGAGAGAGAGGGAGACACAGAATCGGAAACAGGCTCCAGGCTCCGAGCCATCAGCCCAGAGCCTGACGCGGGGCTCGAACTCACGGACCGCGAGATCGTGACCTGGCTGAAGTCGGACGCTTAACCGACTGCGCCACCCAGGCGCCCCTACTTTTCTAACATATGACTTAGCAAAATCCATTTCAAATGGAAAGGCTCCATGAAAAAAATCAGTAATAATTAGAAAGGAAATAATAGGATTTGAAACTAAATATAATTCAAAAAGTAAGAGACATAAAAACAAAATGAAGATAAACATATCAGAAAAATTGTCACAGGATTTAGAAGAAAATATTAGGACATTTCCATAACTCATAGAGTTCTTAGAAAAAAGAAAACTGAAATAGATCTAAAGACATGTATCAAAAACAGGATAAAGATAGAAAGTGGAGTGCTGAATTAGAAAGTAAAAGGTTACATTGTTACTGAAATTAATGCTACTTTAGAGGCAACAAAAAGTGACGTAGATAATGGTAAAAGTACAAACTCATGCAAAATTAAGTGGAAAAAAGTTAGCAGTAAAATCATGAACAGGAAAAATAAAATATATAAAAGACATGAAGAAATAGGATGTGTGCATAGTTATATGATTAAAGAAGAGAAAAAATAAGCACTTGAAATTTTTTTTTTCTTTGAAGCTGGGAAGGTTTGTTTCTTTATTTTTAATTAATTAATTTAAACTCAAGTTACTTAACATACAGTGTAATACTGATTTCAGAAGTAGAACCCAGTGATTCATCACTTAATATGTAACACCCAGCGCTCGACCCGACCAGGGCCCTCCTTAACGCCCAACACCCATTTAGCCCGTTCCATCACTCCCCTTCCCTCCAGCAGCCCTCAGTTTGTTCTCTTGTGGTTTGCCTCCCTCTATGTTTTTATCTTATTTTCCTTCCCTTCCCTTATGTTCATCTGTTTTGTTTCTTAAATTCCACATATGAGTGAAATCATAGGATATTTGTCTTTCTCTGCTGACTTATTTCACTTAGCATAATACATTCTAGTTCCATCCACATTGTTGCAAATGGCAAGATTTCATTCTTTTCGGTCACCAAGTGTGTGTATATATGTATAATATCTTCTTTTTTCATTCATAAGTAGATGGACATTTCGGCTATTTCCATAATTTAGCTATTGTTGATAGTGCTGCTATAAACATTGGGGTGCAAGGACCTCTTCAAATCAGCATTTTTGTATCCTTTGGATAAATACCCAGTAGTGAAATGCTAGGTCATAGGGTAGTTCTATTTTTAAGTTTTTGAGGAACCTCCATACTGCTTTCCTGAGTGGATACACCAGTTTGCATTCCCACCAATAGTGCAAAAGGGTTCCCGTCTCTCTGCATCCTCACCAACATCCGTTGTTTCCTGAGTTATTAATTTTAGACATTCTGACAGGTGTGAGGTGGTATCTCATTGTGGTTTTGATTTGTATTTTTCTGATAAGAAATGATGTTGAGCATCTCTTCATGTATCTGTTAGCTACTTGGATGTCTTCTTTGGAAAAGGGTCTATTCATGTCTTATGCCCATTTCTTCAGTGGATTATTTGATTTTGGGGTGTTTGATTTTGGGGTGTTGAGTTTGGTAAGTTCTTTGATAAGATTTTGGATACTATCTTTGTCTGATATATCATTTGAAAATATCTTCTCCTATTCCATTGGTTGCCTTTTAGTTTTGTTGATTGTTTCCTTCACTATGCAGAAGCATTTTATCTTGATGAGGTCCCAATAGTTCATTTTTCCTTTTGTTTCCCTGGCCTTCAGAGACATGTCTAGTAATAAATTGTTGCAACTGAGGTCCAAGAGGTTGCCGCTGGTTTTCTCCTCTAGGATTTTGATGGCTTCCTATATCACATTTAGGTCTTTCAATCATTTTGAATTTATTTTTGTGTATGGTGTAAAGAAAGTGGTTTCATTTTACTGCGTGTCACTGTCCAGTTTTCCCAGCACCATTGGCTGAAGAGTCTGTCTTTATCCCATTGGATATTCTTTCCTGCTTTGTTGAAGATTAGTTGGCCATACATTTGTGGGTCCATTTCTGGGTTCTCTATTCTGTTCCAGTGATCTATGTGCCTGTTTTTGTGCCAGTACCATACTTTCTTGATGATTACAGCTTGGTAATACAGCTTGAGGTCTGGAATTGTCATGCCCTCAGCTTTGGTTTTCTTTTTCAACAACTTTGACTATTCAGAGTCTTTGCTGGTTCCATACAAATTTTATGATTGTTTGTTCTAGCTCTATGAAGAATGCTGGTGTTATTTTGATAGAAATGGCATTGAATGTGTAGATCACTTTGGGTAGTATAGACATTTTAACAACATTTGTTCTTCTAATCCATAATTATGGAATGTTTTTCCATTTCTTTGTGTCTTCTTCAATTTCTTTCATAAGCATTCGATAGTTTTTAGCACACAGCTCTTTTACCACTTTGGTTAGGTTTATTCCTAGATGTCTTACGACTTTTGGTGCAATTATAAATGGGATTGATTCTTTGATTTCTTTCTGCTTTCTTCATTACTGGTGTATAGAAATGAAACCAATTTCTGTACATTGATATTGTATCCTGTGACTTTGCTGAATTCATGTATCAGCTCTAGCAGTTTTTTTGGTGGAGGCTTTCAGGTTTTCCGGGTAGAGTATCATGTCATCTATGAAGAGTGAAAGCTTGACTTCTTCCTTGCCAATCCGTATGCCTTTTATTTTTGTTGTCTGAGTGCTGAGGCTAGGATTTCCAGTACTATGTTGAACAACAGTGATGAGAGTGGACATCCCTGTCGCGTTCCTGACCTTAGGGGGAAAGTTATCATCATTGAGGATGATATTAGCTGTGGGTCTTTCATATATGGTCTTTATGATGTTGAGGTATATTCCTTATATCCCTACTTTTTTGAGGGCTTTTACCAAAAAGGGATGCTGTATTTTGTCAAATGCTTTATCTGCATCTATTGAGAGGATAATATGGTTCTTTTCCTTTCTTCTATTAATGTGGTCAATCACCATTGATTTGTGAATATTAAACCAGCCCCGTAGTCCTGAAATAAATCCTGTTTGAACATGGTGAATAATTATTTTAATGTGCTGTTGAATTCAATTTGCTAGTATCTTGTTGAGAATTTCTGCATCCATTTTCATCAGGGATATTGGCCTATAATTCTCCTTTTTAGTGGGTTTTTTTTTGTCTGGCTTTGGAATCAAGGTAATGCTGGCTTCACAGAATGAGTTTGGAAGCTTTCCTTCCATTTCTATTTTTGGAGCAGTTTGAGAAGAATATGTATTAACTCTTCTTTAAATGTGTGGTAGAATTCCCCTGGGAAGTCATCTGGCCCAGGATGCTTGTTTGTTGGGAGATTTTTGATAACTGATTAAATTTCTTTGTTCAAATTTTCTATTTCTTTCTGTTTCAGTTTTAGTAGTGCATGAGTTTCTAGGAATTTATCTATTTCTTCCGAATTACTCAGTTTTTTGGCATATAAATTTTCATAGTATCTCTCTTATAATTGTTTGTATTTCTATGGTATTCGTTGTGATTTCTCTTCTTTCATTCATTAATTTATCTATTTGGGACATTTCTCTATTCTTTTTAGTAAGTCTGGCCGGGAATTTATCAATTTTTTTTATTATATCGGAGAACCAACATTTAGTTTCATTGATCTGTTCTACTGGGTGGGTTTTTGTTGTTGTTGTGGTTATTGTTTCTATATCATTTATGTCTGCTCAATCTTTATTATTTCTCTTCTTCTGCTGGATTTAGGCTTCATTTGCTGCTCCTTTTCTAGCTTCTTTGGGACTAAGGTTAGATTGTGTATTTGGGACCTTTCTTGCTTCTTGAGATAGACCTGAATTGCAATGTGTTTTCCTCTAAGGGCTGCCTTTGCTGCATCCCAAAGGTTTGGACTGTTGTGTTTTCATTTTCATTGGCTTCCATAGTCTTTTTTTTTTTAATTCTTATTTAATTTCCTGGCTAACCCATTCATTCTTAAATAGGATGTTCTTTAACTTCCATGTATTTGAGGGCTTTCCAAATTTTTTCTTGCGGTGATTTCAAGTTTCATAGCATTGTGATCTGAAAATATGCATGGTATGATCTTGATCTTTTTGTAACTGTTGAGGCATGATTTGTGACCTAGTATGTGATCTATTCTGGAGAATTTTCCATGTGTACTCAAAAAGAATGTGTATTATGCTGCTTTAGGATGAAATGTTCTGAATATATCAGTTAAGTCCATCTGGTCCAGTGTGTCATTCATAGTCATTGTTTCCTTGTTGATTTTCTGCTTAGATTATCTGTCCATTGCTGTAAGTAAAGTCTTCTATACTATTATGGTATTATTATCAATGAGTTTCTTTATGTTACTAATTGATTTATATATTTTTGTTTTCAAGTTGGGGGCATAAGTATTTACAATTGTTAGATCTTCTTGATGGATAGACACTTTAATTATGATATAATGCCCTTCTTCATCTCTTGTTATAGTCTATTTTAAAATCCACTTTGTCTGATATGAGTATGGCTACTCCAGCTTTCATTTGACATCCATTAGCATGATAGATGGTACTCCGTCCCCTCACTTTCAATCTGCAGGTGTGTTTAGTTCTAAAATGAGTCTTTTGTAGGCAACATATAGATGAGTCTTTTTAAAATCTATTCTGATAATCTATGTCCTTTGATTGGAAAATGTAGCACATTTACATTCAAAGCAATTATTGAAAGTTATGAATTTAGTGCCATTGTGTTACCTGTAGAGTTGGTCTTTCTAGTGATGTTCTTCAGTAGGTTGTAGTCTTTGTTGCTTTGGTCTTCCTTTTTTTCCTCGACTCAGAGCATCCCCCTTAAAATTTCTTGCAGAGTTGGTTTAGTGGTCACAAACTCCTTTAGTTTTTGTTTGTCTGGGAAAGCCTTTATCTCTCCTATTCTGAATGACAGCCTTGCTGGATAACAAATTCTTGGCTGTGTATTTTTCCCATTCAGCACATTAAATGTTTCCCGCACTTCTTTCTGACCTGTCAAGTTTCAGTGGATAGGTCTGCTACTAACCTTATGTGTCTACTCTTGTAGGTTAAGGATCTTTTGTCCCTAGCTGATTTCAGAATTCTCTTTGTATTTCACAAGTTTCACTATGATATATCTTGGTGTTGACCTGTTTTTGTTGCTTTTGAGGGAACTTCTTTGTGCTTCTTGGACTTGAATGCTTGTTTCCTTCCCCAAATTAGGGAGGTTCCCAGATATTATTTGTTCAAATAAACCTTCTGTCCTATTTTACTGCTGTTCTTCTGGGCCTCCTATGATACAGATATTGTTTTATTTTATGGAATCACTAAGTTCTCTAAGTCTCCCATCGTGATCTAATAGTTTCCTTTTCTTCTGCTTTTCAGCTTCATTATTTTCCATAATTTTATCTTCTGTCACCCATTTTCTCCTCTGCTTCTTCAATCCTCATTGTGACTGTATCCAGTCAGTTCTGCATCTCAGCTATAGCATTTTTTATTTCAGCCTGATTACTTTTTAGGACTTTGATCTCTGCAGCAAGGGTTTCTCTGGTGTCTTCTATGCTTTATTTTCTAGCCCAGCTAGTAGTTTTAGGCCTGTTGTTCTAAATTCTTGTTCAGATATATTGCTCATATCTGTTTTGAGCAAGTTCCTGGCTATGATTTCTTCTTGACCTTTCTTTTGGGGAAAATTCCTGTGTCTTGTCATTTTGGCCAATTTTCTGTCTTTTGTGTGTTTTAAAAGCTTGGTATGGGGGTGCCTGGGTGGCTCAGTCGGTTAAGCATCCGACTTCAGCTCAGATCATGATCTCATGGTCCGTGAGTTCAAGCCCCGCATCAGGCTCTGTGCTGACAGCTTGGAGCCCGGAGCCTGCTTCAGATTCTGTGTCTCCCTCTCTCTCTGACCCTCCCCCATTCATGCTGTCTCTCCCTGTCTCAAAAATAAATAAATGTTAAAAAATAATTTAAAAAAAAGCTTGGTATGTATCCTGCACCTGAGAATACTGCTATATTATAAAGGGGGTCATACACTATCCAGGACCTGGCACTCCAGGAAGTGTTTCTAGTGTATGTTGTGTCCACTCTGCGGTTGCATTTTGGCTTTTCTTTCCCACTGGTCAGTTCTCTCCAAAGCTCCTCCTTGCTTGCAGTGGGGGAGTATTTGGAACTTTAACTAGGAGTGCTCTGATTTCTTGGTTGAATTAAGCTTGGAAAAAAGGGGGGAAAGCCTGACCTCCAAAAAAGAGAAAAGGAAAGGGAACAACAACAACAAAAACAGAGGCTCAAACACTAGAAGGCTGATTCCAAAGGAAAAGAAAGGACAAAAAAGAATAGAAGAAGAAAGAAAGAAAAAGGAAAAGAATAAAAAGACCGCTGGAGAGAGAGAGAGAGAGAGAGAGAGAGAGAGAGAGAGAAGAGGAAAAGAAAAAAACAAACAGGAATCTATGAGCCTGATTCCAAAAGTAAAAAAGAAGAAGAAAAGAAAGAAAAGAAAAAGTAAGTTTGGTCCTATATTCCACCAGAACTGTAGGTGTCATTTTGAAGCACTCGATTTTCAGTACACGTGGTACACATGGGGTGCTGACTGTGCTGGTCTTCTGGAGGAGAGACCCACTCTGCTGGCTCCACCGTGTTGGTGATGGGGGAGAAATGGCACCACTCCAATCACTCCTGCCCAGACAGGGGATCTCACACCCCCTGATGTTCAGGCAGCCCTCACAGAATAGCCAGGGCAGGCAGCTCACCTTGCATCACTACTCTTTTACATTTTTTTCTTTAATGCATAGCTAGGATTCAAAACCTGAAGTCTTAAAGGACCTGGCACCATGCAGATCTGCCCTCCTCCTCTGGAGTAGAGCCCCTCCACGCTGTGTCTCAAGCCCTCTGTCCCTGAAAACAGTTCCATGCCTGCACAGTGGGTGGAAGTATGGTGTAACAATGCTAAAAGCAGCAAAGATTATATTCCCTCTGGGTGTGCCTCTACCCTCTGCTGATGAAAAGCCTTTGGCTGGTGCCCGTGGGGTCTTTTGTCCTTCATAAGTACTCTTCCGTAAGTACTCTTCCCTAAGTACTTCCATAAGTACTCCATAAGAACCCTCTTCCATAAGTACTCCAGGAAGGGGAATGTTCTCTCCCAGTGCACCTCAGAGATCACTACACCACACTATGCACTCTGGGGCCAGAACCCTCCTCCCCAGGGATGTGCACCACAGCTCTGCTCCAGAGAAAGTCATGCATTTCTAAAACGTCATAGTCTGAGCTCCAAACCCTGTTTGCAAAACAAAAACAAACAAAAACAAAAACAAAAACAAACCAACAAAACCTGCACTCAGTTACTTCTTGCTCCCCAGTCCATGGTCCAGAGAGGTTTTCTTCTTGTGTAAACTTGATGCCACACTTTCTCAACCCTTCTTTTTTTCTCTCCCTTTTGTCTTTCCATGGAAAGGGTTCTCTCCCCTCTGCAGCACCTCCGTTTTTCTCTCCTCCAATTCACTTCCATGAACCTCCCAGCTGGCACACTGTCTCCCTCCAATTGTGGAAATCTTTATGCCATTCCACAGATCAATTTCCTTGGTGTTCCAAGTGATCTCACTTCCATACAGCTGTGTTTGAGGGACAAGGAAAGCCCAGGATCCCCCTACTTCTCCTCCATCTAGTACATGAATTTTTTCCTGAAGTATAGAAAAACCAGAATTTTCAAAAAAAAAAAGTACAGTGTGAGGGAGAAAATGACATGTAATAATTACTAATAACATATATTGTAGTGACATTAGAAAAATAAAACACCTCTGAGGATAAAGAAGCAATCCAAGGGGCATCCAAAAAAGAAAAACCACGTCACTTATCCAAGAGGAAATATCAGAGTGATATCAACATTCCAAGTAGCACATTTTAATACTGAGTCACATGTCCAAAGAAACAAAAGTTTAATTTAGTAGAGTTTCATACTTAGCCATATGTCAATCAAATATTCTGGCATATAGAAGAATCTGAAGAATAAAACAACCATCAAATTTAAAAGAAACAAGAAACAACTTACCCAAATACAAGTGACAAGCAATAAATGCAATCAGTCAAAATAAATAAAAATTAAAAGAACCAGAGTAATAGAAGCTTCAACTTAGGATATAGAAATCTGTGAAATGATAATTTCTATATTAATAACAAGCTAAATCAGACTATCTTTAAAACCATAACTTCTCTTGAAATCCTTGAAAGGCAGAGGTCTCAGAGTAACTAGCTCTAAATCTAAAGGAAACAAGGGCCTCTAAGAGAAAGGAAGGTGAGCACTGGATTACCTAGGGCAAAGCATGGGAAGAGAATGGGGATGCCATACAAATCGGTAAGAATTTGGCTAAAAATTTTAATAGACTGCTAGAGGCCAAGTATGGGATGGTATGAGATTACAGAAGCTCTAGAAGCCACAGACATGGGGTTATTTACATTTACTAGCAAATTCTTCTCTGTGGACTTCTATAGGTGCTCAAGAGAAAGATAGGGGCAACAAGGAAACTGGAGAATGCCTCCCACGGGTCCGGGCTTTGGGAAGGAAGACAGAAACCACTACTGGAAGACCCATTTTCTTCTCCCAATGGAACAAAAAACTTAAGTTCTGGTGAAGGAAGGCAAACTCTTTGGCCCCCAAGACACACGTGAAGACCCATTGCAGCTGTGGGAATGAAAGAAAGAGAGAGAGAGGACCTCTATCTTAGGGGAAGGGCAGAAAAATATCCTGGATTCAAAACTTAAGAGAATCCTTCCCACTATGAGAGAAGTGAAATCACTGAGAAAGCCCTACCCCAAGGACCAGGGTGCTAGTGGACTGAGGCTGAATCAGGAAAACCTTCCCTTATGCTTTACACACTGTTGTAGAAACTGTTAATTCTTCAATACCCAGCCCAAATACCCCATGTTATGTTCGTCTCATTTCCTCCTATCATAGTCATTCATTCTTTTATTCAACAAATATTTGGGAATATGGTATATGTCTTTAGACATGAGGTTGCATCAGTGAACAAAATAGAGAAATCCTTTGCCTTCCAAGTGCTTATATAGGAGACACAGAAATAACCAACTAAGTTCATAATGCCTAGCAGTAAAGAAGAGTAAAGCACTAGAAGTGGTTAAAATTAGAGGGAGAGTGAATTTAGCTAGGATAGTCAGTAAGGCCTCACTGAGGAATGACATTGAAGTTACCATCTAGAAGAAGTCAGACATCAAGGGAGGGAATTATCCAGGGAAAGCTCTTTCCTGATAGATGAAAAACTGAAAAGGTTCTCATGCTGAGATACACTGAAGACAAAAAAGAGGCCAGTGCGGTGAAGTCAGGTAAGCAAAGGGAAGCACAACTGATTCCTTCATATAACTTTTACCTAACCCTCTCCCTTGCACGTTGCAGCTACTACGTGAAAGCATGTTGTGTGCTTTGGCTAACACTGGCACAGCCTGGCTTGTATTATGGTCCTCTCCTAACCTATAAACTGGGAAGGACCTTGCTTTATTTATTCTTTTTGAACCTTCAGTGCCCGACACTAAATGTTAGCTCAATTAAAGTCCAACTAACAGTAGCACTGGTATATTAAAACACACCATTTTCTAAAGCAGAAAAAAGAAAAATTTCAGCCTTAAGATTGAAGAAAGTTCTTTTCTTCAATCCCGAGTAAACCAATGATGAGTTGCTTCTCCTGGAAGCACCACTTATTTCCTTTGTCCACCCCACTTATGAAACCAGTTCTGGGTCATTACGAACTTCTGCCATCATGGCAAGAATATATCTTAGCTGACCCAGATGGCCTGCTATATCCATGTAACAATTTTAATCTTTGTACAATTACCAAAGCAAGAACTGAAAGATAGATTGAGACTGAAACGGATTCTGTTCTTGAAGAACTTTTGAATTTTTGGTTTAGAAGACACCACGATTCTCTGAAATGGGTCTACATCTCAGAAAACTGCAATAATTAGGGTCCCACTGTTGGATTTCTGCTCAATCCATAGCAATCTCTCCTTAACTCCCACTACTCAAAGGTGAACAGTTGGTCAAATAATTTAATGTCTTTGGTAGCCAATACAGGTGAAGGAAATAACCAGTATGCTGCCTATCATTAATCAGTTTCCTTATTTTCTAGTGGAGGGATGTCTATCAGATGAAACTTCATCTCTTATCACTCCAGCCTTCCATCACCCACAGGATTATGGTGATCAGACACTGACAAACGTATCTTTAATTGAAAATACAGCAGATTCTGTGAATTTGGCTCTTTGTTCTCTTCCCCTCCCTCTCTCAAAACAGGGATTCAAATTTCTTACCAGAAAGAGAAGGTACCAGAAAGAAAAAGAATAGTGGTACATTTTCATATATTCATGTGTGATACTTTACAGAATCAGAATTCTCAATGAATATTATAAAGGGAGGTCAGATAGTTTAGCTTTGATACAAGAAACCATTTTAAAATTCTAATTAGATGGAAAAGGAATATGGTTTTTAAATTAAATTCTGCAATCACTTCAGTTTAAAATTTCCCTTTTGTTAAATAATAATAATAAAAAAAACCCTAATGCAGTGTGCTAATACTGATACTTTTTTATCTACCAAGTTCCAAACAACTGCTGATTAAGAGAATGAAATTTCATCATAAGAGGGAAATTTAATGAGTTCTCATGAACAATTAAAAAGATTATTTGCATATTTTTAGCCTATTGGAGGAAAAAATACCAAGCAGGAAAGGTTTAGCAATAATCACATGCTGAGAAGGAGTGGAAAGGGAAACATTAAATGCTTTTCTTTCCTCCTGAAGCCATGGATAGCATTTCAGGAGGCTTATTAGCATGCACATTGGAGTGACCTGATTTGCCAGTCCTCTCTGCACTTAGGCAGGTGTTTATTACAGGTGGTCCATCATTGGTATTTTTATCTCTCTAAGAAAAATCTGGAATATAGAGAGGACCCGGGCCCAATTATATTCATGATAGTATATAACAGCAATGGGAAGAAGGAAATTACCCCCAAACAAAGCTTGAGAAACGTTTGACAAGCTCTCTTTGGAGAGTCTATTTCATGACATTTACTCTTTGTCACCCAGTATCTGGTACACAGAGCCATCAAAAACATCTGTACCTGAAGTCAAGGCAGGAGAGGTATGGAGCTGAAAAGAATATGAGCTTTAGATTCAGAAATGGCCAGCCACTTACTACCAAGTGACTCCAAACAAGACATTTTTTTACATTGCCAAAAGATCACACATGTGTGGGGTTGTAACAACATCTACATTTTAGGGTTGTGATGATCAGGAAAAAAATGCATTGTTTTTTCAGTACAGTTTCCTATATATAGAAGGCACTCATTGCTTGGCAGCTAGGGCATAAAACATTTAAATAATAATATAGATCCATTAGCAGACAAGCAGCACATCATTAATGGGAGAATACTCAAGTTAGTATCTAAAATGTGAGAAAACAATGTAGTCAATAGAGTCATCTTTGATTCTGAAGACCACAATGATTTCTGTTACCCTGTACCTTCTATCTGCACTTTTAATGAACCCTGACATTGGAATGACTATGCTTCTTTCAATAAGAAACAGGCAAATGTAAAACCCTGGCACATTCCCTGTGGCATGTGCTTTCACTGTCCCACATCTCGTTCCCTCTGCTCATTTTTATTTCCGCCACAGCTCTGGCGGGTTGTGATGCTATGCTGACATTGTCCCACCCAGAGGTGCACTGCCCGGCTCTGTTTGCCTCACAGCTTTCTCAGGAGCCAGTAGCCCTTTCGGACTACACAAACATAGCCTGTAACTGCAAGATGAGAGGCATGGGAGGGTATAGTCAATGTCTCAGGCAACCTTCAACTAGTGGGAATAGGAGCCAGTAGAAAAATCTCTCCGGCCTCCTGTCAGTTGAAAGGAACACTCTGCAAAGCCTGGCGTCATCTGTCAAAGAAATTTCCTGTTTCAGGCTCCATTGTCAGGGGTGCCCAAATTAAGCCACTTTTCAAAGATGGTATGGGTATCAGGTGTAATTTAGCTTTGGACACACTCAAAAGGCACACATAACTTGGATATACTGTAATTTGAATAAGAGAGTGGGTATCGCTTCTCACAAAATCTTTTAAACAGAAGAAAGATGTGTGGTAAAAGAGGTGATGGACAGATCGTCAGGAGAAAAACATTTGGGAAGCAACATTTGTCAATTGTACAGTACCTCTCACTCATCTAACGTGGTGTTATGTACAGAGCGGTAATGAACTCTTACAAGATACCAGAGATGAAAATGCAGAAGAGAATATTGGTGGACAATACACTTTAGAATTTTCTTTTCTTAGATAATGCGCTCCAGGATGAATTTTATATTTCTAGATGAAAAAAAATATGTCGTTTGCCAACACCTACTCTAATAGTACCAGAATTTTTAACTTCTCATTGTGAAAGATTTTCCAGATACATGAAATATACAGATGAATATAAGGAATCCCATGTAACGATAACCAGCTTCAACATTTGCCAACAATTTATTACTCTTATCTATTCTCTCATTTTTCCTTGAGTATTTTAAAGCATCCCTAAGACATCATATCATTTTATCCATAAATAGTTCGGTATTTATCTCTGCCAAATAAGGGCATTATTTTACATAACCGCATGCCATCGTCATGCCTAACAAAATTAATATTAGTATCTTAATAAAATCTTATATTGAGTCCTCATTAAATTCTCCACTTGTCTCAAAAATGTCTTTCATGGTTAACTCATTTGAATCAAGATCCAAAAAAGGTTCTACATTATATTTGATTGTTACGCTTTTTAAATATCTTATGATTTATTACAGTTCCTCTTTCACATTAAAAATAAGTTTATTGAGCTATAATTAAGGTATAAAAAAAGGTACAGGTTTTAAATGAACATTTTAGGAATTCTGATGAACATATACATTAGGATAACACTCCAATCAATATGTGGAATATTTTCACCATGCCAGAATGTTCTCTAAATGTTCCTTTGTAATCACCACCCTACCCCACGACAACTGAGACAACCATTAGTAAGATCTCTAACATCATAGCTTCATTTGACTCTTCAAGAACGACATATAAATAAAGTATTTTGTGGATTTTCTAAAAATTTATCTTAGACAATACCTAGGAATTACCTAAGGAATTCCTCAGTTATATGGTAAGTGTGTGTGTGTGATTTTTTTTAACGTTTATTTTATTTTTGAGACAGAGAGAGACAGAGCATGAATGGGGGAGGGTCAGAGAAAAGGAGACATGAATCCGAAACAGGCTCCAGGCTCTGAGCTGTCAGCACAGAGCCCGACGCGGGGCTCGAACGCACAAACCACAAGATCATGACCTGAGCCGAAGTTGGCCGCTTAGCCGACTGAGCCACCCAGGCGCCCCGGTAAGTGTGTGTTTTAACTTTATAGAAAAAAAATCACAAAACTGTTTAATAAAGGGCTAGTGTTTTAAATTTCCACAAGTAATATATGAGGGTTCATGCCGCTCCACACCTTTATCAAATTTGATGTTTCAATCTTTTAAAAATTTGGCCATTCTAATGGCGGTCTAATGGTAACATATTCTGTTTTAAATTTTTATTTAAAAAAATTAAATATTTATTTACGAGAGAGAGAGAGAGAGAGAGAGAGAGAGAGAGAGAGAGAGAAAAGGAGACACAGAATCCAAAGCAGGCTCTGAGCCCAACATGGGGCTGGAACCCACAAGCAGCAAGATCATGACCTGAGCTGAAGTTAAGACACCCAACCGACTGAGCCACCCAGGCACCCCTCAATTTTTGTTTATGATGGCTAATGATGTTAAAGCCTTACTATGTACTTATTGGTCATTCTGTTTTCTTTTCTAAATTGTCTGAATTCTTTTGTCTCTTTTTATTTTGTCTTCTGCTTCATATGTTCTAAAAGTTGTTTATATATACTGGATTCAAGTCATTTGTAAGATATCTGTATTGCAAAAATGGTCACCCACTCTGTGGCTTGCCTATTCATTTTCTTATTTTTTTTCTTGAAGAGTAAATGTGTTAAGTGTGTTAATGAAACCCAATTTATCATTTTTCTTCTTTAATTATAGTGCCTTTGTGTCCCTTTTAAAGAGAGTATTGCCTACTCTCTGTTACAAAAATATTCTCTTCTTTTTTCTTACAGTTTTATAATTTTAGCTTTTACATTTAGATCTGTGATCTATCTCAAATTATCTTTTTTGCATGTATGATTTGAGAATGGAATTAAACTTCTTTTTCTTTTTTTAAAAAAAGTTCTTTTTCTTTCTAAAATAGATATCTAGTTTCTCCAGAATCAGTGGTTGAAAGACTATCCTTTCTCCCATTGAATTAACTTGTTGCCATTGCGAAAATCAATCTATATGTGGATCTGTTTCTGAACTCCCAGTTCTGTGGCACTGATCTATCTGTCTCCATGTACATCAGTAGTTAAACTGTCTTGTTTCCTGTTACTTTATCTTGAGTCTTGAAATCAGGTTGGTGAACGTCTCAAACTTTTGCCTCCTTTATCAATATTGTTTTTGACTGCTTTATGTCCTTTGCATACCCATATAAATTACAGAGTTAACCTATTAGTTTCTATAAAATAGCCCAAGAGGATTTACACTGGGGTTGTAGTGAATAAATACCGATGAATTTATGTAGAATTCATGTCTGAGTATCAGTACTGAATCTTTCAATCCATGAACATGGTATATCAGTTTACTTAGGTCTTCCTTTATTTATTTCATCAATGTTTTGTAGCTTCCAGTTTTTGGGTCTTACACATATTTTACTAACTTTATTTTTAAAATAGTTGATTGGTTTTGCTACAGTTTATAAATAATAGCTTTATTGTATTTTCCAATCAATTGTTGCTTGTGTATAGAACTACAATTGATTTTTGTATACTGGATACTGCAATCTTGGCATATTCAACTATTAGTTCTAGTGGAGTTTTGTTTTTGTACATTCCTTATGATTTTCCAACATAAACAAGCATGCCATGTGCATTTTTCATTTTTCTCAGATGTTAATATCAATGAGCAGAGGACAGAAGAATCACATTATTAACTAATTATTGTGAAGTAAATAAGGAACGTAAAGCATGTACGTTCCCAAAGGTGTTTCTTATTCACAGCACTATACAAATATTGTTAGATAAAATGAGATTTCATCTGGCTTAGTGCTATTTGACAGTAGGTGAACTCTCACCCCAAATTTCGATGGTATTTTAGTTTTCTGTATTTTCTATTTTATGCACAAATAAATGCATAGAAATATTATTGCATTACCAGCCAAGAAAAATGTCATATGGGCTTATCAAACACTTATGTCACAAGCAAAGGAACTTCCCACAAGGCCATACCTGCACATGCTGACTAAACATTGTAGCATATGCACTATGCATGATTTCAATTGTCAGTAATTCCAATGGAGCTTTTTGTAGTGACAGGAACAGAGTATCTGATTTGAAATTGCCAACAGCTACTAGAGGAAGTTTCTTAGTTGCCAATTCAGATAAATATGGGGAAATAGAAAATTGGTCCTGTACATGCCACTGGATGATGTTGATGGGAACTGCTTTGAGCTTGTCATAAATCCCAGCTGTCAAACTTTAAAGTCAAAGCAATGCACACTCCCTGTGATTACTCAGTAAAACTGTTCCTCTTACAAAGCTCATCTCCAGATAAATCTTGCTGGCATCAAGTTCTGTCTTGATTAGCAAATAAGGCTGGTCACAGTGTGTCCTCTATAACCTATGGCCTAGCAAAAATGTATATGTGATGCTCACTATTAATCTTCCTGTCACGAAAAAAGACGACATAGACGTAGCATTGGGGAATTAGGCTCCAGAAAGGAAAACAAAGACAACATTGCAAACATTTCAGAATGCACTGAATTTTGTTTCATGGTGATATTGTTTCCAACTATTCCCAATGTGCAGATACTCACAAGGGAGAGACACATTCAAAGATGCAAATTCTCCTCTGTTAAATTATGACTGACACATGCACAATATCTGCTGTCCGCCTGATGTGGGGAGAAATGTAAGCAATTAATTTCTAGAAATGAGAAAAAATGTCCTTATCCTAGTTCCAGAGGAAGTAAAATAAGACAGGGATTTTGCACATTATTTTTCAAAACAATATTACAATTAGCATCATCAATAATGGCAAAGCAAACAAAGAGATTTTGTTTTCTTCCTCTCAGGAGAAACACTTTTCTTAGTGTTTCCTACATGAAATAAATAGCAGATGTATGAAGAATGGAAAAATGATTAATAGCTGGGCTAATACCCAAGAGACATGGAGTCTGCCCTAGTATTTTTTTTTCTTGTATTTGAGGCATGAGGTTTATCTAAGTTATAGAGATTAATAAATAGAATGAACACTCATCTACACACTGCCTATCTTAAGAAAAAGAACACTGCCAATAATTTATGAACTTCCTGTGAACTCTCTGCGATCCATTACCTTGCCTCTCTTCCCGAACTGTTTTATCCTTCTCTTGCTGTAGACGTATTTATCTGTTCCTAAAAATGAATTATTCAATTATGAAGTGCTTTCGGACTTCATGTAATTATTATTCTTGCTGTGAACAGTTCTTCACAATTTTCTAAAACATTTTGGGAGATTTATTTTTGTCCAGGCAGCCACATTTGCTTTGTTTTTACTGTCACATAATATTCCATCACATGAACATATGACACTTTGGTTCTCTCTCTTCAGTGGGCGTTTGAGTTGTTTCCAGTTTTCTTACTACTACAAAAGATGCTATACATATTGATACATTTCTCCTGTAGACGTGTGCTAGAGTTCCACTGGGATATGTACTTGAAAGCAGAATTATTTGGTTGTGTTACACTTTGCTGAAACATGAAACACACCAAAAGTGTCTAAAGTGGTTGTTCCAGTTCCCATTGTCACTAGAAATATACACTGATTTCTTGGTACCACATATTTCAGTATTGTTAGTCTTTTAACATTTTGCCTACCCTAAAGAGAAGAAATGGTCCGTTGTTTTTTAGCCTTTTGCTGACTGACTTCTGACTTTCACAAATATTGCTGCTATGAATACTGGTGTACCTCTGATTGATTTTTGAATGCAAACTATCTGAAATGAATTCTACTGGGTTAAAGTGTAATATACTTTAAAACATATTCTATTTATTCTTTTAAGTTTATTTTGAGAGAGAAAGAGCAAGCAAGGGAGGGTCATAGAGAGAGGAAGAGAGAGAATCCCAAGCAGGCTTTGCTCAGTGTGGAACCTGATGGGGGGCTTGATCTCATGACAGAGAGATCACAACCTGAGCTGATATCAAGAGTCAGATGCTTAACTGTCTGAGCCACCCAAGTGCTCCTAAAATATATTTAAAAAATATTTTAGGGGTGCCTGGGTGGCGCAGTCGGTTAAGCGTCTGACTTCAGCCAGGTCACGATCTCGCGGTCCGTGAGTTCGAGCCCCGCGTCAGGCTCTGGGCTGATGGCTCAGAGCCTGGAGCCTGTTTCCGATTCTGTGTCTCCCTCTCTCTCTGCCCCTCCCCCGTTCATGCTCTGTCTCTCTCTGTCCCAAAAATAAATAAACGTTGAAAAAAAATTTTTTTTTAAAATAAAAATATTTTAGTTATGGTTTATTAGTGTTGTGTCAAGGAATTTTGGATCTGTATTTGTGAAGACATTGGTTGATAATTTTCTCTTTTGTCATATAATTTTTTTTATCAGCTTGATATTAGAGGTTTTCTGGCCTCAAACACAAGTTAGTCTTAGCCAGTGATTCTCATTCTTGTGTTTTCTGAAACAGTTTATGTTATTTCTTCCTTGTATGTTTGACAGATCTTACTATATGATTCGTGAGTTTTATTTGAATGATTTTTGTAAGCAATTCAATTTATTTCATATATAGTGGACTTGCAGATTGTTTCTTTTTGTATCAATTTTAAAAGGTTGGATTTTTCAAGAAAATGTGTCCCTTTCATGTCAATTTTAAAATTTGTTGGCATGAGGTTTTCATGATGTTCTCTCATTATCTGTTTAATGTCTGTATGAACTATGGTGATAATTCCTTTTTCATTGCTGATTTGGTGATTTATATTCTTTTTCTTCATCAGTATAGCTAAAAGATCTTGTTAATTTGTTTTTTTGAGGGCTAGCTTTTGGTTTGATTGATACTTTGATTTCTAAAATAAGTTTCCCTTTAAGTAATACTTTGTATCTCACCAATTTTGATATATTTTATCATTTACCTCAAAACATATCTTTTTTTTAAATAATTTTTTCATGTTTATTTATTTTTGAGAGAGAGATAGAGCGTAAGCAGGGGAGGAGCAGAGAGAGAGGGAGACACAGAATCCAAAGCAGGCTCCAGGCTCCAAGCTGTCAGCACAGAGCCCGACCTGTGGGGCCTGAACCCAAGAGCTGTGAGATCATGACCTGAGCCGAAGTGGGTCACTTAACTGAGCCACCCAGGCACCCCAACCTCAAAATATAACTTAATTTCCCTTAACATTTTGTCTTTTTCTCTTGTATAATTTTAAATTTATGCTGTTTAATTTCCCACTACAGTAGCTTTTCCTAGATATCTATTATTAAAAATATAATTTGCATGATTTTAACAAATGTTGATTTATTGAGGCTTATTATATTACTCAGAATATATTTCTCTTTAATGAATGTTCTATGTGCACTTGAAAAATATTTATTCTGAAGTTGTTAGATGCAATATTCTACTTGAGAATATTCTTTTCTGTTAGTAATATGTTGTAATAATAATCATAGTTTTTTATAACTATAAGTAATATACTTATATATAAAACTAAGTAATAATAGTCTTTTACCCCAAATGTATGTTGAATTTTGTCAAATGCATTTTACCTATAGTTGAAAATGATCCCATGGTTTTCATGTTTAAATATGTTTGATATGGTAAATTATACTTATTGATTTTCAAATGTTAACCTAATTGATTTTCTGGGATAAATTCTATGTAAAAAAATTTTTTTACATATTGTTTGAGTTGATTTGCTAATATTTTGTTATTCTTGCATCTATGTTTGCGAGGGGTATTTGTAATCTCTCTCTCTCTCTCTCTCTCTTTCATTGTCCATGATAGATTTGTATGTTATCTATCTGATTTCAGACTTACTGTTAGTTACATAGTCAAGACATATGGAACTAGCAAAAAATATAGGTAGATTAAAGAAACAGAGTAGAAAGTCCAGAAGTAGGACAACAAATTTATGGACAATGGAGTTTTTACAAAGTTCTTAAGGCACTTATATAGAAAAAATCTTTTCCCCGCTAATATTAATGGAAAAAACTACCTATATGCAAAAATGAGAATCAGCTTTTTACCTTACACTATATCTAAAAATTAGCTTGAATGACAAATCAAAATGTGAAAGCTAATCCTATAGAATTTCTGAACGATAACATAGGAGAAGATATTTATGCAGTACCGGATTAAGCAATGTTTCCTTAAATAGGACATAAATCATTAAAAATTTGATAAAATTATACTTTATTAAGACTATATTATTTGATTCTTCAAAAGATAACATTAACAAAACCAAAATGCCTGACTTAAGAAGGAAAAAAATATTTGAAAAAATGATTCTTACAAAGAAATTGTAACCAAAATATACAGATAACTCTTAAAATTCTATATAAAGAGACAAACCATTTAATAGATGATAGAGAAAAGATTCAAACAGATATTTCACAAGGTTTAAAAACAGCCAATAAGCACACGAAAAGATGCTAAAAATTATTAGTTCACAGGACAATTCAAGTAAAAAACCACAAAGAAATATCATGACCTACTCTCCAGAACTGCCTTTTTTGCTTCTAAAGACTGAAATATTAATTGCAGGCAAGCATGTAGAGCCACTAAACTCTTCTATGCTGCAGGTAGAAATGTGAAACAGTAATACCACCTGTAAAATCATAGGTCAGATTCTCAAATAGTTAAGCTTACACTTACCTGATGCCACTCCCCAATCCATTATATAGAGTGAAAGAAGGGAGACACCCAAAGTGTCCATACTTTACAATTCCATTGATACAAAATTCTAAAAGCCAAAAAAAATAATCTATAATGACAAAATCTGGATCGCTTTGTGACTAAGAGCAAAGGTGGGCTGCACTTCTGAGAATGCAGGGTATATTCACTATCTTGACCGGGGCGCCAGTTTCATGGACGTATCCGTCAGAGTGCACAAATTGCACATCTTAAGTGGATGTGGCTTTTTTTTTATATACATTTCCCCTGAGTAAAGTTACGAAAAATTATGTGTGCAAACCCAAAAAAACTTTATAAATAAATTATTAAAGGGCAAATCTCACAGTTCAGTGACTTTTGGTAGAGTTAATTCTTAAAAAGTGGAGTAATTAAGCAGGATTTTCCCATATCTACTTTGCCAGACTCTGTCTTAATGTGTTTACAGCACCACAGAACGAGACAGAAGCCTGCATTCTTCTGTAACCTTTTATCAAGCTATTGCCTTCACCTGGAATCTTCTTCCTTTCTCTGTGTTCCTTTAGAATTCCCATTCATTTTTTTTCAAGTTTATTTACTTATTTTGAGAGAGGGTGCACACACACAAGCAGGGGAGGGAGGAGAGAGACGGGAAGAGAAAGAGAACCCAAGCAGTCTCCTCACTGTCAGTGCAGAGCCTGACGCAGGGCTTGAACTTTCCAACTGTGAGATCATGACCTGAGCCGAAATCAAGAGTTGGACATTCAACTGACTGAGCCACCCAGGCACCTCTCATCTTTTTTCTTTTTTTAGGTTTATTTATTTATTTTAAGAGACAGAGAATGAGAGAAGTGAGAATGAGTGGGGGAGGGGCAGAGAGAGATGGAGAGAGTGAATCCCAAACAGGCTCTGAGCTGTCAGCCCAGCAGGGCTCAATCTCACAAACTGTGAATCATGACCTGAGCCAAAATCAAGACTTGATCTCTTGAGCCACTGAGTCACCCCGGCTCATCTTTTAAGACCTGACCACAAACATCCTCTTTTTTTTTTTTTTTTTCTTTTTTTTTTTTGCCCCCTTATACTTCCTGGATGTTAACAGCTCCTGCCTATAAACCTTTTCAATTTGTGTGTGTTTCCCTGCCATCATAGAATTTCACTTACTCTGCATTCTTCTAGAGGTAGTTGTGTGAACATCAACCTTCTTCACTAGACTTGAAACTCTTTAACATCCGATTGGGTGCTCTGGGCTCTGAAACAGGCCGAGGACCTAAGGGACAGATATTAAATGCACAGTTAGTTGAAGTTAAACTTAATCATTTTCAAATTTAGTTAATTTAGAAATAGGTCACATTTTCCGATTATAAGCCTTTTAGGGGAAAGATGGGCAGCGGTGTAAGCTGTTAAGGTTAAAGAAAAACACTCATAAAGAAGGGGTCTCTGGAGAGAAACTTCAAGTTACCTGTGGAAAACATATGGCATCTTCTTCCTTCCATTAAGGGGAAAATGTCTTAGTTTTGTTCTAAAACTTAAATCACTTCTGAGTAAATGGGGCTTTCCAAATGATGAAGTATTTGCTTTTTAAATACTGCACAGAGGCTTTCAGGCTTCTTAGAATTTCTGTGAATATTTTTGAACTTTCAAAAGTACTTTCAAACAGCTCAATTTTTGCTAATGTGTAGATGCCACTTTCAAAACCCAATTGCACCACAGAAAATTAAACATGGAAAGAAGACTTTATTCCAGGCTATTGCAACAGAGGAAAGACCAGAAGTCAGTCTGAGCTTTTAAGACTCAGGGTGGAGGGACTATTGGCCTTCTGTTTGCTCACTGACTGTAACCAAAGGAAAAGTAAGTTTTTGTGCGTCTTCATGATGGAAGATAGTTTTGCACATGGAGCAAAGCACCCAGGAAGGAAAGTTAGGCTCCAACCCTCAGTCAGAGACTGGGAAGATAGGAACACTATCTTCCTCAGTGGTGTCAGTCAATGGGACAGACCCAAAGTCATGCAGAAAGACCACGTTGGATTGTAAAACTAGCAAGAGGCTCTTAAAAAGATTTGCATCTCAAAGGGACAAAGAAAGATTTCACAATGACAAGTTTGCTAAAGTAAATGTTCTAAGAAAAGGATGCAGAGAGGCCTCTGTGGTTAGGCCATCTGGATTCTGTAAGGGCCTGGGTGAAAGGGAGGTCAGGGGCCTGGAGGCAGGAAGAACACAGTCTACGTATAGTCAAGCTGAGGGAAATATTGAGGTTATCTTGATCACTGCCTTCTTTAACTAATGATTTTATGTTTCTGACACTGAGCCTTTAGCTTTGCCAAATTAAACTTTGCTTAATTGTCCTTTAGCAGAGAACTGGTCCCTTGATCTGGAAAACAGAGGCTTCAAGGGTATGTCATTTTGCTCTCTGCCAAGCTGAATGTGGATAATAATAGAGTTTTCTTCCAATACTTCAAGGCCAGAGCAAGGACAAGATAGCTTCAAGTGGCCCAGCTATAGTTGTACAAAAAATACTTTAATAGGGATAATTTTTCCTAATTGATCGAGAAAATGAATCTCTCCTCCAATAGTAATGAAAATAGAATTGGTAATGCTTGCTGTGCACTAACTTAGGTCTTTACCATACTGTTGGTTGAAAATGATGCAGCATACATATTATTTTGGGAGCAGAGAGGTTGAATTTAATCAGTGCCTTTTGTTTTCTTGCTATTTGCTTTGATTGCTACAGTTTAGCAGTTTGGCTCTGTTGAGTCATTATCTGTTCCTCTCTTTCCTTTCTTACTTCTTTTTGTTTCATTAGCATCTTTATTTTATAATTTCTTTATTGTTTGAGCTGTGGTGCTCAGTGTTTAAATGATTGTTTTGTTTCTAAATTCTTTTTTCATCAGAAACTTATTTCCAACTAAAGTAGTCTGAACAAATCTGAGGTCTACTTTGGAATTGTATTTCTTTATATGCTTGCGATAGAGTTAAATAGCACAGTATTGAATGATGTGAATAATTATGTAAATTAGTATAATATGCTATAGGTTGGGAAAGCTAATTGATTGCATTGATAGCTCCAATTAATGGCCTCACTACATCCATGCTCTTTGTAGTGTGATTTTGCTGCTCCTGTCATCAAGATGATTCATGATTCACTCCTTGAATCTGTGCTGGTCTTGTAAGTTGTTTTGACCAATAGAATGAAGCAGAAGACATTTCTGCCAGTTCCAAGCCTAGCAACTCTAGTAAATGCCTGCATCTTCTGGGACAATAAGGCTGAACTAGCCCTTGGGAGGAACAGAGACCACACTGAGGAGAGATGAGTCCCAGTTGAGGCTATCCTAGACCAGCCAGCCGCTACCCATCTAACAAATTGAGTGTAAGTGCATGGTCAAGTCTAGTCAAGATCAGCCACACCTGTCCAACTGATTGATTCACAGACTCAGAGCAAAAATAAATGTATACATTTTCTACCAGTAGGGTATTGTGGCTGTTTGTTACACACCACTATTATAGTATTAAGGAACTGATACGTTAACTTTCTTTTTCCTATTATGGCACACACTTATATACTCCCACCTAATTATTTCAAACATCTGATGAGTGTCATACAGTGGTAAATACTAAATAGGCACAGAAACACGTATCAACAACCTTCTTTCAGTTGATATGCTCCTGTGAAAGACAGAAGGAAAAACCATCAACACTTTGTAACAAAGTGTGATGTGTTATATCAGATGAGCATAGACTTCATGAAGTCCCCATAGGGGTTATTTAACTTAAACAGGCATCAAATGATCTTCCTGGCAGTGAATGAAATGTGTGGAATCTTGAATGAGGATGAGTAGAAGATAAGTTAGTTGAAAAGGTGTGACGAAAAGAGCATTCTAGAAAGCAGCAAATTATTTTCTAAATCACAGGAGCAAAAGCTACTGAAAAATGGTAAACATTTAAAAATAATGGCGTATATGGGTTTAGCAGAGATGATTTGGGGAATTAGAGCAGAAAACAGATTAGAGCATACATTTCCTTGTGTTCTGAAATTTTGATCTCTATTCTGAAAATTACAGAAAAATGAAGATAATTAAGAATTACAATTGATGTGATTCTTCTAAGGATTTCAGGAGCTCTTGATGATGACCATGAAAAAAATAAGGGAAAGTGAAATATGCAGGAGGAGGCTACCATAGTAATTCAAATAACAAGTGAGAAGGATGTGGTATATACCTGCAGCCTTGGAAATGGTGCAAAGAGAGAAAAGAGTAAGAAGGATAGAGACCTTGCACTAATATTCAAGAAATAGGTATAGGGATAAGGAGAAATGAAGGGGAAAAAAAAGAACCACCACATATTTGGAACAAAACCCAGAAATTAAGCTAATAAAGGGCATCAGTTATAGAGCTTAGTATTCCATGAGAACTTCCAGAGGGAGTCTGACTGAGTGACCACGGAAAGATGGAAAGACAAGCATGGTAGAAACTTTGAACTCAGAAATATTTGAGGACTAAATGTATGCCATAAATTATGCATGAATTTTAATCTCATGGCTGTATCTTCATTAGTGAGAGTTTCT
The DNA here is from genome assembly GCF_014898765.1 of Herpailurus yagouaroundi. NCBI lineage: Eukaryota > Metazoa > Chordata > Mammalia > Carnivora > Felidae > Herpailurus > Herpailurus yagouaroundi. Next base: position 15,821,144 of record NW_024412397.1, on the reverse strand, counting down.
CAAAAGAAGATGGAGTAGATGACAGAAATGGCCACATAATCTTTCCTTGATTCGGGAGATAGAATCTCTTTCTATACCACTGCAATCTGGGCAGCACATGGGACTTGATTTGACTTAAAAAAGCAATGGAAGGGAAACTATAAATTCTCAGCCTGACCTCAAGAGGCTTTGGTAAACCTCTCACTCTTGGGACCTTGTTACAACCAAGTGTGCAAGTCTGGGATAACCTGCTGGGACTAACAGACCACATGTAATAAAGACAAGCCATTCTACTTAACATCCCCTTTGACGAATTAGCCTCAGTCTACCGAGAGCTGGCCATAGGCGCATGAGCACGCCCTGCTGAGACCAGTTGAAGAACCTTCTAGTTGACCTGGTGCATTTCCAATGCCAAATACATGATGATTGTTTTAAGTCACGATGCTTATGATGATTTTTTTAAGCTGTAAAAGCCAACTGATAAGAAATTTTACTAGAAAGATGGTACCAGAGTATCATGGCTTACAGTTGGAATCAAGGTATTGCTATTGTTCATGTTCTACAATCTGTAATAATATCTGCATATTGAACTTGTGACATGAATATAAAGGCAAAGAAAATGAAGCAGGGTGGAAAGAAAATGATGACTCTCTACTTAACTAAACTAGGTAGGGATAAAATTGATAACTTTTATGGTTTGAATTCATAAGCCTATTTTACCCTCAATTTAGTTTTATGTCTTCAAAAGCTTCTGTGCAACTTTACAGATTTCAAAAAAGAAATAATATTCTTTTGAAATTTCAGAATTGCTTTTTGGTTCAATTAAACCTTGATGCCAGGGCAACTGAAGCTGTTACCAGTTGACTGTCCTACATATCTTGGCCAAGTGAATACATTCTGCATTTTTCCTTTATCAGCCTTGGATGAATTATTCATTGATTGAACTCACATTTCCAGGAACACAGATGGAAAATGGTTTAAAAAATGTGCCCTTTAATAGACTGTCCTATTTTTTTTCCTCATTAAATGTCTTTGTATAGTCAACTATTGCTTCTAACCAACCACAGCTATGCCCTGGTGGCTCATTATCACCTTAGGTTCTTTTACTCTTCTATAATATATTTTTTTTCTATACCTGAGTTTGCTACTCCAGAAATACCTGTGCAATCATCATATTTGAAATTGTATTTTTTACGCTCTTTCCTCTGGCAAATAAAAAGTATGAAATGCAATCCATGAGACTATGTGAAATTCTCAGTTTTTTCTTCCTTTATTTCCCACTACTATTCTTCTTTTCCTCCATCCTTTCCTACTTCCCTCCTTCTTTCATTTTGCAGAATGCTGTTACTATTTGATATGTTGTTTATTGGTATGGCTTGGTATCCACTTTATGCTTGAACTCCCATCTCTTCTAAATGCATCCTGTTTGAGTCCATGACAAATGCTTTTTTCTTAAATGTTGTATAGCAGAAAGAGAAACAATTTTGAAGTCCAACATTTTGTATTTGATTTAGAGGGTACCATGTTCTTGCAAAGAAATGAGTCAAATAACCTAAATGATTCTCACTATCTTATCTATGGAATAAAGTAAATATCCCTATTTCAGAAAGTATGAGAATAGCATTAATTGTGTATATTAAACATATATGTATATATATATAACATAGGTGGAACTTTAAGACACTTAGAGTTGTGTGAGAATGCCAAAGAAGTAAAACAAATAGTAGGTTCCTGAAATGAAATGAAGTGGAGAAAGACTTTTCTTGGACTTAAAACTTTAAATGACTCTCAAAGGGTTATAAACATTGGTATTTTTAAGAAAGAAGAGCTCTTCTAGGAAGAAACATTCCAAATATCTGGGTTCCTAATGACTAGTCTTAAGAACACTTAAAATGGAACGTCTGTATTTTTATTACTCTAATCTATTTATCACATATTCTAAGACTGAGACCGTATGTGGATCCACATCTAAGGAAGTTGCAGCAAAGGCTATTCTCTTTCATTACGGTATTTTAATTTTCATAAGAGAAAAGCTGTCCTTATATAGAAAGAATATATTTTAAATTCCAAAGTCACGGCTTCTCTTCCATTTTCATCTATTTTTTTAAACCACATTTTTCACTTCACAATCTTGGCACATATGTTATGCAAGAAAGCATAAAGTATTATCTGAAGTACAAAGTCATATATATTTCAAGTGGGGGTTGAGTAGACAAAAAGATTAATTTGCTTTTTGTCAACTCCATTCTCCATTTCTCTCTGCCACTGATTTCTTTCTGTGGTCCTTGGTGAAAAGGAAAGACACTGTGAACAAATAATCATAAGAACACATAACCCCACGAAAATGTGTAATGTGGTGAAATGCAGATTCAGCCTAACCCTACATTCTTGGCTGTACCACCTTAGATATAATTTACTGGAAAGGCAAGAGATAACAATTTATTTTCAAACTGAAGGCATTAAGCACGTGATTAGATGGTATAATTACTTGGTTTGCTTTTTCTATTTGTGGCCTCCAGAGGGCAGCATTCATTCTTTCACTACTAGAGAACACTAATACCTGTTTATCTATGTATCTATGTATTTATCGATCTATCATCTATATATCTATCTATGTATCTATGTATCTCTGTATCTATCTATCATTATCTCCCTATGCCCCCTTGAGTTAAAATCGTGTTTCTATGTAGGTGCAAGCGTCCTTCACGAACACAGTAGACTTATGAGAAAGAAATACATTATGTATTATCTTTAAAAAAAGTTAATAGATGTTTTATTTGCATTTCTGAAAGAAGAAATGCAATGTGGCCAACTAGGCAGAATCTTTCTCTCTGAACATTTCAGGAATACTAAATATCAACTAAAAGTGATTTTACTTTCATAATGATAATAAAAAAAACCTATTTGATTTTAGAAGTAATTACACATTCAAATGGATACTGAAAATTACCCACTCCCTCAAAAAAAAAAAAAAAGTCCAGAAAACAAGAATGGAAAGAACAATGGAATTTTGCCAAGAGAAACAACGAGCTTTTCTAAGAATAAAGAGTGATATGCACACATCCTGAACAACACTCAGCTCTCCCAATACACAGCAAGGAAAACTGAGACGATCCCTCAGTAAAAGCCTTTCTTATATATTTACTTGCTTAGATTTTTTAATAAGTCAAGACCAAGAAGTAACCACTTATAAATCACTGTTATTATTGTAACTATGGAAGGAGTGTATAATATAACAATTTGGGAATAGGGGAGATAAATATGTGTTGCCTAACAAAGAAAACTTGTAATGACCTCTCCTCTGACAAGCTATTTGGAATGATTCAGAGGGAAGGTAAAGAAAGCTTTATTCGAATTTATTCCTTATTAATTTCAAGTTTTTGGTATGTCTTTATTCAAGAAAAAAGATGGGACAAAATGATCATTTTTACAGAGACATTTCAGTTAGTGGTAGAGGAAAGATATCAATCTCAAAATTAGCACTGAAAATTTGAAGCATCTGTGGGAGATTCTGGTTACAGAGAAAACAGAGACCATGAATGAGGACCATGGAGAAGGGAAAAGTACAAAACATGTTATTAATAATTATATGTAAAATCACAGTGACTAAACTTATCTCCCCCTCCCCCCCCAGTTAAAGATTTGCTGAAAAATGCAAGAAGTGGAAATGTTTTATTTTAATGTGCTGTGCTTGCCCACTCAAATCTGTCTCTGGTTATTTGCAGGACCTGGTCACGTACACTTTCACAATGACACTTATTTTTTTATGAAAGGGGAGCCTAGGTTCCTAAAATCCACTTGCAAGAAAATTAATAGTTGGGGGGAAATGCAGAATGATTGAAAGATGTTCTTAACAAATCATGACATTTTTCTTTCCACCCTTAATAAGTAGAAATGAAGCTACATCCATGGGATTCTTCTTTCGCATGAGCACTGTAATTTACACGCAAAATAAATTCAGGTGGAGCTATTCGGGGAGCCTAGGTGTAACAGGATCACCATTTGTCAGAGATTATTACTCTAGAAGTCTCCCTAGGAGAGGCATAAATTTTCCCTGAAACAACACATCGCACAATAACAGCAAGGAGCTTGTCTCTGCACTCCTCACGGGCAGCACACCTGCTCAGAGGGACCTTCCTACTGAGCCTATCAAGCCAACCTGCTCATTCATGTGGCAATCCAAGCCTTTAGTTAGGAACTACTGGAGCAAAACCAGACCATCAAATCACCCACTAACATGTTGTCTTTGAAGCATAGTGAGGATAGATCTGTTTTGTTTGGAAGCCTAAATATTTGAAGAAGGCCAGAATGGATACATGGGAAGATGGCAATTACTGGAGTCAACAGTTTGGCTGATTTATTAGCTATGAAGATCAGTGTCCTCATATTGGGAATAATAAAGGTCTCCTCATCGGGTTATTGTGAAGCTTATAATGGCCTTAGGGAAAATGTCTAGCGTCGTGCTTGGACATCTAGAGTCCTTCTGTGTTGGAATCAAAACTTTCATAGCACAACTATGGACGTTGTCCTTCATAGAAGATAACAGTCACACGAACAGTGTAACCCCATGCCCAAAGCAGTAGCACTGACCCACTCCTGTTATGTGTCCCTGTCCACATTTAACTTACGGATTGCAGTTATTAAAGGTTGGGAGAAATATAGGAAGATTCTGGCCATGGGACTCTAAACAGTTAAGTGGCCTTTCATGAGTTCAAACCTGGTGCTTACTCAGTACCAAGTTACAAATAACACCTTTCTCTCTTAAAGTTCTTGAGCCACTTGTAAGGACACTTTAAGGCAAAGGTATCTCTTTGAAGGTGACAGCAAAGCTCCTTGTTATTGGGTTCTGTTTTAGTTAGTTGCATTATTAAGCGTTGTCACCTGTACCCACTTACAGCTCTATTGTCATTTTGTCATTTTGGAAGAGTGCTATGAGGGGCCGTAGTCACTTACCAAGCCTATACGAATAGTTGGTAAGTGTGGTTTTGTTAAAACTTAAATGAAAAGCTAAACTCAGCAATTTAATCCAAATAATGAGCTACCAATTATTTTCAGGATCTTAAAGCCCCTTTTGGTTATAAATTGCTGTTTGCAGATAGCAACTCGTCAATCATTCTCACCACAAAGCCTCTTATTATGTAAAATGGTTTTAATCATTAAAAGTGTTTGGAATTTCAGAAAGTCAGACAGCAGTAAAATGCCAACTAATACACTCAAAGCTAGCTACAATGAATTTCATCTTTATCTGGTTCCAAAGAAAACACTGACTAAAATATTTTCGGTGGATGAGTAGTATCAGTGGGTTTCCACTGCATAAATTATTTCCAACAGGGATAAGCGTATGGTTAAGCAGAAAAAGAACTGACTGATTTGATTAAAAGTTTTTTTTCTTAGAAAACTATAAATAGAGATCATGTAGAGAAACATGGCAAGAATTTTCAGGGTATTATAATTTATAGGACATATATGATTTTATATCTATATCTACATATTGTTACATATACATAGTTGTGTATACACAGCAATATATGACTGTAATCCACATAAAGGACCTCTCAGAAAAGAACAATTGATACTGCAAAATAATATTTTGATTCCCCTCACTAAAGCACCTTAAATAATTATTGTTTTCTTTTTTAAAAAAAACGTTATCACTTACTTTAAAAAGCCCATAAGTCAGCAGTGAACAGGATCAAAACACACAATTTTAAAATATGAAAACATGAACTGCGTAGAGAAAATACCCTCATCCTACAAGAAAAAAAAAGTAGAAAAATGTAGAATTAGTTTTAGCTTCTGCACAAGTTCACTAGTTCAAGAAGAGAGAAGACTCTGAGGCTACTTAGTGTATCTCCATGTGGTACACATTCAGTAATACTTGAGTCAAGGTCATCAATGAACATAGCAATAGATTTTCATGGTTTATACTATTTAATTGCAGTTGTATAAAGGGCATATTTTGCTTATTATATAGGCTAAAGAAGAGTCCATTATGGGACAACAAAGATCTCTACTTCAAAAAAGAAAGGAGTTCAAATACGAAACATAAAAATGTCAAGAGAACTTCAGGATCCACTTTTGTAATGAATTCTTCTAGGCTACTTTCTGAACCCCTTTGTGAGGATGTGTTAAGTAATTCCATCATTCAATACATATTTATTGAGAACCAACTAGCAGGCACTCTCCGAGGTGCTGAGAATGCAACAGTGAACAGAAGTCAGCATCCTCATGGGATTATTCTAATGAGGAAAATAGATTAGGGATAAACAAATGAATTATGCCATATAATAGCATGTAATGGTAAACACTGTGAGAATAAAAATAAAGCAGCATAAGGGTAAAGAGAGCGGTGATGTTGCTATTTTAGACAGTGGACAGGGAAAGCCTCTCTAAGAAGGTGAATTTTGCCTAGACAATTAAAGAAAGTAAGGGAATCCACAAATTTCTAAAGGAAGAACATTCCAAATCTAGAATGGCAAATGCAATAGTCTCGCTGTGGAAATATCCTTGGCTCTTCCACAGAACTTCAGAAAGGCAAGTGTGGCTAGCCTTAGAAAGATTAAGGGGAAGGATAGTAGAAATGAAACAGAAGAGAAAAGAATGAGCCAAGCTGTGTAGGAACTTGGCTTTTATTTTGTGGTGAGGAAGTGTTTGCGGAGTTTTTCCCAGGGGAGCAACATGATGGCTTACAGTATACAGGATCACTCTGACTGCTGGAGTTTTAAATCTAAAGAAATATCAGTCAGCAAAGTTTGTCACTTTGCCTGAGCCGAGTTTAACCAAAAAGGTGCATGGAGTAGACTGATTTGCATTTAATTAGGGTTGGGGTTTAACAAGGCAGAGGGACATAGAGGCAAGAGAGTTGACGATAAACATACATTCTTTTTATTGTGAAAAAAAATGTACACAACATTAAATTTATCATTTTAACCGTTTTTAAGTGCACAGTTCAGTGGCATTAAGTATATTCATATTGTTGTGTCACCATATTCATCATCAATTGCCAGAACTTTGTCATTTTCCCAAACTGAAAGTCTATACTCATTAAACAATAACTCCTCATGCCCCGCCTCCCTCCAGGTCCCCAGAACTACCTTTCTAGTTTCTGTCTTTACAAGTCTGACTACTCTAGGTACCTCATGAAAGTGGAATCCTAGATTTTCCTTTTGCATCTGGCTTATTTTACTTACCATAATGACTTCAAGGTTCATCTATGTGTGGCATGTGTCAGAATTTCATTGATTTTTAGGGCTGAATAATATTTTATTGTATGCAGATGCCATATTTTATCATTCACCCCTCAGTGGACATTTGGCTTGTTTTCACCTTTAACTATTGTGAATAATGCTGCTATTAAGGATGTACAAATATCTGTTTGAATCTCCACTTCCACTTGTTTTGGGTACATAGCCAGAAGTTAAATTACTGGATCATATGTCAATTTTCAGTTTAATTTTTTGAGGAACAGCCATACTGCTTCCTACAGAGGCTGTGCCATTTTCCATTCCCATCACTAGTGCACAAAGGTTCCAATTTCACCACATGGTCACTAACATTTGTCATTTTTTGTTTGTTTTCTTACAATAGCCACTCCAATAGATGTGAACTGGTATCCCACTGTGGGTCCCTAATGATTTGTGATGTGGAGCATCTTTTCATGTGTTTATTGGACATTTATATATCTTCTTTGGAGAAACGTTTATTCAAGTCCTTTGCCCATTTTTTAAAATCAGGTTTTTAAAAATCATTGAACTATAAAAGTTCTTTATATAGTCTTGATATTTTCCCCTAACAGATATATAATTTGCAAATATTTTTTTTTCCATTCATGGGTTACTTTTTCAATTAGCAGTGTTCTTGATGCATGAAGTTTTTGATTTTGATGAGGTTCAATTTATCTACTTTTTCTTCTGTTGCCTATGCTTTTGATGCAAGCGATCACGGACAAATTCAATGTCATGAAGCTTTTCTACTACACTTATTTCTGAGTTTCATAGCTTTAGATATCACATTTAGATTTTTGATACACTATGAGATAATTTTGGTATATGGTGTAAAAAAAAAAAAGCTGTACACTTCATTCTTTTGCATGTGGATATGTTTTCCTAACACCATTTGTTGAAAATACTGCCATTTCCCTATTGAATGGTCTTGACATTTTGAGTATAATTGTTTGACTAAGATGTGAGGGTATTTCTGGACTCTTGATTCTATTTTGTTAGTCGATAGGTCTATCTTTATGCAGTGCTACACTGTTTTTATTACTGTAGGTGTGTGGTAAGTTTTGAAATTAGAAAGGGTCCATTGATATTCCATATGAATTTTAGGACAGGTTTTTCTATTTCTGCAAAAAATTTTGGCATTTTGATAGGGATTATATTGAATCTGTAGATCATTTTGAGTAGTATTGACATCCTAACAATATTAACTATTCCAATTTATGAAAATCCCAATGAGCTATCACCTTACATCTATTATCCAAAAGCTATTGTCCAAAAGACAAAAGATAAGTGTAAGCATGAACGTAGAGGAAAGGGGCCCTGGTACACTATTGGCGGGAGTGTAAATTGATAGAGCTGTTTGGAAAATACTACGCAGATTCTTCAAAAAATTAAAAATAGAGCTACCACATGATCCAAAATCCCACTCTGGGCATATATCCAAAGAAAATGAAATCAGAATCCCAAAGAGATATCTTCACTCCCATGTTTATTGCAGCATTAATTATAATACCCAAGATAGAGAAGCAACTCAAGTGACTATCAATGGATGAATGGATTAAAAAAAAAGATGTTTTGCACAGATGCGTGCGCGCACACACACACACACACACACACAAATATTATTTGGCAATGAAAAAGAAGGAAAACCTGTCATTTGCAACAATATGAATAAAACTGGAGAACATTAGGCTAAGTGAAATAAATAAGCCAGACATAGAAACACAAATACTATGATCTCACTGATATGTGGAATCTAAAAACAAAACAAAACAAAACAAAACAAAACAAAACAAAACAAAACAACTTGAACTCATAGAACTCATAAAAGCAAAGAGATGAAAGGTCATTACCAGGGGCTTGAGGATATGAGGGAAATGTGGAGAAGTTGGTCAATAGGTGAAAAGTTGCAATTACGCAGCATGGATAAGTCTAGAGGTCTCATATACAGACATGATTATTGTAGTTAATAATATTATATTGAATACTAGAAATATGCCAAGATTATAGATTTCAGGTGCACCCAACACACAGACAAAAATGGTACTATGTGAGGATGTATGTTAATTAGCTTGTCTGTAGTAATCATTTCACTATGTATATGTATATTAAATCATCATATTGTACATCTTAAATATGCAATTTTTATTTCATTTATTTTTATGTATTTTATATATAAATAAAAACTACAGTTATGAATGTACATGAGAAATCTTAAAATATTAGCAAAGTTCAAAATTATACCTAAAAGATGGCCAAGCTGGGTTTTTTGGGGGGTAGAATGCAAAGTTGCTTAAACAGTCAGTATATTTCACATTAATAGGTTAAAGACTTAAAGTCATATTATTTAAAAAAATGTAAACAAATATACTAATTGTGATATCTCAAACGATTTTCTTCAGCTGCAAAATGAAAAGAAAAAATTTAAACATGTGAATAAGTTATTTTTTAAAAATAGAAGATAATATAATATTATTTATAATTATATACAATATAATATAATTATATTAAATAATATAATAATATCTTGTATCCTCAAATATTTTATCCTCACATTTACTGAAAAACTAAAAGAAAACAAAAAAATGTATTTTGTGTAAGTCAATTCATTTCAATCTTAGGGTTAATTCTATCTCAGAGAGAAATGTTAGTTTCTGTTCAGAACTTTATTCAATGTTTTAATTCCACTTAATCATGAGACTGTGGGAAAATTCCCATTAAAAATAAACATTTTCTCCTTCTAATTATGGCAATAAACATGACATTTGGAGATAAGTCTGCAGTCATTTTATGAGCATTCATTAATAATCAATCACACCCTAGGATTAATTTAAAAAGTCATAACTCTGCTGATGTCAGACTTCCACATCACATATGCATTTGTATCCAACCCATCTATTTCTATGGAATAAATTTAACAATTATTTTTATCTAGTATCCAATGGAAAACTTATCAGTCATAATAAAAATTTTAATTAACAGGATACCCAGAACAAAATTTCCTTTAACTAAATGTGCATGTATTTATATGGGGAAGACAGGGCTTTGTCATATCCAGAGCATTAGAGAAATCTCACCTTTCAAAATATACCATCATAGGACTAAAAAGTTAGTCTATACAGAAAAGGAAGATATAGTGGGGATGCTTTTTAGCTACAGCTATCAAATATTCACCTTTTCTCAGAACAAAATCACTTTGCAAAAGTCTGCTCATTAATTCCAAAGGAAGAATAAAAGTGAATAAAGCATGCAAGTCTCCTCTTTAAGTGCACTACCTAAAGCACCGAACTTCAAACTAGATGATGTTTTTATAATCCCTACAATGGTGTCTGAGGATGCAGGTGAGGAGTAGACAAAAGATTCTTTAAGGTAACTCTAGGGCATTTTGGTAACACAATTTAGTAACACAGCACACAGCACTCTAGATTGCACTAAAACAGTTCTCTTCTGTCATTTAGGATGAACATTTTTATATCTGCCCCTGGTAATTTGAGTGTATTTCTTTTGGTTTTTAATTTTTTATTATTTTTGATTTTCAAAGACCATTGTTTAAGTGAAAGAGACCAGTAAGTGATGCAATTTTGGATTATTTCACAGCAACGTAGAGTCAGCTCCCATCCAGAGTCCCTGGGACCATCCTAAACATTTTTATGACATGTTCTACACATTCTGTTTGTCATGACTGACCTGGGTTGGCCATCTGTAAGATTTTCAGTGATTTACTGCTTGCACTGTTGGTATGAAAAGGTGGCCTGGAAAATCAGAAAGTCAGTCTCTCTCTTGGTCTCAATCTTTCTCATAGCATTGTGTTTAAGAAGATGAATTCCAGAATGTGATGGATCTAGGTTCAAATCCTAGCTCTTCTGTGAGTTACTTAATCTTTCAGAGTTTCATCAGTGAAACAATGATAATAATAACTAGTTCATAAGCTGCTTGTGTGAATTGAGTGGGATGATGCATGTAAAACAGCCCAATACCTCACAATTGTACTAGCCGTCATTACTGTTACTGCATAGATTGAAATGAGAGACAGACACCATGTGAGTGTTTATCTTTGGGGAACCAAGGCAAAAGATCACAAAGATTGGTCAGTAGACGAAATAAGTAAGAAGACACCAGCCAAGACAGGACAAGTTAATAGATCTGTAGAGAAGTAGAAATATAACAACAAAAAAATGTGGGTAGGCAATTGAAAAAAAGTTAGAGACTTCCTAAAATCTGGTTAGTAAATTGAAGAATAATTTGTTCACAGTAAAGTGCACAAATTCAAAATGCTGAGCTCAATTGTATGTATATATATATATATATATATACACAACCATGTATGTGTGTATATATATATATATATATATATAAAACCACCATACAAGTCAAAATAACCACTATACAAATCTAAATATAAGACATCCCCCTCCTCCGCCCTCAGTAGGCTCTCTCATGGTCCCAGTCAATAACCACTCTTCAAAGGTAATTACTATTTTAACACATATCTTGAACTTGATACCAACACAATACCACTCTTTTGTGCCTGGCTTCTTTCATTCAACATAGGGTCTGTGAGAACTATCTACGTTGTTATTTGTGTTTTTTTTCACTGTTGTATTATATTATATGAATATCCTACAATTTATTCATCTTTTCATTGATGGACTTTCAGATTGCTTCCATTTTGGGGCTATTATAAATATGGCTGCTGTAAGCTATTAGCAACATTTGCACACAAGTCTTTTAATAGACATAAACACCCATTGTTATGTGGAATTGCTGACTTAAAGGGGGTAGGTGTGTTTAGTTCTTGTTAGATATTGCCAAACAATTTCTTAAGTACAGTTTACACTCCTATCCAGCAATATCAGAGCTCCCATTGTGCCACGCCCTTGCCAACACTAGATACTGGTCATTGTTTGAGTTGTAACCAATCTGATAGGAGCATAATATATGTGATTTTTATTTTAATTTGCATTTCCATGGTGACTGATGGAAGTTGGCCATCATTTTGTATTTGTCTTGGCCATTTGGATATCCTTTCTGAGATGACTGTTGAAGCACCAGGCCCACTAAAAAAATGTGCCTGTTTACTTATTTATTTATCTTTCACATTATCCATCTATCATCCATCTTAAATTTGGCATGTGATACGAATTCAGATTCAAAGTTCATATTTTTAAAAATTTCTCCATGGAACATCCTTTGGGTACAGCACCATTTACTGAATCGTACGGGTGCCTTTGCTGTATATCCGTGTGTAGGTCTGTTTCTGGGCTCTTCATGCTAATTCATTACTATTTGTCTGCTGTTGTGCCAATACAACACTTTATCTCTGTATCGATGTAGCAAGTCTTGATTCTTGGCGGTGAAAATCCTCTAATTTTGTTTTTCTTCTTCCGGGTTACCTTGGCTTTTCTAAGTCTCTTTGATTTTGGTACAGATTTTAGAATCAGCTAATCACATTCTCCAAATCCTCCTGTTCCTCTGTAACTTTGAAAAAACGGTAGTCACTGAGAGCTGTAACCCATAGTGCAAACTTCCTAGGTTATTATTTAAATCCCTTAAAATATGCTTCAAACGTATTTTCCCCAGCCTTATTTTCCAATTACTCCTCTTCATTAACCTCTCACCGTCCCCCACGTGTTTATTTCAATCCCCTGCCTCTGTCACTTGACAGCTGTTTCCCCAGCTGGGATGCTCTCTCAAGTCCTTTCTACCCATCTAAGACTTATTTCTGTTTCTGAAGTTTCTGTTTCTAGATTCAAATGCCACTTCCCCAAAGCAGCTCCCCCTCTTCCTCTAGCTCACACTGAATACTGCATCATCTGACCTCCTGCTGTGGCTGTTGCCCGAACCAAATACATTTCGGACTAATCACATAGAGCTTTATATTTTTAGATATTATTTTATGGGATGACTTCTGGCAGGAATCTTACTTTCAAATTGTTTCACCTTTCACAACTCTTCACGGACTGCTTGTGCGTACAAGGTGCCGAATCAATAAATAACTGCCGATTGCCGGGCTGCAGTTTTAAAAATAAGAATACTGGAATTCACGTTTGCACCACAGTATTAGAAACCACGCTGTGAAATTAAAACATACGTGGCCACCGGAAGGACTGTGCCTTCTCACTGTCGGCTAGAAACTGAAATGAAGCCTTTATCTGCACATCTTCAACCAGCTGTAATTTGTCTCCGCACATATATACGATGGAAAAAGTCAGGAGTTTTATGAAGAAATTCCGCTTTATGTAGCACCACAAAGAAGAGGACCTTCATACTATAAACTATCCTAATGTGAGACAGAATGTTCAAACCACTTAAAAATATAGATGGCACATAAAAGGGATACTTCAGGGATTTGGTTTAAATGTACTGTATCTGCTTTTAGGGGAAAAAAGTGGATTATGAAGCTTGGATAAGTTCTCTGAAAACTAACTGATGAACATTTTGGGAAAACAAATCTAAACAGCTTTATCTAAAGGGCTGAAAATCTAATAGAATTATCCTTTTGTTTTCTTGCTAGTCCACAGTTCTAATGATTCAATGGGCTCAATGCTAACTCTAATACTATTCTTTAATTAATGAGAAGCTCTTAAAATTTACCTTAATTGAAAATAGAACAGGGCTCCTGGGTGGCGGTTGAGCGACCCACTCTTGATTTCGGCTCGGGTCAGGTTCTTGGGCTTGTGGACTCGAGCCCAGCATTGAGCTCTGCACTGAGCGTGGAGCCTGCTTGAGATTCTCTCTTTCCTCTGCCCCTCTCCCCTGCTTGTGCTCTCATTCTCTCTCTCTCTCTCTCTCTCTCTCTCTCTCTCAAAGAAAAAAAAAAGCTCTGGGAAGAGCTCTGGGAAGTAGTAGGCATTTGCATCAAATGATATACAAATAAATAGCCACATGAAGATTTACTGTAATGTTATGTTTCCCCAAGCAAATAAGATTCTTTTACTTGGGTCAAGAATTATATGGGTGCCCTCAGCACAGGTGCCCTTCACTGAATGCTGTCAGCTGCACATCCCATGGCTGAGTGACTCCACTTTGGGAACTTTGTCTTCCTGAAGACATATTTTTCTAGATACTTTTAAATCTTCAGTTTCAAATCACTCTCATTTGTTCCACAAAAATGTTCAAAAATCATCTTAATATTAGGTGGTTAAAAAAAAGAATTATATATGGCACTGTATTTTAGTTTTTCTGGAATGTTAATTACTAAAAAAAATCTAATAAATGAGCAAAGTTTTACTTAATGTTCCTTTAAAAAAAATTTTTTTTATGCAGAAGCCTTACTTTTTTAGAGATAAAATATTTAAAGTTCTTTCATTTTTTTCTTTCTTCCTTTTTAAAAAACATTTTAATGTGTATTTATTTTTTGAAAGAGAGAGACAGAGTGCTACTGGAGGAAGGACAGAGAGAGAGAGGGAAACACAGAATCCAAAGCAGGCTCCAGGCTCTGAGCTGTCAGTACAGAGCCTGATGTGGGGCTGGAACTCATGAACCGAGCCGTGAGATCATGACCTGAGCTGAAGTCGGATGCTCAACTGAATGAGCCACCCAGATGCCCCTACTTAATGTTCCTTTAACTAAAGCCTGGAATGTGTACCTTACATATTATTTTTATTTTCATAAAGTAAAATGTTTTCAATTATTTTTGTTAATTTCACCATAGTTTTGGCCATAAAAACCTTGACACGGCTTCTAAGCTGACTTTAAAAATCAGTGAGAACAAACCTGCTCTTAAAGATGAGACGTTTGGTCACTGACATCAGTAAAAAAACAATTCGCTAGGTATTCGAAATGTGCAGAATTTAAAATATAAATAAATAACCCAGGTTGAGGAAATTATGGACCAAGATCCATAAGCAAGAAGGGTAATACACAGAATTATTATAAAAATTCTTAGCAGAGTGATTAATCCGCAGGGTCACACATATACTATCTAAAAATCTTGCAGAGACCTTGTTTTGTTTTTATTGCAATTGTGTCTTTATTGTGATTGCTCACGAACAGGCGATTTTATTCCTGCTAGCCTCTTACGAGAATAATTCTCTTCCAATTGAAAAATGCAATTTGATAGTGGACTTGAGTCACATCAGTTTGTGTACTCCTCAGGTCAGAGGAGGCCTAATACGGCTGTATATTCAGTACATCTGAACTGACATACACTTTCTTTAGCCTGCATATACATAATTTTATAGTACAAAGTTATGCATCAGAGGTGGACGATGGCCAATTAAGTTTACTTATTGAACACTTATTGTGTTAGGTGTTTCAGACTGTACACAATTTAAGAACGAGAAAATTAGCCAAAAAACAGAACAAAAAAACCCAGAACAATTAACTGAAATATAAACCCAGGAAAATGAGAGGAGGAGCACAATAGAGATTGAAAATCAAATGCAAGGAGGGTTGAGGGAAGAAAGACAGCATCTGGAGTGAAGGAGACTATGTCGGTCCAAGTATTTTGGGGAAGGTGACATAGGAAAAGATATTTTTTTTTAATTTTTTTTTTCAACGTTTATTTATTTTTGGGACAGAGAGAGACAGAGCATGAACGGGGGAGGGGCAGAGAGAGAGGGAGACACAGAATCGGAAACAGGCTCCAGGCTCTGAGCCATCCGCCCAGAGCCGGACGCAGGGCTCGAACTCACGACCGCGAGATCGTGACCTGGCTGAAGTCGGACGCCCAACCGACTGCGCCACCCAGGCGCCCCGGAAAAGATATTTTTAAAAAGGGTAGGGCCACGGCAGGGTAAAGTCAGGGGGAAACATACTGATCCATGGTTATGAGGATTTGATTCTGATTTGTATATTAATATGGCTTATCGCTAAATATTAATTATTAATGAGAAAACTAAATCATAAGCTAGGCTGTGAGAGAGGTGGCAAACTGATTCTTTGATGTTATTTTCTCTAAGCACTGATTTTGATGTTGATGCCATTTATTGCACAGGAAAATCCTTTCGCTGTGACTTTTGGTCACTTGTTGATTTCTATGATACATGATATCTCTGACCTCTACAAAAATTGACAATCGGGGATACAGACAAATTTTTTTTTCTTTTTAAAACAGTTTCTCGGCCAGAGCTAAAAGATTTATAGAAGTGATATACCTAGAAAAACGTCAATGTCAGTGGTACATAACTGAGGGATTCTTGATGTTTCTAAGTGGGCATGGGGGTCTTACCTCTCTCTTATTATGAGAATTTCTCATTTGTCAGCAAACATTGAGGTAAGTCAGTGAGAACTGTGGATGTTTGGATAAACATGTGGATTCACTGGCATAAATGAATCTGTTGAAGTTTATTTCTTTGTTTTAATTATAGTATCTACTTCATCAATGTATGAATAGAATAAACGTTAAGGTTTCTGTAAAGATTCAACGGTACAAGTTTTTTCTTTGCCCCCTCATTCCTTACGTTCTCTTTCCATACAATACTTTGTTTGCTACCTTTGTGCAGGGGGTGGCAACTTTTTTTTAAAAAATCAAAATGATGAATGAAAAAGTTGATAAGTCATGTACTATCAGTAGCTATTGTGATGGGAATTACGGATACGAAAGCCCACAAAAGAAGTCTATGCCATCCTATGATTCACACTGGTTGTGATTTTTTTTTCTAAAAATATGGTAGACTGCTCCATACAACCATAATAACTAGAAGGAAAATGTACTTGTTATAGCATTCTCCTACATTCTTCATGAATCCAGAATCACTCAATGAAACAGTTAGCTACAAATATATGTTAAGGATGAAACACTGTGTTAGAAAATAAGATGGACTTCCTCCCTTCAGGGAGTTTATTTTCTAGTATATTACTATGACTAGATCAAGACCCACAGCCCTTCATACTATGGTGTGAATGTTGCCCCTTATGCGTTAGGCAGTACTGACTGAGCACATGAGTTAGTACAACCAAAAGTAAACAGGTCCCAGTATTATTTGGAATGGCCAATTTGGTACAGAGGAAAAAAATCTAATTTGGAAAGTAGCTATAAATGAACAGTTGCACACATAATTGTCAGTTTTAGGGATATATATTTGATTTACAGAAATAAAGTCCTAATAGGCTTATTAGTCTGGGAAATAGAATCACAAGTGATCATGCCAGGTGAAGGTGGTGCCATTGGGAACACACAGCCAATTTGTGGTCCATTGCCTCAAAAACAAGATCTGATAAAATCTGAAAGAGATATGTTCTCAACACATTTTTTTGCTATTAGTATAGCTCTTAAGAGAAAGATTACAGCCTACCACACAGCAAACATTTCTCTTAATGATCACTCACTTGCATGAAATCTTAACATACTGGATTCTGTAATTGTTCAGCTTCCTTACTAAAAATTACTTAACTTTATTTCTCTACAAATATTATAGGTGTATAGTTTTGAAAAAAAAATGTATTCTACTAATATCACTAATTACAGACTTATTACAATCTTTCCCACGAAGATAATGAAGGAAATTGTCCATGGACCACTCTTAAATTACATATTGGGGAACAATAAATTTTCTCTCTTTCAATCATGATTTTCCCCCAATGCACTATGCATTTTGTGTCTCCATTCACTTCTCTGAATTCTTTTGCTTTCACTGGTATACTAAAATTTGCCAGAAGGAATTGTATAGATTTTGGTTAGGGAGAAAAGATAGTGTTTTCTATGTTTAATGTGTGTTAATGAAAATACATTGAAAAAGTCATTATTAATTAACTTACTGAGGTTACTCAAGGACAGAGAGAAACAATACAATCAAAGGGGTAAAGGAGTATTTGTATTTCCACGTCAAGATCATAATGTTCAACTGAGTAAAAATGAAATGTAAAGGTAATTCCTATTTTGTGGAAATTTCACACAACCCCTTCGCCCCGGCACCCAAATCGTGAAGACATCTTTTGGAGGACTGCCATAATTTGCCTGGCTCCCACCTCACACACTCTTTAAAGAACAAAATCAGGGCATTCATCCTTCTGGATGATCCCATCCTCATCGGTTGCAAATCCTTTGACCATGCTGAGTTAGTAAGAGGTTTAATAAAGAAACGGAAGAACTCATAGGCCCCCAAGATTCTGCAACATGCACATCATGAAAATTGGCACAATGTCCTCCTGTGTCCTCCAGTTTGTTCTCTTCTTGCTCATAAGTCTTACCCTTGTTTTACTCCCTGTCTTCCACAAGATCCTGTGCACTCCTTGTAATTGCTGTACCCGGGTCTCGTGCCCATGTCTGGTGCCATGGGAGTAGGTATTGAGGAAGTTCTAGGTACTCTGCTCACTGGGATTCCTCTTTTCTCTACTGATGTGGTTTTCTCCCCACTACCTGTGAGTTCTCCAGTGAGCCTGCCTTCTACACCGGCACCCAACTTTCATTCTTAACGTATTTCACATACTAATGGATTTATGCCTTCAAGCTAGCATTCACTCTCCCGGGACCTATAGCAATCATGAACCGGGAGTTGTTTCCTGCCCAACCTTCTGTGCAACCACCCCCAGCTCCAGGGTGTCTTTGCCCATCTCTTCTCTGCTCCAAGGCCTGTGATTTTGTTGGTGGGGAGGATTATTGTGACTTTTGGGCTTTCTGTTGGCTTTGTAACACCTTCTATTACTATTAGAGATAATAATTTGAAAAGGCTTCTATTCAAGTGTCCCAGGGGAAACAGCAAAGCCTGTTGGTGTTTCACAGCTTTCGTGTTCTTGCCTCAACTGGCTCGTAACTGTGGGCTATATGAAATAGTACCCCAGAATTAAATTCTCTCCAATAATCCACACGGTTCAAACATAAAGTCATATACCCCCCAGGAATCCATAAGCAGCCCAAACAAAATACTTCTCTAGCCCTTTCCAGACCCCACCTATTTCAGGAGTCCAGAGAAAACTAAGTGAGAGAGCTGCCTGCACTAGAGCAAGCACAGAGGGAAAATGCTATCTGAAGTGTGCAAAGGGAGGCAAGACGTTGGCTCCTTACCGGGACTGTAAGCTGAGCTGGTCTTCTGACCAAGCAGTCATCATGGCGCACGGTACTCATTGTTTTTAACTGACCAAAACATGAAAGTCTTTTCCACGTTTGGGAAAATCCCCCCCCCTCCCGCCGTGTCTTGCTGTGAAGAGGAAACCACCTCCAACTATGATGCATGAAAACGCTGGCAGCTCACCGTCCCTGCCTCCTTGCAGCTGGGACACCAGTGTACGATCTTGGTCCAACTGGTTGGATGCTTTCTCACCAGATTTT
This sequence comes from Herpailurus yagouaroundi, assembly GCF_014898765.1. Lineage (NCBI taxonomy): Eukaryota > Metazoa > Chordata > Mammalia > Carnivora > Felidae > Herpailurus > Herpailurus yagouaroundi. The sequence continues at coordinate 15,801,734 of NW_024412397.1, read as the reverse complement.
GAATCTGCAGCTGGCAACACAAATAACTGTGGGTGATATCTTAGTTATCTATTGCTGCATAACAAATTACACCACACTTCAGTGGCTTACAATAACATGTGTTATCTGAGTTTCCGCAGGTCTAGACTCCAGGCGCAGCTTAGCTGAGTCTTCTGCATCTGGATCTCCGTCCGGCTGCCATCAGGGCCGGGGTGGTGCCAGAGCCATCTCAAAGCTCAAACGAGCCATCTCGAAGCTACTTCTTATGGTTGTTGGCAGGATTCGGTTCCTCACAGGCTGTTGAACTCTGGACCTTAGCCCCTCACTGCCCATTTGCTGGAGGCTGCTCTCAATTCCTTGCCACATGGGCCTCTTAGGGGTAGCTCACAACACGGCAACTTGCTTCATCAGAGCAAAGAGAAGAGAAAGAGAACGCAAGCAAGACAGAAGTCATGTCTCTAACCCATCTTTGCCATTTTCTACCCGTTAGAAGCAAGTAATTCAGTTCTGCTCACGCTAGGGGGAGAGTGTGACACGAGGATGTGAATACCAAGAGGAAGAGATCACTGGCAACCTTTCAGAGACTGCCTACCACGGAAAGTACAGAATCCATTCTAGCGAGAGTGTCAGCAAAGGAGCAGCTCCACTCAGCTCTAAAAGTCTCAAAATTCAGAAGCTCGAGCTGCGGTGCTAATGGCAATTTTGTCCCGAGAAACATTTCTGAGATGTGATTTCGGGTGCTATTCCTGGCTGAGTAGCTTTCAAGCCTGATTCTTTGGCCTTCTCAAAAATTCTCTGAGCTACTACACGTCCTTGAGTAAATTCCTTTCATCTACTTAAAGCAGCCCATTTGTTTCTGCTACTTGTAAATACAAGGCTTCATGGAGAGAATGAAGCAAGGACACCCCGGAACGAGAAATAGAGATTTCGTCTTGTTCACCTCCAAATACCAAGTCCATGCCTGGTAGACAGTAGGCACTCAATACACATTTACCGAATTACTGAATAAGTGAAAACATACCAAGTCTGGAGGCCAAGCCGGATCTGAAATCAGCATCAAAGGTGCACGTGAAGGATGAATGTGGTTTAGGAATTGGTCAGGGAAAGTAATTCAGTGTGAATACCACGAAAAAGAGACTGGGAGATAGAGACGTGTAGATGAAGTGACACACAAGGCTTGGGGGACCAGCTTTCAGCACCTTAAATAAGGCTGGTAGTTTCCTGCAAAATTGCATACGTTTTCCTGCAAAACTTGATGGAATGAACAAGATGTAGGCTGGCCATCCAAAAAAGTACATCGAATGAGAAGAGAAGTGGCAGGCAGACAGCAGCAAAAGCCACCTATTGAGAAGGACTAACAGACACGATAAGAACCTCCCCCAAGGCCTGGATGCAGAAGACTTCTGAGCACTTTAAAAGCTCCATATTTTGTTCTTACAATGACATAACAGTCTTGTGGGTTCTCCCATAAGACATACTCTGGGTTCTCCCAAGCAGATCTTGAGAAAATAATTCAACTGCAAGTCATTAATTTGAAGGCAATTCTTGGACTCCCCACAAAAGGAAAGCAGAAGTGAGGCAGGAAAAGGAAACCAGTCAGGAAAGGGTGCCATGCCAAGTTAGCTACTGTGTGGGAAACCGGAGTTTAATCCTACAAAGGAATCCCGGGAGCCAGTGAAGAATATGCATGTCAGTGTTATTTCACTTGAAGGGTGACTGAACTGGGATATTTACAAACTAACCCCTGTTGGTCATGGTTTGTCTCAGGATATAAAGCAGGTTCAGGGGGCCAGAGAGGGAGAGAGAGCTACAGACAATAAAATGCAATGTTTGGTTCATGACTTAAGTGTATACAGCATGCCAAGCAATCACTATCTTGTCGAAACTTGAGAGTTAAGTACTGTTACACGGATTCCGGACATGAGGAAAACTGTGGCTCGAAAAACAGCCCATTGGAGCTCAATTTTCTCTAACTGTAAAGCCTTTATAAAAATAAAATGGCACATCTTGACGTAATGAAGGCAGAAAAGAGAAAGGGGATAAGAAACTACCATTGACGTGTCACAAAAGCAAAACAATGCTGGAGAGCCTGGGTGGCTCAGTCGGTTTAGTGTCAGACTTCGGCTCAGGTCATGATCTCGCAGTTTGTGAGTTTGAGCCCTGCGTCGGGCTCTGTGCTGACAGCTCGGAGCCTGAGCCTGCTTCAGATTCTGTGTCTCCCTCTCTCTCTGCTCCTTCCCCGCTCACGCTCTGTGTCTCTCTCTCTCAAAATTAAACATTAAAAAAATTTTTTTAAAAATTTAAAAAAGCAAAACAATGCTATAATTGCAGAAAAGAACAGAAAAGCACTTTAGTGTACTGAGTACATATTACATCTCTCTTTAGGAATGGTAGACACTTAGAGCCAAAGATTGAATCTGGGAAAATTCATCCTTGGATTCCAGAGGTCTAAATCGTTCACATTTCACCTCCTCACATGCAATTTTTTTTTGTTTCCAGAATGAAAAACAAAACAATGGGGCACCTGGGTGGCTCAGGTGGCTAAGCGTCTGACTGGCCCTGGTCATGATCTCACAGTTCCTGGGTTTAAGCCCTGTGTTAAAATCTGTGCTGACCGCTCGGAGCCTGGAGCCTGCTTCGGATTCTGTGTCTCCCTCTCTCTCTGCCCCTCCACACTCATGCTCTCTCTCTCTCTCTCTCTCAAAACTGAATAAACATGTAAAAAAATAACACACAAACCTAGGTTGTGAGAGATTACTTAGTGGAGGAGATGATAGTTGAACTCGTATTAGGAGGTTTACGAGGGTTGAAAATCACCAAAGCCCATGTTTACTCAGAACCTCAGAATGGGATCTGATTCAAAAACAGGGTTTTGGCAGATAATACGGTCATGCTAGAGATGGACCCCAAGTCCAATGACTGGTGAACTTTTATAAGTTCTGTGTGAAGACAGGGAAGAAGACCAGGTGTACCCAGAGCAGAGAGTGAAGTGACACAGCTACGAGCCAAGCCATACCATGTATTGCCAGGATGCACCAGGAGCTAAAATGAAGCACGGAAAGATTCTCCCCTGAAGCCTTCAGAGGGAGCATGGACCTCATAATATTTTACTTTCAGACACATAGCCTCCAGAATTCTCTGTGAGAGAATAAATTTCCGTTGTTTTACGCCACCTGGTTTGTGGGAATTTGTTAACAGCCGCTCTAGGAAATCAATACAAGGGTTTTATGGGATTGTGCCCGCCCCCAATTCATATGTTGAAGCTCTAACCACCAGAATCTCAGAACGTGGCTGTATTTGGAGACAGGGCCTTTAACGAGGCAACTAAGGGAAAAGGAAGTCATAGGGATGGGCCCTAATCCAAGATAACTGGTGCCCTTATAAGAAGAAGAGATAGGACACAGACAACACAGAGATGGAGAGATAACCACGTGAGAACACAGAGAGAAGGCAGCCATCTGCAAGCCATGGACAGAGGCCTCAGAAGATACCAAACCTGCTGACCCCGTGATCTTGAACTTCAAGCCTCCAGAACTGTGAGAAAACAAATTTCTGTTGTTTAAGCCACCCAGGTGTTTTGTTTTTTTTTTTTTTTGTTATGGCACCCCTGCCAACTAATGAAAGGGGCAGGGGAAAGATTAAAAACAAACTTCTATTTTTATCCTGACTATACCCTGACTCTTCCACTTTGGGGGCAGAAGACAATTGCTTGTGTAGCTGAGGGACTGACCCTCTGAAGGAAGAAGGAAGAGCTAGAAACATGAAGAAGATCTGGCAGGTGGTGGGTGCGGACTGTGCATTGGCAGCTCTGTGCTGCGGTCATGTTGGCAGAAATGGGGCAACTTGGAGTCTGAAGAGCCTTTTGCATTTCCTTGGAGTGTTTATGTAGCTATCGTTAGCCAATGCTGTTTTTTCTTTGTCTAAGGAGTCCTATTTACATAGGACACAACTCTGATTTTAAAGAGAAAGAGGAACAGGGATATAATCAGTGGGTATACATAAGGAACTGGAAACTTCTAGCAAATATTGACTTAGAAATCTACACATTTAAGATTCCTTGTAGTCATCTCAACACAGACCACTAAAATTTCATAGAAGACAGACATCCAAGAAAAGCACTCGGTCCAGGAATAAACAATGCACATTTGGTTGATACTTGCCTTGCAATATAACTCTCATGTATCTGAACCTCACTTATGCAATACAAGATTTAAGAAAGACAGGGGCACATGGGTGGCTTAATTGGCTAAGTGTCGATTTCGGCTCAGGTCATGATTTCGTGGTTTGTGAGTTCGAGCCTCACATCCGGCTCTGTGCTGACAGCTCAGAGCCTGAAGCCTGCTTCGGATTCTGTGTCTCCCTCTCTCTCTGCCCCTCCCCCATGCATTCTCTCTCTCTCTCTCTCTCTCTCTCCATAAATGAATAAACATTAAAAAATTATTAAAAAAAGAGACATCCCAGTAACAATGTAGGGGAGCAGAAAGTAATTACATTTGTGGTGAACACAGCATAACGAATGAACTTAAAGCATTATGTTGTACACCTGAAACTAACGTAAAATTGTGTGTTAAGTCTACTAAAAAAAATAGCGAACAAGTTATCTGTTGAACACATGAATAGCACGTGAAAAGGTGCTCAACATTGGTAATAACCATGGATATGCAACTTGAAACCATAATGAGCTACCACGTCATGCTTATTAGAATGGCTTTTATGAAAAAGACAAGAAATAACAAGTATGTGTGAGGGCATGAAGAAAAAGGAACTCTTGTGCACTTTTGAAGAGAAGGTTAACTGGTACAGCCACTATGGGAAACAGTATGGAGGTTCCTTAGAAATTAAAAATAGAACTACCACACAATCCAGTAATTCCCTTTCTGGGTATTTATCTGAAGGAAATGAAATTGCTACCTCAAAAAGACATCTGCACCCCAATGTTTATTACAGCATTGTTTATAATAGCCAAGCATGGAAACAACCTAAATGTCCATCAATGGATTCATGGATTAAAAAATGTGGTGTATATACATAGTGAAATATTTTTCATCCACGAAAAAGAAGGAAATCATGTTGAGATAACATGAATGGAACTTCAGGGCAATCTGCAAGTGAGCTAAGTCAGACGGAACAACAAATGCCATATGATCTCATATGTTGCAATCTAAGAAAAATATACAAGCTCAAGATACAGAGAACAGATTGCTGGTTACTAGACAAAGGGAGTGGGGGGGAGGGGTGAAATAGATAAAGGCACTCAAAAGGTACGAACTTCCAGTTATGAGATAAATAAGTCCTGGAGATGTAAAGTGCAATATGGTGACTACAGCTAATAATGTTGTCCTGTATATTTGCAAGTTGCTAAGAGAATAGATCTTAAAGGTTATCATCAAAAGAGAAAAAACTGTAACTTTTTAAATATGGTGACGGATGTTAACTAAATATATTGTGGCAATCATTTCACAGTACACACATAAATTAATCATTATATTGTATAAGTAGAAAAAATACAATGTTATATGTCAATATATCTTAAATAACAATAATAATAAATTTGTTGTTTAAAATTAAGAAACCCAATACCCAGAAAAGAAATAATCCAATTTAAAAGTGGGCAGCAGACATGAACAGACATTTATCCAAAGAAGACATCCACATGGCTAACAGATATTGAAAATATGCTCAACATCACTCATCAGGGAGATACAACCAAAACTACAATGAGGTATCACCTCACCCCTGTCAGAATAGCTAAAATCAAAAACACAAGAAACAACAATTGTTGGCAAGGACATGGAGAAAAAGGAGCGCTCTTGCACTGCTGGTGGGAATGCAAACTGGTGCAGCTACTGTGGAGGTTCCTCAAAAAATTAAAAGTAGAATTGCCCCATGATCCAGGAATTGCACTATTGAATATTTACCCAAAAAAAGACAAAAACACTAATTCGAAGGGATACACGCACCCCTATGTTTACTGCAGCATTATTTACAATAGCCAAACTATAGAATCAGCCTAAGCGTCCATCAACAGATGAATGGATAAAGAAGATATCGTAGGCACACACAATGGAATATTATTCAGCTATAAAAAGAATGGAATCTTGCCATTTGCAACAATAGGGATGGACCTAAAGGGTATAATGCTGAATGAAATAAGTCAATCAGAGAAAGACAAATGCCATATGATCTCACTCATACGTGGAATTTAAGAAACAAAACAAGTGAGCAAAGGAAAAAGAGAGAGAGAGAAACCAAGAAACAGGCTCTTAACTAAAGAGAACAAGCTGATGGTTATCAGAGGGAAGGTGAATGGGGAAATGAGGAAGACAGGGGATAGGGATTAAAGAGTACACTTATCACGATAAAAAAATGATAAAAAATAAAAATAAAATAAGCAGGACACATCCTCTGGAATTTCTATGATGTTATTTCCATAGCAGATAGCTAGTGAAGGATAGAAATTAGGGGACAGAAATTATTGTGCAAAACAGAAATTCTACAGTGGTTTCTTTTTTTATTTTTATCAATACAATCCAGTCCATGATGGGAAGATATTTCTATTAAAGAACAGTCAAATTCTCTATATACTATATATTTTCTAAATTAAATGTGTCAGTGTTTCTGTTGAAAGAAAAACAAATACTACATGACTTTTTAGCTTGGATAAAAATGCATCCTTATTTCAGTCACTACATAACATCTTCATACTTGAATATATAATTGAATTTTATTTGTTATGCAAGAAGGTACAAACTGTAGACGAAAATGACATTTCTCAACTGACAAATGGATAAAGAAGATGTGGTTTATATATACAATGGAATGCTACTTGGCAATGAGAAAGAATGAAATCTGGCAATTTGCAGCAATGTGGATGAACTGGAGGGTATTATGCTAAGTGAAATAAGTCAGGAAGAGAAAGACAGATACCATATGTTTTCACTCATATGTGGATCTTAAGAAGCGTAGCAGATAGACCATGGGGGAGGGGAAGGGGGAAAAAAAAGAAGTTACAGTGAGGGAGGGAGGCAAACCATAAGAGACGCTTGGATACCGAGAACAAACTGAGGGTTGGTGGGGGATGGGGGAGAGGGGAAAGTGGGTGATGGGCATTGAGGAGGGCACTTGTGGGGATGAGCACTGGGTGTTATATGGGAACCAATCTGACAATAAATTATCTTAAAAAAAAAAGATGACATTTCTCAAATTCTTCTACATGAGAGACTGGTGTTTGAGTGCCTTCCTGCAGCATAGCGTATATTGAAGACAAGAAAATTTTAGTTTAGAAAAAAGCACACCAACATTTTTGATTCTTTAAAAAGAAAGGCAATTCTAAAGGGAAAAAAAGTAAAAAAAAAAAATATATATAACTCTTAAAAAAATATATATTCAGTTTAGGTAAACTCTTTGACTCTAGTTATTTAGGCTTTAAAATTTCTTTCATCGAGCAACTCTTCCATTATTGTATTTCTCCCAGGTAATGGCCACCTTATATAAGAAACAAATCAAAGTAAAGGTAATTTATTGTCCACTAAAAATTTCATTTTCTGTCAGCATCCAAATATGAGATCATATATATGAGCCCAGATACAAATTGTAGCGATTAATTTTATTAAAATGCAGCAACAAGCAGAATTTTCCCCCAATACAATAAATCTTTCAGATGGATTAGGGACCTTGAATTTAAACCTGTGATGTTATCTTGCCTTCTTAAAAATGGTTATAAAAGCTACAGTTAATAGAGTCGTTCATAGACATTCCCATTTCTTCCTTCCCAAGCCATAGCATAATACATTTTTCTTCAGATTCTCAGGCATATGAAATGAACAAACTAACAAAAACCCTCATGGTAAGAAATTATTTATAAGTATACATATGCTTTTATAAGTACGTTAACAAAATTCTATATAAGAAAGGTTTCTAAGTAAAGTTTTATAAAGCAGAATGTCAATGTTAAACAATTAAGATGGTGATAAAAATCACAGCTTTCTGGGTCTCTCTATGATCACCAGCAACTCAGGCATCCTTCAGAGTTCACAACAGAAATTCTGTCACCTCAGGACCTAGCTTAGGCCAATTGCCTCCTATCTGCATGGTCCCTTGTGCTTTTCTCACAGACCTGTTCTTGCAAGGTGTCTTTTCACTCACTATACCCAGAGTGCTGAAGCCATTAGGAGATGCTCAGGAGGTATTCTGTACTAAGGTCAGTACAGAATTGGGTTGGGTTTTTGATGGCATGCTTGTCACGGTGACTTGAGTATATTTGGTTTTAATATCAGTATAATTAGTATACAGTGTTATATTAGTTTCAGGGGTATAACACAATGATCCCACAATTCTATACATTACTCAGTGCTCTTCATGATAAGTGTACTCTCAATGCCCTTCACCTATTTCACCACCACTCCCCACCTTTCCTCTTGTAACCATCGGTTGATTCTCTATATTTAAGAGTCTGTTTGTTGGGTTTGTCTCATGTTTCATGGCTCCCCTGTTTTGTTTCTTAAATTCCACGTATGAGTAAAATCATATAGCATTTGTCTTTCTCTGACTGACTTATTTCACTTAGCATCATACCCTCTAGGCCCATCCATGTTGTTGCTAAAGGCAAAATTTCATTTTTTATGGCTGAATAATATTCCATACCCCATATCCCAAAGATTCCATATCTTTTTCTTTTTTTAAAAGTAGACTCCATGCCCAGTGCAGAGCCCAACACAGGGCTTGATCTCACAACCCTGAGATCAAGACCTGAGCTGAGATCAAGAGTCAGACACTTAACCAACTGAGCCATCCAGATGCTACCATATCACATCTACTTTATCCATTCATCTAGCAATGGATACTTGGGTTGCTTCTTGGTTATTGTAAATACTTGGTTATTGTAAAGAATGTTGACATAAACACAGGGGAGCATTTATCTTTTCAAATTAATGTTTTCATATTCTTTGAGTAAACACCCAGTAGTGGAATTACTGGATCATACAGTAATTATGCCTTGAATTATTTTGAGGAATCTCCATACTGTTTTCCATAATGGCTTTGCCAGTTTACATTCCCATTAACAGTGCAAAGGGTTCCTTTTTTTCCACATTCTCACCAATACTTGATGTTTCTTATGTTGCTGATTTTAGCCATTCTGCTAGAATGGTGTGAGGTGATAATATCATTGTAATTTTGATCTGCATTTCCCTGATGAGTGATGCTGAGCATCTTTTCATGGTCTGTTGGCCATCTGTAAATCTTCTTTGTACAAAGGTCTATTCATGCCTTCTGCCCATTTTTAATAGCATTATTTGTTGTTGTTGTTGTTGTTGTTGTTTTTGGTGTTGAGTTGTATAACTTCTGTGTATATTTTGGATACTAAACCCTTATCATATATGTCACTTGCAAATGTCTTGTCCAATTCAGTAGGTTATCTTTTAGTTTTGTTGGTTGTTTCCTTTGCTGTGTAGAATGTTTTTATTTTGATGTAGTCTCCATAGTTTATTTTTGCTTCTGCTTCTCTTGTCTCAGGAGACATATCTAGAAAAATGTTACAGCTGAATACAGAGAAATGACTGTCTGTGCTCTCTTGTAGGATTTTTGATTTTAGGTCTCACATTTAGGTCCTTAATTCATTTTGAGTTCATTTTTGTGTATGGTGAGAAAAAGTGGTCCAGTTTCATTCTCTTTCATGTTGTTGTCCAGTTTTACCAATACCATTTCTTGAAGAGATAATCTTTCTTATTGCATATTCTAACCTCCTTTTTCAAAGATTAATTGACCATATAATTGTGGGTTTATTTCTGGTTTCTTTATTCCATTCCACTGATCTATGTGTCTATTTTATGTGCTAACACCACACTGTTTTGATTACTATAGCTCTGTAGAATGTCTTGAAATCTGAGACTGTGATACTTCCAGTTTTGTTCTTTTTTAGATTGCTTTGGCTATTCAGGGTCTTTTGTGGTCTCATACAAATTTTAATAGTATTTGTTCTAGCTCCATGAAAAATGCTGTTGGTATTTTTATAGGGATTGCATTAAATCTGTAGATTGCTTTGGGTACTATATACATTTTAGCAATATTTGTTCTTCCAATTCATGAGCATGGGATGTTTTTCCATTTGTTTGTGTCATCTCCAATTTCTTTTATCATTGTTTTATAGTTGTCATAGTATAAGTCGTTTACCTCCTTGGTTAAGTGTATTCCTAGCTATTTTATTATTTTATTATTCCTAGGTATTATTGTTATTATTTTGGTGCAATTGTAAATGTGATTGTTTTCTTCATTTCTCTTTCTGATACTTCATTTTTAGTGTGTGGAAATGCAACAAATTTCTATATATTGATTTTGTATCCTGTGACCTTGCTGAATTCATTTATCAGGTCTAGCAGTTTTGGGGGGGGATGTTTAGAGTTTTCTATATATAGTATTATGTCACCTGCAAGTAATGAAAGTTTTACTTCTTCCTTACCAATTTGGATACATTTTATTTCTTTTTCTTGTCTGATTGCTATGGCTAGGACTTCCAATACTACATTGAATAAAGATGATGAGAGTGGACATCTTTGTTTTGTTCCTGTCTGTAGGGGAAAAGCTCTGTTTTTCCCCCATTGAGTATGATGTTAGCTGTGGGTTTTTTACATATGGCCTTTATTATGTTGAGGTATGTTCCCTCTAAATCTACTTTGTGGAGGGCTTTTATCATGAATAGATGTACATTGTCAAATGATTTTTCTGCCACCATTAAAATGATCCTATGGTTTTTATCTTTTCTCTGTTGTTGTGATGCATCATGTTGATTTGTGAACAATGAACCACAGTTGCATCCCAGGAATAAATCCCACTTGATCTCGTGGTGAATGATTTTTTTAATGTATCATTGGATTTGGTTTGCTTTTATTTTGTTTATGATTTTTGCATCTATGTTCATCAGAGATATTGGCCTCTAGTTCTCTTTATTTGTAGTGTCTTTACCTGGCTTTTGTATTAGGGTAATGCTGGCCTGTCAGAATGAATTTGGAAGCTTTCTTTCCTCTTCTATTTTTGGACTAGCTTGAGAAGAGTAGGTATTACTCTTTTTTAAATGGTTGGTAGAATTCACCTGTGAAGACTTATGGTCCTAGACTTCTGTTACTGAGAGGTTTTTGTTTGTTTGTTTGTTTTTGCTTTTGTTTTTGATTACTGATTCAATTTCATTGTTGGTAAGCAGTCTGTTAAAATTTTCTATTTCTTCCTGATTCATTTGTGGGAGGTTATATGTTTCTAGGAATTCATCTATTTCTTCTAGGTTGTCCATTTTGTTGGCATACAGTTTTTCATAATATTCTCTTCTAATCCTTGGTATTTCTGTGGTGTTGGTTGTTATTTTTTTCTCTTCATTTCTGATTTTGACTCTTTCCTCTCTCTCTCCCTCTCTTTTGATGAGTCTGGTTAAAGATTTATCAATTTTGTTGATCTTTTCAAAGAACCATCTCCTGGTTTCATTGATATGTTGTTTATTTACTTTCTATTTCATTTACTTCTGCTCTAATATTTATTATTTCCCACCTTCTACTGGTTGGGATTTGTTTGTTCTTCCTTTTCTAGCTACTTTAGGTACAAGGTTAGGTTGTTTAGTTGAGACTTTTCTTGCTTCTTGAGATAGGCTTGTATTGCTATAAACTTCCTTCTTAAAATGGCTTTTGGTGCATCTTAAAGGTTTTGGAACTTTGTGGTTTCATTTTCACTTGTCTCTTTTTTTTATTTCTTATTTGATTTATTGGTTGACTCAGTCATTGTTTAGTAGCATGTTATTTAATCTCCATGTATTTGTGTTCTATAGATTTTTCTAGATTTTTCTTATGGTTGATATCTAGTTTCCTAGCATTGTGGTCAGAAGAGATTCATGGTATTATTTTAGTCTTTCTGAATTTGTTGAGACTTGTGTTGTGACCTAATATGTGATCTACTCTGGAAAATGTTCCATGTGCACTTGAAAAAAAATGTGTGTTTTTCTGTTTTAGGGTGCAATGTTCTGAATATATCTGTTAGATACATCTTATCCAATGTGTCATTCAAAGCCATGGTCTCCTTGTTGATTTTCTGTTTGGATGATCTATCCATTGATGTAAGTGCAGTATTAAAGTCCCCTATTATTGCATTGCTATCAGTTACTTCCTTTATGTTTGTTACTAACTGCTTTTTGTATTTGGGTGCTTCCATGTCAGATGCATAAATATTTACAATTGTTATATCTTCTTGTTGGATTGTTATTTCTATGATTATATACTGTCTTTCTTTGTCTATTGCTACAGTCTTTGTTTTAAAGTCTATTTTGTCTGATATAAGTACTGGTATCACGGTTTTCTTTTCACATTCACTTGCATGATAAGTGCTTTTCCATCCCTTCACTTTCAATCCACATGTGTCTTTAGATCTGAAATGGGTCTCTTGTAGGCAGCATATAGATAGGTCTTGCTTTTTCATCATTCTGTATCTTATGTCTTTTGACATTTATTCCTTTTACATTTAGAGTGATTATTGATAATTAAGTACTTATTGTCATTTTGTTACTTGTTTTATGGTTGTTTTTGTAGTTACTCTCTTGCTCCCTTCTCTTATGGCTTGCTGGTTTTCCTTAGTGACATACTTGGATTCCTTTCTCTTTATTTTTTGCATATCTGTTACTGGTTTTTGATCTGTGGTTACCATTAGGTTTGTTTACAGCATTTTGCATATATAGCAGTCTATATTAAGTTGATAGTCGATTAAGTTTGAAATTATTCTCTACTCCTCTCCCTCTCACATTTTAGTTTATGATGTCGTGGTTTGTATCCTTATATTTTGTGAATCCCTTAACTGATTTTTATAAACTTAATTGTACTGCTTTTGTGTTCCTACTTTTCTTACTCCTGCTGATGGTCCCTCCTTTCCACACAAAGAGTCTCCTTTAACATTTCTTGTGGTGCTGGTTTAGTGGTGATGAATTCCTTTTACTTTTGTCTGGGAAACTTTATCTCTCCATCTATTCTGAATGATAGCCTTGCTGGGTAGAGCATTCTTGGCTGTAGGGTTTTTTTCTTTCTGAACTTTGAATATTATCCTGGCACTCCCTAAAATGTCTGTTGAAAATCAACTGATAGCCTTATGAGATTTCTATGCAAAAGTTTTATTGCTTTTAAATTTTCTCTTTATTACTATTTTTTTGACATTTTAATTTCTATGTCTCTTGGTATGGACCTCCTTGGGTTGAGTTTTTAGGGGATCTCTGTGCCTCCTGGATCTGGATTTCTATTTCTCCATCCCAAATCTGGGAAGTTTTCTAGCTATTATTTCTCCAAATAAAATTTCTGACCCCTTTTCCTCTCTCTTCTCCTTCTGAGATAACTATAATGTGAATGTTATTATGTTTGATGATGTCACTGCATTCTCTAAGTCTGTTTTCATTTTTTAGTAATGTTTTTCTCTCTTCCGGTCAGCTTGATTACTTTCCTTTCTCTGTCATCCAGGTTGCTGATCAGTTCTGCCTCCTATAGTCTACTATTTATTTCACTAGTGTTATTTTTATTTCAGTTATTGAATTCTTCATCTCTGATTAGTTCTTTTTTATGTTTTCTACCTCTTTGCTGAGGGTGTTACTGAAATTCTTCACTCAAGTCCATTGAGTATCCTTATGACCATTACTTTAAATTCTCAAACATATTACTTCATTAGCTCTCTTGCTATGATTTTGTTCTGTCCTTTCATTTGAGAGATATTCTTCTGTCTCCTCACTTTATCTAATTTTCTGTGTCTGTTTCTATGTGTTAGGAACTAGGTTTCCTGCTCTTAAAAGCAGTGACCTTATAAAGAAGAGGTTCTATAATTGCCCTGCAGTGCAATGTTCCCTGTTCACTAGAACCTGACACTTCAGGGGTTTCTCCTACTATTGTGGCTGAGCCACTCTGGCTTTCAGTCCAGTTATCTGTAATGGCCGTCTTTGCCTTTTGTGGGCAAGGTTTGGACCCTGTGCTGTTAGTGGGCCAGTCTGGGGCCACCTCGGGCTCGAGTTCTGTCAGACCAGGCATTTGCCAGAGATACAATAGCACCAAACTTCAGGGTTCTTTCCTTGTGTTGTCCCCTGAGAGGCTTGCGCTGGTGGGTGGGTCCTGTGGTCAGACCAGGTGTCACCAACTGGAGCCACAGTTGGGATGGTGTGTGGCTATCTTCTCCTCTCTCTGGGGCAGAAGGCAATTTGGGGTGGTGTTGGCCTTTTGTGGGGCTGCTTGCACACTGCCAGGCTCATGTCACTGCTTTGGATGGGATCTGGCCAAGGGTGTACTGGAGGGCGCAGGTCCACAGGAGAGCATGGAGGCGGGGTGTGTAGCACCAGCAAAGTCTCTACGGGTCTCCTGCAGGAAGGGACCTGCATTTGCCCAAAAATCCTCCACAGGCCAGCTGGGTTGGAGGAGGTAGATCCACACAAGAGTGTGGGGGTGGGGCATGCTGTTAGCAAGACAGGTGGAGAGTGTTCTCATTGTGCTGGTTCCCACAGCTGTCTGTGTATCTAGGTTGGGGGTCGGGGAGGGAAATGGTGCTGCCAGCTCTTTCGTTCTTCAGGAAGTCTCCCAAAGATCCCTGCCCTTCTAGCATACATTCTGAGATTAGCACACAAATCTCCCTTCTTTATACTCCAGGAATTTTTCAATGCTGTTTGTTGTGTTGCCTATTTATTTATTTATGAAAAATTTTTAATGATCCAGATTTATCCAATGAATGGCGAACTTATACTTTCTTAAAAAAAAACAAACAAACTCCTTTTCAGTATTGAGTAGCCATTAAAATAAGTTAATTAGTCCCACAGCTTAAGGTAATAGGTACTCAGTAAAGGGTGGGGACTCAGTTTCCTCTTGCCCTTCTGGATCTCCCAGAGCCAAACGTCCTGATCTTTAAAGTTCCAGGTTTTAAGCCCTGCTGATTGTAAGAACTTGCAAAAGCATACCCCTCTGGTTTTTAAAGCTACAATTTAGGGAGATTGATCTTCCCTGTGCAGGTTTTTCATGCCTGGAATGCCTGTTGTGAGGGTCTGTTCCTTTCCCATCTCATGCCCACAGCATCCCTCCCTTCCACCAACAGTCCTGGGGTTCCATTTAACTCCTAACCACACTGCTGCCCTTCCTACCCTTTTCAGTATAGTACTTTCTCTACATTTAACTGTGGGGCATATGTTCTGCCTGTCTTTGGGTCATTTTCTGGGTTATTTACACTGGTATGAGTGTTACCTAGTTGTATCTGTGGGGTGAGGTGGGCTTAGGATCCTCCTACTCCATCATCTTCCCTAGAAGCCCAAATTTATTTGTTTTTTTTTTTAATCATAGTTAATGTTGAGAATAAATCCTCTAGGTCTAGAAAGCATGGCCTCTTTTAGCTTTTTTTGCTCTCAGTGTTTCCAAATATTAGATTTTTGCATGTTTAAGTTTTCTAGAGCTCTGTTCTTCTTCTTCACTGTTTGATGAGCTTTACCCAATATCTTTCTCAAGACATCTTGAAAAAGTTCAGAGTCACCAAAATTGTGCCTTTACCTTACCTCTTGGAAAGCACGTTGTCTGGGTTTATTGTAGATTCTTCCCTTAATGGCCAATATAGGGGAAGTTTTTCTTAACTTTGAATAATCAGAACTGTACATTTTGTCCATGTTATCTGTTAAGCTACCTCCAACTGTTTCAACCTTATGAAATTCTTCATGGAATATCATCATCATCATCATCATCAAGGTGTGTTCTAATCAGGAGAGGTGGAACTATATAGCGTTCTTGGTATGGCCAACACTGAGTGTGGCTTTAAGCTCTTTAGGTATATTGTTTTTAATCTGTAAAATGATAATTAAAAAGGCAATGTCTTCCACAAACTGGGACAAAGGTCTTTGGAATCTTATAGCCACCAGCATAGGGTGTAGGCCTTCTAGTACCGTCCACAGCCCCATGTGCTGCCATCCTTCCAGCTGGGGTCACAGGACACAGAACAGCCTCTACTTAGATCACTGCAGTTGTCCAGTTCCCATAGCAACTGCTCAGACTCTGATCCAGTTGTCCTTTCCTCATTGCCTCTTTGGGGCCTCTTTCCTCAACATATAAATTAAGTAATTGATATTTCTTTAATCACTCCTTCTTTTTACCAAAGAGACCCTATGTACCAAATATAGTACAGCAATAGCACTAACAATAAAAATAATAACTTATTTTTTAAGAGTTCCCCCTAAATGTCAGCATTCTAGCAGGTCCCCAAACCATAATACGAACTAAATGATAAAACTGATATGTAATTGTGATTGGAATAAAATTACAGTCCCACCATATTGGAATGGAGGTACAATCTGGAACATTTTCCGAGTTAGGTGTATTATCATCCACTGAAAGGCTTAGAGCCCTATTATATTCTCATTAGTATCATGAAATAAATTCTCCTTTATTTTGTAAAGCTTATTTTGTGACTCCTATAGTAACTGCCTCTCTATTAACATAATAATAGCAATTTAAATATTGTATTAGGCTGACAGGGTAAATATCAAAAGAATATAGCCATGATGGAAAACAGAGTAGAGGTTCCTCAAAAAAAAAAAAAAATAGAACTACCATATGATCCAGCAATCTCACTTCTGGGTATATATTCAAAGGTAATAAAAACGGGATCATGAAGAAATATCTAAGTCCCGTGTTCATTACAGTGTTATTCACAGTAGCCAAAATATGGAAACAACCTAAGTATTTGCCCACAGATGAATGGATAAAGAAATATCACACACACACACACACACACACACACACACATTATTCAGCCATGAAAGAAGGAAATTGTTCCATTTGTGACATGGATGAACCTAGAGGACCTTATGCTAAGTGAAGTAAGCCAGACAGAAAGACAAATACTGTATGATCTCACTTATATGTAGAATCTAAAGAAAATATCGAATTCCTAGAAACAGAGTAGGTGGTGGCTCAGCCCCAGGGGCTGAGGGACGGGGGAAATGAGGAGATGTTGGTCAAAGGATACACACTTTCAGTTATACAATGAGTAAGTTCCGAGGATCTAATGCACAGCATGGCAATGGTTCTTAATGACATTGTATTGGACGCTTGAAATTTACTGAGAGAGTAGATCCTAAGGATCCTCACATCAACAAAAGGGTAACTGTGTCAAGCGATGCAAGTGTTCATGAGCTTGATTGGGATCATCACTTTACAATGTATACCTATGTCACATCATCGAGGATACCTTACGTATGTATAATTTTTATTTGCCAATTCTGCCTCAATAAGGCTGGTGAAAAAAAGAAAATAATGTTATGGATTCATTTCCTTTAAGTACATCTATAAGTATTCTCGTCAGTAAACTGGCAAGAGGAATATAGATAGGGCTGACTGACTTGGCAGAGATTGGGACATGGGGATAGATGAGGCAGAAGGTACCTGCAGAGCAAATGGGACTTGCATGGCTTGACAAGTTTTCCCTACTGGGCTAAATGGGAGATCATTCAGGAAGACCTCACGGCCGTAACTCTGCAGTAAGGTACCATGGTGAAGAAAACTCAGCTGTGATATGATGGGTGACTGTCTCTGGTCTTCTAGACAACCTCCTCCTTAAATAGGAGAGTGCTCAAGATTTCTCTTCTGGTCAGAAAAACAGGGCTTAGGAAAAGACTGTTCTGTGATCATACAGGATTTTGTTCATTTTTTTGTGTAGGGTCAGTTACATATGGTACAATTTTCACTCTATGTGCTTTTGTTTTAGTAAAAACTGATTAAAAAATACGGTGCACAAATGTTACATGCAGTTATTTTGAACTCTACTTATCAAAGTATGGAGGCTTGTTTCTGTATTTGTGTGGAAATTCTGTTACAGTTGCCAGATTTTTGTGTGGAACCCTTCTGACATCATCAGGCATATTAGTCTTAAATCAATGATTCATAGAAGTACACAGAGCTTTTTTGTACATATGGGGCAGGATTACTTTGAAGCTTCCAGAAGCCACTTCCAGAGAAACCTTATCTGCACAGGATTACCAATTAGCTGTAATCCCCTCTCTACTCAGAAACATCCAGGCCACGGAGGGAGACAGGGAAAGGTAATAAACACAAGCTCTTCCCTTTCTAAAGATAATAAAAGTGAAACTCTTAAAGGGTGAGATTTATGACAAATGGTAGCCGATATTATCCATAATTTCATTAGTGAACTCCTGATTGCATAAAAGAGTACTTATTATAGAAGCCTCTCTTCAGAAACCCTGATTATTATATTTGTTTTTCTTTTAATATGCGCACGTAGTGGGAGAACATGCATGGAATTTATTAGGCCTGGCTAATTTTCTATCAATTCTAAGAACCCAAGATTAGCCATGTGCAGTTCATAGCTAGCATTGCAAAAAGAGAAAATGTCACCTAGAAAAAGCGAGAAGTGCTTTGTTCCTTAAAAATTAGAGTAATATGAGATGTAAAATATCACAGTACTTTGAGAAAAAAAAACTAGCAAAATTCCCAGAATCAATCAGCCAAAGATAATTGTGTTATTAAGAAACCATTTGACTGTGTGTAGATGAAAAGCCATATTTTGCTCAACCTACAAAAGCTTTACAGTGTATCTGAAACATCTAAATTACCTTTATTAATAAATATAAAATGTATAATTTTTGGCAGTATGCTGGATTAATTGCCTAACAAAGTAAGTGAGTCCCATGAGCATGCTATGCAAATCATTTTGTAAAAGGTCATTTTTATTAGCGACAGTGGTCAAATTAAATATGCAATTTCTGGAATAATGTGGCACATAATATGCTGATACATTCAAATACTATGGATATTAAACCCGACTATGCCTTATTTTAGGAAGCTAAGTATAAATTAAATGAATCTGAGTTATTTGTGATTTATTCAGCACTCACTCACTCTACAAATGTTCATTGATAATCCCCTGGGTGTTCGGTCGGCACTGGGGAAGGGTACCTTCTTTGCAGCCATCAAATACTTGATCTCCAGATGTCTAGCACATGGATACATAGGAGGTACTCAAAACGTAACTGCTACTCTCCTTCGTGAACTGTTGTAGAACAATATACAAGATACTGCTCTGGGTCTTGAGAATACAATAGTGAACGAGACAGGGAAGGTTCCTACTCCAATGGAAATCATCTTCCAGTGGGAAAGAACCCTCACTAAGAAACAAATAGGATCAATTCAGAGGGCAGTACCTGCTGGAAGAAAGGTAGTGGGACAGAATCAGACAAGTGTGGATAACATCTGACAGAAGGATCAAGGGGACCCCTTGGAGCTGAAAACCCACCAACCGGGAGTAAGTCAAACAAAAATGTAGAGGAAGGGCATTTCAAGGAGAAACTGCTGACACAGAAGCCCATGCTTGAGACTGTTTGTAATATAAATAGCTTCCCTAAGTGTGGACTCTGAAAACCTCAGGTGTCTCTTACTGTTCCTTAAGAGAAGAGCGACCCCGGTGGGGCGAAGGGCTAGATGCGGACTATGGAGCTGCTCTGTTCGGCCAGCATGATGCTCAGGGCTTGTTTCATCTTATTGTTTTAGGCCAACAACCAAAACTTGAGAGCTTTCTAACTAAAATCCAGATTCCTGACTTTTCTTTAGAAACCAGGTCTGGGGTCTTGGGATCTGAATGTCAGCACAGTGGGCAGGCGCTCGATAGCTCGGTGTGAGGTTCTGCACTACATTTGCCGATATCTTCCCACTTTCTTCTTTCGCCCTACTCCTGAAGCCAAAGTTCGGCGGCCATTTCTCATCATGCTCCTGCTATCGGTCTTCTCTGTAACTATGTTCCCATCAAAAGTAGGAAAAGAAAAGCTAGGTTTAGAGGGTTATGTGTTTCAAGACAAAATGGTTTAAAAGTATATAAACTAGTCTTGATGTCAGCTGAATACAATCCAGCTTTTCCTGTCATTTGTGTTTTTCTCCTGATCCTATTAAACATATGAGTTTGAGACACTTGAACTTGGGTTTTAAAAATCAAGAGCATGGTCCAAAATTGTTTTTTTTTTTTTTGGAAAAATAAAATAAAATTCGAATAACTGCAGTTTTGGGCTGCCTCTGTGGGACAAGTTGGGTATCTGGACTATTTGAACTTGACTTTTAATTTCAACACCTACCAAACTGATGACGGGCAAGTTCAATACTCCTCTCATCCTCAGTGTCCTCATCTGTAAAGCTATTGATTTGGATATAGAATAATCAACTGTGTCACATTATTCTAAGAATTAAAAGTTAACCTATAGAAGCACATAATACCTGGTAGACGATAAATATAAAATCTCAATTATGTCACGTATAAGGCACAGAAGCACTCAGAATGACTTACCTCACCTTAGTTATATTCTGAATTTCTTCCAAGGTGGGTAGAAGAGAAGAGACTGGGCAAGTGGGAGAAAAGGAGGGGAAAGCAGTAACATGATTCACTGTACAGCGGGTGCTAGCTATGTGCCCGGTTCTTAATTCACAGTAGGTTACCTCTGTTTCACAGATAAGGAACAGGAGGTGCAAAGAAGCTACATAAGGTGCCAAGGTCACACAGGAATAAGAGTAAGAGAGATGCTTGTATGCAAACTTTTCACCACCCCTTCTCTCTCTCTCTCTTTTTTTTACCACCTCCCTGCCCCTAGCTAGAATGGATGGAGAGCTATTGTATAGCTTCCTTGAGCCACAGAAATGAAAGCACTCCTAGTATCAGTGGATTTATCAAACTTGGAGATGCATAGGCGTCACCTGCACAGCTCATTAAAAATGCCCTACTGCTAAGGTCTCTGATTCAGTGAGTGATCCAATCATTCCATCTTGAGAGGCACCAAAGACATTCATCTTTCTGGTCTCAGGGGCTAATTTTTAAGTGAAAAATACAGAATACAGTGAAAAATTCCAACTGGAACCTGAAGAGAAGACACCGCATGAGAATGGATAAAACAAGCCTCTAATTGGTCACAGAGAAATCTTCAATGTTGTCTCAGGTCACTTTTTTTTTTTTTTAAATTAGGGTACAGTTGAGAGGACAGATAAGACTTGATAGAGTGAAGTTCAACTAAAATAATTAAATTCCAATGAAAAATCTTCATCATGCTTTGTCCTTTCTATGATAGAAATGTTTTAGGTAGTTTGCTTATTCAATTGTAGAACATATGTATTTTTAATTGAACATTAAATATTTAAATTTAGAACCCTTCTTAATTACACCTTACATACAGGCCATGCACAGTTAATCATTGCTAATTTCCATCTTACTTCCCTCTGAAATAGAAGTTTTTTATGCATCCATTACCAGTTTCGTTGTATCTTTCCTGGTAAAAACTCTGATAAGTTTCATTAGAGAAAACAGCAGACACTATTGGAACTTACTGTCACTGAGTTCATGGCCGGAAACTGTTCATACAAAGAGAAGTAAGACTCGGTCTCTGTCTTCTTACTTTCCAGGTAGAGAGAATTGCAAGGCCTAAGCTTTCAAGTGCTGCCTTAACATCCTTGAGCTTCATAGGGCTGCAAAGGCTTAACCATGAGTTCACTGCTCTTGCCAGAGAGGCCCTCACAACTCAGTGTGAAAATCCCCCACCAAGTAGTCCCCTATCAGCCAGACCTGCTGCACCTGCCCCTTCTTTTTCAATGTAAGGACCGCACTTCCTTGTCAGGCCATAAAATTACTCAAACAAGCCAATCACATTCTCCTGAGGGAAGCAGACGTAATGCAACCCCGGTTCCTGTAAAGCCTGCTTCTCACAGCCCCTGGTGCTTCCCCTCTGCTTTGCTAATTTGATTTCCTTTGCTTTTATTAAGTAGGCCGACATTTTTATTTTGTTACTAAATGTAGTTCCTCATTTGTGAGTTGACTGTCCATGTCATTCCATTCTTTTTCAGCTTCAAGGGTCTTAGTGTTTTAGTATCAATTGGGATGGACTCTTTTTATAGTAGAAAATACTATATTTGTTGCAACCAGTTTCTTCAATCTGTTTTCATCTTTTGTTTTTAATGATGTAGTTTTGCCTTTCTGAAGTAAAAATCCTACTTAAATTTCAAATGTTTATGCAGATCAAGTGTCCACTTTTTTTCTGTAGGCCTGTGGTTGCTTTTAAACTAAGAAAGTATCTAGGGGCGCCTGGGTGGCTCAGCTGGTTAAACTAAGAAAGTATTCAATCCAGAGATCTGACCAATACTTAACACATTATTAATTAATTAATGCATTATTCAAGTTTTCTGGTTTCTTTTTTTTTAACTCTTTTTTTTTTTCAAAAAAATTTTTTCAGCGTTTATTTATTTTTGGGACAGAGAGAGACAGAGCATGAACGGGGGAGGGGCAGAGAGAGAGGGAGACACAGAATCGGAAACAGGCTCCAGGCTCCGAGCCATCAGCCCAGAGCCCGACGCGGGGCTCGAACTCACGGACCGCGAGATCGTGACCTGGCTGAAGTCGGACGCTTAACCGACTGCGCCACCCAGGCGCCCCTTTTTTTTTTTTAACTCTTAATGCATCTGATACCTTTAGTGTGGTGTGAGGTAAGGTTTCTAATTTCTGGCTTGGTATTTATCAGATAAAGGATCTTAATTTATAATTCCAATTTCTTTTCTCTTTTTAATCTCAAGGGTCTTCACTTTTCCCATGGCCAAGTAGAAAGAGGAAGAAAAGATTACAGGCAAGCATGACACTGTATTGTTGTTTCCCTAATTAACATGGAGTGGGAGTCTCTTTGAGGGAACGAGTTCTCTGAATATCTTCGCATTTTGGTTAATAACTCGACTCTTGCTTGTTTGTTAAAAAAAATTAGGCAGAAAAGAGATAGATGGACCAAAGCATTCATAAAATACTCACAATTAGGCAAAACGAGAACAAAGGAACACAGTAACTCTCGATGTCTGCTAGAACCTGTCATCAATGGAAGGTGAATATAATTGTATGACTCCACATTATTAGACAAACAGGAACCACAATGTGTTTAAGGAAATTTTATAGGGAATGTTGAGAGAAAGCTATGTCTGGCCAGATCTGGGGCACCTGACTGTGAGACGGGTCAGGAAGTGATGTTAGCAAAGGGTATTGATGAGTCAAGCAGAGGTAAAAACAACAGGTTTCTGTCGCTACTCTTTAAAAAGCTAACAGGACTGCTGTTTTAGGCAGAATAATCCATCAGAGCTAATGAGGAAGAGTTACGTAGAAGTGTAAATCCAAATAGAGGTTCCAAATGGCTTAAGGGTTTATGGGGGAAATGCAGAATACCAGTGCCTTAACTGTAAGCCTGGTTCATCCTTTAAGATCTTTCTCTAGTGGTTTCTATTTTGGCAGAAAAGTAAATTAGAGGTGCGAGCAGAAGAGGACAAGGTAGAACAGGGTTGCTAAGACAGATACACCATTCCCAAGTCACTAGAAGGATCAGAAAGAGGGAAGGGCACGACTGTATGGTTAGGGAGATTTGTAGGGCTTGTAAGACATATTTTTATTTATCTGTTTCTTTGCTTACTTGCTCGTGTATTTGTTATCTGGGTTCATGTATCAGCTATTATGCTCAGAACTAAAGACAAAAAAGTCCAAATGGTCTAAAACTACACCCATCCCCCGAATATTCACGGAGGTCCTACTCTGGACGATCACTCATGTTAGGAGTTTGGAATACTTGTAGCAGCAAAACAGATGTGGTCCCTGCCCTTATAGGAACTCTTAGTATCTCTTTCTCCTGAAATATTTAAAACATAGAAAACACAGCAAATCATATATCACACATTCCTATATCCTCTTGAGATTCAACAAATCATAACATTTTGCATATGTTTCAAAACTTATATTTAAAAAAACTAAAATCATGTAGCTAGAGTTAGAGCTGTTCTGACCTATCTCAAATTTAATTTCCCTTTCTCTCTTCAGGGGAGTGATTAACTGGCCTGAAGTTGGCATTCTCCCAATTATTTAAAACTATATTACCACATACATATTTGGTCATGAGAAATATGTAGCATAATTTTGTATTTTGGAAATTTTGAAATGATGTTTTTAGTACAAAACGATAACTTGCTTTTTATACTTCACATCAGGTTTTTGAGATAATTTACTTATTTTTTATTACATACCTACTATACCTCAGGCTTCATTCTAAGTGCTAGAATAAAGCAGGGAACAACAAAAAATGTCTGCCCTTAAGAAGCTTATATGGTAGTAGGGTAGACAAACACTCAACATCAAAATATGAAATATTCTATCTAGATTGCTATATATAGTTACAGACTGAACTGGGACCCACCACATTCATACATTGAACCCTTAACCTACAATAGAATTCAGTTTGGAGACAAGGTCTATAAGGAGGCAATAAAAATTAAATGAGATCATAAAGGAAAGGCCTTAATTCCATAGCACTTGTATCCTTATAAGAAGAAGAAGAGATATTAGAAAGTTTTCTTTCTCCTCACACATACAAAGAGGAAAGGCTATGTGAGGACACAGACACCATCTGCAAAGCCATGAAGAGAGCCCAAACCAGTAACCAAATCTACTGGTACCTTGATCAGGAACTTCTAGCCTCCAAAACTGTGAGAAAATAAATGTTTACTGTCCAAGCCACCCAGTGTGTGGCATTTCGTTATGGCAGTCACAGCAAACAAATACAGCTGCTGTATGTTGATGAGTGCTAACAAGTAAAAGAAAGTAGGAAAAGGGGAGATAGTGATGGGGGTTCGACTGGCAGTTGAAATTCGGTGTCCAGGAAGGTCTTATTCATGAAGTTACTCTTGAGAAAAGACCGGAAGAAAGTGGAAGAGCTGGTCACTTGGCTAATTGAGGGAACAGGAAGTGCCAGTACAGAGTCTGACGCAGGACAGCGCATGGCATGTTCCAGGAGCCATGAGAAGGTCTGGATGGCTAGAGTTTTGGGGAAGAGGGAAAGGGAGGGAGGAGATGAGGTTGGAGGGTTAATGGAGGCCGAATCATGTAGAAACTTTGGGAGACTGTTTAAGCAGAGGACTGACAGGGTCTGACATTCATTTTAACAAATTGTTCTCAACAGTCTTGTTGAGAAAAGATGAAAAAAGTCCAAGGGCAGAAGCAGGGAAACCTCTTGTAAAACTTATTTCGGTAGTAAAAGTAAAAGATGATGGTGATTTCCATCAGGCAGGTGGTAGTGGGGGTGATGAAAAGTGATCAGATTGGAGATACATTTTCAAGGCCCTGAGCAACTGGAAGAATTGTCTCTCAGTAACACAGTAAAAAACGAGGTCATAGGATCCTAAGTCTCAAGCATTAAGTCAAGATGTTGAATACATGGGCTGTGAGATATAGGAGGGTCTGGAGTTCAGAGAAGAGATCTAGGCTAGAGATAAAACTTCAAAGTCATTGGCACAAAGATGGCATTTAGAGTAATAGAAATGGATGAGGTCATGTAAAGAGTAAATGTTGATAGAAAAGAGAAATCCAAAGAGAGGTTACGGAGATAACTAGCAATCGGTAAAGGAGACAGAGACTGGCCAGAAATTAGGAGGAAAACCAGGTTTCACAGTCTGGATGTCACATGAAGATAATGCTTCAAAGTGGTCATCAAATGGATCAGATTTATCAGTATTATTACATGTAGATCGTTTACTTTCTACACAGTTTTCAATGATAGGAATATAGCCATTTTTATTTGTGCATTGTTATAATGGTAGATATTTTAGTTATTTATGATACTTCACTTTTATCAGCAATGTAGCAATGAACATCTGTGTCCATGAATAATAGTTGCTTTAGGGCATTCCCTAGATGTAGAAATGTTAGGCTGTACACTATGTATCCTCAACTTTTCCAGATATTGTCAAACTGCTTTTCAAAGTGATTGTGCCAATGAATGCTCCCACCAGTAGTATCTGAGAGCTCACATTTTTGCTCACACAGGGTGCAGTTCAATTTATTTTTTGACAGATGGATGTGAATTGGTATCACGTTGTTTTAATTGGCATTTGCCTGATAGTCCTACTGAAAAACGTCTTACGCGGAATGCCTATTCATAGCTTTTGCACATTTTCCAAGTAGGTTGTTTTTCATTATTATTAATTTGCAGGAACTTCTTAAGTAAATTGGATACTAACCCTTTGCTGGTTAAACACACTGCAAACGAATGCTTCTTCCACTATATGCCTCATCTTTTAACCATGTTTATAGTGTCTTTAGTTGTATGTTAAAAAAAAAAAAAAAAACCTTTAATGTATACAGCATAGTTGGGAAGAATGAGGTTTAGAAGGAGAAAATGGAAGACTTACAGATAAGTTTTAAATTTGATAATAGAAAGTAGAGTGATAAGCTATTACTTCAATACTGATAAGCCATTACTTCAATAATCAATTACCCAATCCAAACAATTAATTAATCAGCCAGGGCCACCTGGGTGGCTCATTCGGTTAAGTGTCTCACTCTGGATTTTGGCTCAGGCCATGACCTCGCGGTTTATGGTTCGAACCCCACATCAGGCTCTGTGCTGACAGTGCGGAGGCTGCTTGTGATTCTCTTTTTCTCCTGCTCTCTCTGCCCCTCCCCTGCTCTCATTCTCAAATAAAAAACTTACAAAAAATTAATCAGCCAAAAGAGCATTCTGACCATCCATATTTTAAAAATGGAAGGCTAGTTGGTAGGGTTCTCTTATGGAAATAAAAAAACAAAGAACTATGTACGCAACTGAAGGGATCGGGACAACACTGAGAGTGCAGTTGAGGTGGTAGAATATGACCTTCCAGGAGCTCCTGTCTATCCGTTTGTTTGATCTTCTCAAGCTAGGTTCAGCATTCCCAGCGAAGGCACAGAGCGAGCACATACTGTGCTCTTTCTAGCACTGTGGTTTTCTAGGAGTTCCTGAACAAAAGGCCCTGGGAAAACAAGGGGGGTTAAATGAAGGTGGGGAAGGGATGGTTCGGAAGTTGCATGAAGGAGTGGGGATGCTGCTGCCCCAGCTCCCTACCCTGAGGCACATGGACTGGTATAGACTGAATTATGTCACCCTGCCCAAATTCATAGATTAAAGCCCTAACCCCTAACGTGACTATATTTGGATATTATTTAATTACTTCTAGAAAGAGGTAATTAATGTCAAATGATGTCATGAGTGGGATCTTGATACAATAGGATTAGTGTCCTTATAAGAAAAGACACCAATGAGTTCTCTCTCTCTCTCTCTCTCTCTCTCTCTCCACCATGTGAGGACAAAGCAAGAAGGTAGCCATCTGCAATCCAAAGATAGAGCTCTCATGTGACACTGACCCTGCTGGGACCTTGATCTTGGACTTCCAATCTCCAGAACTGTGAGAAAATACATTTCTATTGTTGAGGCCATCCAGCCTATGGTATTTTGTTATGGCAGCCTGAGCTAAGACATGGCTAAGGGAAAATGAGCCAATGTATCTGAGGGGCCTCAGCAAGGATTATATATCAAATGAAGGGTAAGGTTTCAATAAAGATAGAGAGAGGGAAGAAATTTTCTGTAAGAAGCTGAAGGTGAAGGTCAGTTTATTTCCTGGGAAACTGAAACTCAAATGGACATAGTTTTTTTTTTTATTCCACAAAGGTGCCCCACAATACTGTTGATATTTTAACTTTGAATCTTGAGACTCCAATTTAATAAAAGAGAAATTTAATATTTATAATGAAACATTTTTAAAATTTCATGTTTGGAATTTTTGTATTTAAAAATCCACTAGTTTATTTTTTCCCACTGGTTTCTTCTTATGATTTTCATATTATTTTGTAAATGACAAGATATGAGAGTTTCTGGCTTATTCTCAAGCAGGGAACATATTGTAGGCATAGAATTGTTTTAGTTTCAATAAATGAAAAACTGAATTTAATAAAAATTTACCATGTTTTAATTTGTGTCATACTTTTTGACGTATAGGAGGGATATTAGGGCATCACAGATTAATTTATTTTAATCAAAAAAAATTTTTTTAACATTTATTCATTTTGAAAGGCAGAGAGAGACAGAGCATGAATGGGGGGGAGCAGAGAGAGAGGGAGACACAGAGACAGAGCGGGCTCCAGGCCCTGAGCTGTCAGCACAGAACCGGACGCGAGACTCGAACTCACAACCCGTGAGATCATGACCTGAGCCGAAGTTGGATGCTTAACTGACTGAGCCACCCAGGCGCCCCCAGATTAATTTTTACATGATGAATATCGCTTATGGATCCTGCAATGATTGTATCTTTTTTTTTTTTTTTGAGTTGTCTCCATAACCTACTCTGTAAGCGTGAAGCCCAACTCAGGGCTTGAACCCATGACCCTGAGACTGAGACCTGAGCTGAGATCAAGAGTCGGATGTTTAACCTACTGAGCCACTCAGGCAACCCTACCATGATTATATCATGAGGTAAATTGGCATTTACTTGTGTTTAGGCATTTTTACTTGTGTTTCAATATGAGTATTCCCTTTGCTTTCTGTTGTTGCCAATTGTTAAGTGCATAAAAACAGACAACAAACAATAATATTAATAGAAAATTCTAGGCCATCACAGCCACTATATTAGCTGTCAGTCCACCACCTAGGGACAAACAAACTGAGTCATGACCATGCTGCTCTGATGTCCACTAACCGCCAAGAATGCTACCTCGTTGCATAGTCAGCGGGTCTAGACTTATGTTTAAAAGACAAAATAATTGTGTGGATTAGTTTTCATCAAAGCAGATAATGGAACAGATGATGCTAGTACCTGAATGCAAAATCAACCTCAGGAACAACTTTTCAATTTGCCGAGGTCACAACCCAGCCTTATTCAAGCAGTTACATATTTAAATTTTCACCGACCTTCCCATTATCCTTGACTGAGACACTTGTATCTCAAGATAATTTTAGGTGTTACCTGTATCATGTTTTCTTTACCATTGGTCATGCTATACCTACAGCCCTGTTCATCTTTTCGTAAATAAATAAATTCTATGTTTTTTAACCATCCTTATAACAGTATAATTTGGAAAGGACATTAAAATTTCCTAGAGCTGGAATATATATACAATCTCTGACTGTGTACCAGGAATATTTTACTTTGCTGGTGGTTTTAGAACAAGAAATTCACAGTGTTACACCACTCCTACAATGTCCACTAATGAGCTCCATGGCTATAAAAGCATAATAAGTTCTAACAATTTTATGTAGAGATGTTTTTCTAATTTAGAACTTTGGCTTTTACTATTACCATGCAAATACATCCTGTATGATAAATCTAGTTGCTCCTGTAGAGATTTAATATTTATCTGTATGCCTTGCAAATACCTTATCAAATGAGAAATAGAATGTCTTTAACAATAAATCTATTTTAATGTGCTATTTTTTCATATTATTCAGAACGTTGAGAAATTTAAACACTACATAAATATTCAAGAAAAAAATCATTTGTGACAGTGAGAAAGAAAAGCTGGTAGGTTAACTAAATCCCATGTATGATTTTGAATTTAAAAATCTTTCATGTTTTTCTGAAAGTCTGAATTTATTTTTGTTTACTTAGACTGAAAACAGCAAATAAAATATTAATTGAGTTGTATATGCACAAGTAGCTCAGATGGATACAAAATAACTCAAAGGTTGATTTTCAATATTTCTTTTCCTCATGTCCTTATTTGGATCCTTTTTCTTATTCCCTTTCAATGGAATATTGGTGACATAATTAGTGCTAATGGCTCTCTATCAGAAACATGAAAAGCTTTTTCCTCCTTTTTTGTTTGTGTTGCATTTTGCAGGTGCCATGAAGGTTCTATGGCTCTTACAAAAAGCCTGTAAAAAGCTAAGAGGGTAAAAGAGAATGTGGACAGTACAGGCAGGAGATGGGGACCAAGTTTGTTAATAGAACATTTGTATGTGGCAGAGCTGGTTGCCCTTGGAGTGGATGTAGCTGATACACTTGGATCTACTGAGTAGGTATTCTCTCTCCAGATATTTAAAAGACCACATACTTTGCACTGCTCTCAAAATAAAAATGGAGAATGTCCAAAGACATTAATAAGCTTCTGTATTCCTTCCATTTTTAAATATACTAGATGACCCAATGGCCACACCCTTTTATTTCACTACCTACCGCTGAACCGCAATAAATATGGCTTCACAGAACTAGCTTTAATGTTGGAATCTGGTCACTTCACACATTATACCTGAAGGGTATGCCTTTCAGTTAGGAAAGAGCAAATAATAATCTCATTAAAATTGATAATTGGTATGAGGGAGTGTGGGGCAAGCTGAGGGCAAACTATAGGCTAGGAGCTTACCCCCTGCCCCACCCCCAGGTGGAATATGTGTGATATTTCTCGGACACTCCTGGCTACCCAAGAACAAAAGAAAGAGGTTTAAATGCTTTCCATGGTAATGTGGGAAACTAAAGCAAATGAGAAATTAAATTCCCTTACTGCCTATAGACCAGTGACAAGACCTTGAAACAGGCAGAGTGACCTCCCTCTAGAAACCCGGCTGCCTGGATGATGACACTTTGCTAGGGGCAAAAGAGAATCTTAGCTTAATATTATCCCTGACCCCTTGAGGATCCTGTACGTCTACTTCCTTTATCTCAACTGCCCCAAGATACATGCTGGCAATCATACTCCAGACTCATGGCCTCCCTGATTCAATTCATATCTTTAGGGTCTCATGACTGAGGTTTTACTAAATGGCAATAAATGATATTTGCCTAGCAACAGCTAGCCCCTCAAGGTCCTGGAAACCTTGCTTCCAAAGTATGTTAGAGACTTGCTCTATCCCTAACCCCCTCCCAACCTGAGGGTATGTGATGAGTTACCTGTCAGGACTCCAGTGCAGCTTTTCTGCCCACAGGTCCTGTCCCTGTGCTTTATTTAATAAAATCACCTTTTTGCACCAAAGATGTCTTCAAGAATTCTTTCCTGGCCATTGACTCCAGGTCACTCCACCATCATTCAAAACTTCATCAATAATGATCTTCCAGTTATTAGCGTTGCAAAAAAAGCGTAAGGATACATCCTTATAATGCCCAATTAGGCATAATGTGCTTAATTAGTGAGAAGGCTTAAATGATCACCTTTCAAAACATGTAAAAAGTAGTATTCCCAGTGTCAGTGTTTAATTCCTAATTGCTTTGGTGCCATCAGCAGTACATTTCCAGAACATTCCATCTCCAGTTGACATGATCTATTTCAGTTTTTTTCAACTGGGGAGAATTTAGCACTAATGATTCCCACAAATATTTTTGTGAGTTTCCTTGTTCTGAAGTGAAAGTCCAACATTTTTAGTAATTCTAAGTATAATTCAAAAAATGTATCAAATCATTTTTCCCCAAATTTATAGCTATCTAATTTTCATTGGAAAGTGACATTTTATTATCCTAAGAAAACAAATTGTGGGCATTTGTTTCTGTGTATTTCTAGGTCAGGAAAGAATGGGTAGCATATGACCTCCCATACTATAGAATACAAGCAGATACAACTATGTATACCCATATTCCTAAGCTATCAGTGAATTCAAAAATAATCCAGCTCATGAAAAGGCTGACTGACTTTCTGATAAATTTGCCATGTGAGAAAATAATCATTGGGAGTATGCCTGGGTACATTTTGAGAGTGTTCCTAGGATTCTGGAGAGAGGTCCTCCTCAAGTAATGGGAGAATTATCACATGGCGAAATTGCACATTCATTCAAACCTTATAAATATATCCCATTTTTGGTATGGCAAAATTTTTTCATTAAAAAAATCTAAGTATTAAAAGGTTAACAAAAACATCCAAACAACACCCAGAGAAACTATCTGTGTCTTCTCCATTTTTCCCCCCTCTGTTTTAATAGTGTTCTTAAATAAGTCATTTCCTGGTAGGAAAAAAAAAAAGTTGGGCTTATCATAAAAAAGTTTAAGTTGGATCATTTTGTGTATTTTATATTGCATAGAAGTATCATCTTCAAAATACATTATGTGATCATTTAGAAGCTCCAGGTTAAAACTGGGTCTAATTTTCCCAGCTCAGCTTTTTGCAACGTACTACTAAGATACGAGAACTGGCAAAGCAAGGGAAGTAATTACTAACACTTCTACTGTTGCCAGGACCTTGGAGCTTTGTTCCATTTTCTTCCGGTGGCTGGCTTTCAGTTTAACCCAGTGGATGGAGCACTCGTGCGCTGATGCCCCCCCTTTCTCCCAGACTTACTCGTCTTCAGAAATATAAATTCTCTGGCAAGGAGAAAATCAGGAATCTGCCTTTATTCTATGTGGGGATAGCTATTACTCTCTACCCATTAGCACTTTTCCTTCTATTCTCAGTTAAAGAATAAAACTTCAAGAGAATAAATGTTTATGAAGCAGGCACAGGAAATAACACTGGTATATTAAATTCTACGAATTTTATGCTGATGGGAATTGGAAAAAACTCTCGAGTGTCTCATGAGTATATACGTTTTTCTTCTCCTGTTTAGAGTGAAAGAGATATAGAAAGTGAGAAACAGAAACTATCATCATAGTTCGGGATAGTTACACTTGGTAAAATCCTAGTGATTGGTATTAACAAGGAAACTAGGCACTGTGCATAGTAACTGGATGTCTGGCCAAACCTCAGCAAGGGGATTTTCATCCAGCACTGAAATGCCTAGAGGATGTGACCAAAGGCAAATTGGCAGATTGTGAGCTTTCACAAAAGGTATCCATCTGAGGAAGAGAAAACAAAGCAACGGTAACAACAATAAAGTAACAATAAAGGGACCTATGTAATGACACAGAAAAAGAAAAAAAGAAAACAAAAAAAGAAAACAAAAAGGAAACTGGCATCCTAAAAGCTGAGAAAATGACACTACGATCCAGAAATAGTAATAGTAATAATAATAATAATAAAGGGAAATTACAGTTGCTCTTTAGACTTATTATAGGATGCAAAACAATACAGAATCTATGATGCAGGTGCGAAAGGCACACATAAGGAACAGGGTAATGTGGATATAAAACAGGATGCAGTGTAACAAGAGGTGGCTGAGAAAGGGAGATTAGCAGAAAAATTCAAATGCAATGAAAGAATTATTTTAAAGTCACATTAGACATTAGAATTTATTTAAAAATCCAATCACTGACAAAATGCAAATTTCAATTGTTTTTTCTAGAATGCAAGAAAAGCCAAGAGATTAAAAAGAAGGAGGCAGAAGGAAAAAAGATGACAGACATGGATGACAAGTTACAGAAGAATAATCATTTTAGGTATTTTCAGGGGAGAAAAAACCATTTGAACACAAGTAAAATCTAAAACAAGCAAACAAAAATCTGAGTAAGTCAACTGAGAAATCATACTATGCTATATATAAAATAATTGAAAAGTTCCATCCCTAGGCCCCCTTGGCAAAATTTTTGGATTAAATGGTTAAAGAAAATATTGAAAGAACACCCAGAAAAACTGGCTGCCTTTATATTTTTCCTCTGTATTACTAAGTGCCAGAAAATCCTGGCATATGATCTGTAGTGTTTTTAAAGAGAAAGGCTGTAATAAAGAATTTCTTCACTAGCTAAGTTGTCTTTCATTTGTGAAGCCAACAACAACAACAACAACAAAAAAACATTCTCTTATAAGCAAAATTTAAAAACATACACTAATCACCTACCCATCCTGGAAACAAATGACATAAAGAAATATTTCAGATGAGAGAAAAATCAGAAGTAACAATTTAAGAAGGTAGAAGTTTAGTGACAGACATAGTAGAGACAAATTTGCATTTATTTTCCCTTCTAGCAAATATACTGAGAGGAACTTATCTGTAATATGGAAATAGATTTAAGCATAAAGAAACACATTACGGTACAATTATAGCGTGACTGTAAAAAATTCCTAAATATTTAACAATAGAATATCATTCAACAAGTTAAGTTTATGATGAATTTTAATGACATGGGTTAAGTTTATGATGAAATATTTAGCAGACAGCAGAGCACAAAATGATAAATCCATGAATTAACAATGTAAAGAAAAAGTACATGTGACTTTTATCTGTCACATTTTTATATCTTTAAAAAGAGATCTGAAGTAAACATTAGACAAAAGAACTTCAAAATATTTTGGGTAGTGGGTTTATAACGGTTTTTGTTTTAACTTCATTATATATAGTATTTCAGAATTAATTTTTTTCATGAAAAATCCTAGAAATTATATTGTAAGAAAGTTTTGCCAACCCTATCTCTTTGGGGTACTGATAATATGCCCTTACTCCCTCTTATTTTATGCTTTCCATTAGTTTTTCCATATGTCCTACAGAAAAATTGCACTGCCCCCAGATGAAAGAAACTCATCCACCAGACTTCAGAAATAAGAGCTTTTCAAGAAATTCTAACACCGATCAATTAGTTAAATGAAACTTAACCTCCCTCTCAATTTCCTCATTCATAAAGTAAAAGAGTCAACATTTCTTCTTCCTAGAATTAAATGGGGATTATTTAATACAATGTTCTGCCGCAATACATCTCTATAAGGATAATTTTTGAATGAGTATCTTTTCTGGGAGGAGCTGATTTCCTGGAATTAGATTAATTTGGTTTGTGGCTGAAAGGCCCAGCAATTGTTGTTGCAGTTCTAGCCGAATTAAACTGCTCTATGAAGTTCTCTTTCATAGGGAGTGTTGTCCATTTCCTGTGGAAGACAGGGCAAACCAACACCAATGTCATTCTGTGACTCTGGAAACGTTCGAGAGAAGAATAGAAGAAGAAGAGATGTTGCTGTAGAGGAGGGAGCCTGGTCTGCTCAGTAAGGCGGTGCAGGGTTAAGTACAGAAAAATGAATCATGGGAGTGAGCTGCAGGGTGTTTTAACTCCTCTAAGGGGCAAGCTGTCAGGTCCAGAGAAGCAACAAGTAACCGTCTGTCTAGTCACCTGACCGTGGATCCTCTTCTTCCCCAATACACAGCTAGACTACGTTTCCCAGCCTTCCCTGCATTTGGATTTGCCCTTGAGACTGAGTTCTAGTCTGCAGCATATAAACAGAAATGATGTGCATTTCAGAGCGCTGTGCTTGATCTGTGAAACCTTCCCATAAATGAGCCTTCACTCTTTTTCCTTTCACTGCCTTGATGCAGATATCCATGGCAACAAGCTTGGGCTCTACTCATTGCAGACACAGGAGATTTCTACCAGTTTCTCCTGAGTAGGCATTGTGGGTTTTTGTGAGCATAAAATAAACTTTCAGTGTGTTTACCCACGAAAATTTTTAGTTTGTATGTTAGAGTACTTAGCATTGCTCTAAGTCATAGAGATGTCCTCATACCAGGAAGTTGCAAGTTAAAGACAATACAATAATTGAGGCCTCAAAACCTGAGAGTAGATGTAAGAAATTACGGGAGCCCTCATAAAGTCCTTCAGATTTTGAATCAAGGCAGCAGGATGGAAGTGAGGTCATAGCGCACAGCAGGCATGGAACAAAGATTTGTTTATTTTAATTGTCATGCATTGATCTCAGTATACAGCAGCTGCAGCAGAAGACAGAATCATGCCTAACTGGAAATTAAAGGACTGTTATGTGATATTGCCATTAACATACAATTATGTGTATGGTCCCCATTCATTTGAAACAAAACAAGGCAAAGGAAAACACTTCCCTTAATTCCCTATCTTCCTTTAGCTGCCCTCAATTTCTCTACCCTTCTCTCCAGCCAACCCTCAGGAAAGAGATTTGTCCACATATGCTATATCCCATCATTTCCCAAGGAGTCTGCATCATATTCCAATGCATTTTCTGCTTCCACCATTCCAAAGTTCCTGCCAAGATGGCCAAGGTGAATCTAATGGAAATGTTTCAGTCCTCACCAAACTAAAAGTTTTATCAGCTTTCAGTAGAATTGATGGCTTGCTTTCTCCTTAAAACTATTTCTTGCTTTTTCTGAGCGCAGAATAAAACACAGGAATTTTTAGCATGACCTAGGTGTCTCCACGTGAGCTGGCCATCGCCTGCCTGACGTTATACCTACGCAATGTAATGGCTTAAGCACTGGGACTTCAACATTCAAATTCTTGTTGAGTTCTTAGTTTCAGTTATGACCTCTGAAAGTACTTTCTCTCAGCCTCAGTTTCCTTTATTTGTAAAACGGAGAGAATCGTGATGCCTATGTTACAGATTTGTTGTGAGGGTCAAATAAGATAATGCATAAGAAGTGGTTACAACCAAGCGTGGAATCTGTGGAAAGTTCTACGTTTTCCTGCTTTTACACTAAGTAGCTTCCCACCACACTGGATTTCTCTCTATTCCTTGAGCCAATTTTTATTTATTTCCCCTGCCCCACCTTGGCCTTCCATATGCTTTCTTCCATCTGGAATGCTTAATCCTGACTGGCTTCTTTTAATTATTCCCTTGGGTGAGGTTCTTTCTACCTTATCTAAAATTGCTCCTTATTTTTATTTCTTAATGATGTCCCATTCTTCTCCCTCATGCACATAAAACAATTTGTAATTTTCAAAAAATTTTTTTTTCGTTTATTTTTTGAGAGAGAGAAAGAGAGCAGGGCAAAGGTGGAGAGAGAGGGAGAGAATCCCAAGCAGGCCCTGCACTGTTAGAACAGAGCCTTATGCAGGGCTCGAACCCACGAACTGTGAGATTGTGACCTGAGCCAAAATCAAAAGTCAGACGATTAACCGCCTGAGCCACCCAGGTGCCCCTGTAATTGTTTTGAAATACACACTCACACCCATATATTTATTGCTTTTGGGTCTTACTGTATTACAGGCTTCACGATGTTAGTTACCATGCAGGATTTGTTCACCTAGGGCCTATCACTGTGTTTGGGGCATCTTAGGTTGCCGATAAATATGTACTGAGTGGAAAAATGAATGAATGTAAGTGCTTCTTGTACAGTGTTTCAACTTTCCCTGTGGCTGAGCAGGCCTGCCTAAGAGAAAATAGGGCAACAGGTAGAAAGTGTTGTAGACAGAGGAGACAAAGTAGCGTCTACAGAATGTGCAACATTTCATATTTAGACATGATTATTTTTCTTGTAATCAAGAGATAATTCGTGCTCAGTAATACGACATTTTTACTCAGTATAAAGTGTTACGTACATAAATTATATGCATCTGAAAAGTCCACAGAATCTTTGTTACATCTAGAAATGGTTTATGTTTCAAATGATACAAGCTCATTGAAGGCAAATCTTAAATGGTGCCTAAGACAAAGCATAAAGTAGATGCTCAATAAATACTGATTAATTACTAAATTAGTTAATAGTTCTCTTGAAGTGGTTGGGTAGCTATAATTGCCTATTTGATTCTAAGTGACTTGCATCTAATTCCACATTTTGATGGAAGCAATCCTGCCAAGTGAAATTGGCTGCAATCTCTGGCTAAGCTCAGCTTACTTTAATATTTTTGGCTTTTCTCCAAAATATTTATAGTTTTCTTTTCACCTTCAGTGATTTACTATCCAACCATGGTTCACAGAGGTTAAAAGCATCAACCTTAGTTCATATACAGTGTTGCTGTCAATGTCTCGAACAAAATTTTCTCATTCCAAGGGTATTATGGCAAAGAATCTCCAAGCATAAATTATATGCCTTCTTCCATTTTCATTTAAAATATTTTTTACTAAGAGCATATTATGCACCAGACATTACCTTCAGAGGTGACTTACTTCACTGGGGTCTGGGAGAGAGGGATAAGAAGGTGCCTCCATATGACCCAAGAAGCTTGTTCTTTTTGTTAGTGGTGTGTGCATGCTACAGATGAGTCTAGACTCGTGAATTTTTGAGTCTATAGTTCTGAGAGACAGAAAAGTCCAGAGCGTTTCTGGCATGCAACACGAACAATTAAGTAGCAGTGCTATTGCCATTATTGATTAAAGTAGTGTTAGGGAATCCTCTCCCAACGGGTACACATACACCTTACAGAGTAGAATGTCATACGATGAAGATTCACCTCTACAGGACAAGTTCCTTGAAGGGAGAGATTACATTTCAACCACAGTCAAACACCAAGAGGTTTGATTCTCCTAGGGCAAGGACATGCGCATTTCGTTCCTCAAACAGGACATTATGAGAATGAAGACTGTCTTTTTATGTGCCTCCTTTCCCACCTCCCCCACCTCCGTCCTTTTGCAATTTTCTCTCTACCCATTCCTTCACAAAATAGGTTTCCCAGGGCCCTGATACTGTTCTTTTTTTTTTTTTTTTTTTTATCAAAAGTCTGAATATTGAGCCTTGCAGACCCTAAAAACCGCATCCTCCCTGTTTCCCCACCCCCACCTGTTATCTCAGGGCTCTGCATTTTGTTAAGTAACAATAGTGATGAATCAGTCAAACACCTCTCTCTGTTAGGAGTTCCAATCCTAAGGGAGGAAGGGGAGAAACACAGATTCTTTAGGCCAAATCTTTCTTTTGCTCACCTGGCCCTTGATTTCTTTTATTTTCTATGAATACTAACACCTCGTTTTCTTCCCCCACCATTTGTTTCATGTACCCACAGTCCCGATTTAACCTGTTCGAAAATAGATTAGAAAATTATTATTTTCTATTAAGTTCTTCTTCTCTCAAACTCTTTTCTTGTTTTCATCTACTTATTTCTTATCTCTATCCTCATTTCTGTTCGCCTTCTAATTAACCATATCCAATTTCTTCTTATGCAATTGCTGAACCCAAACTAGACTTTCCAGTGTGAACTTTGTTAAGACAGTGAAACAGCCTCCATTCATTCATTCATTCATTCATTCATTCATTGAATAAGCATTTATGGGGCATCAGTGTAACAGAAACTAGAGTTTGTCCTGGGGAAGTCAAAATCCTTGCCCCTACCCTTGTGAATGAAGGGGCATATACAGTAGATTGTATTAAAAGTAAAGAAGAGAAAGTAAACATTGGCCTGGCTTGTGATTGGTTTGAATCCAAGCATTCAATCAGAACACGTATTAAAACTTAAAAGAGGCATTATAGATATTTGAGCATTTGCAATGTCAAGTTGAGTCATATGGATGTATTGCTGCCCAATTTTGTTTGCAACACAAGGAAAAGTGGGCGTGTGTGTGTGTGGGGGGGTGTGTTTTTTTTTCCCCCCCCCCCCCCCCCCCCGGTACTAACATACACAGAGGGGGAAGAAACAGCAACAACTCTTGAATTTTCTGTTTCACAAAGATTGAGTGTCTTGCACTAACATAAGTGGTAAAATTAGTGGCTTTAAGTTTCGGATTCCAAATAAAAATCTCTATCATCGATATTCTTATGACTCAATTGAACCTTGGATAAAATAGTTCCCAAAGTCCCAAGGGCAGCATAGGATACCTCTCCACAGAGCCCGAGAGTGAAAACAGGACACCGATCCGAAGTCTTGGTACATCTTATGCCTGGTCTCCCGCTGACAGGAACGGCATGCCTTTTGGGAGGCGCAGAACTACCTCCGATAGAAGAAACCAGGGATTCATTCTGAGGGTCAAGGCCAGCAAGCTCATGGAAGCTATTGCAGTGCACGGTAGGAGATGATTGCAAGTTGATGGTGAGTGCGCTTTTCCAGGCATGTAGAAGGGTTTTAGTACTGCAGGTGCAATTACCACTTAGCAAAGAATCAGCACCCTCTTACTGAAATTAGAACATAAAATGAGTCAGGCTGGTGGACAAATTGCGGTACGTGGCCCCGCTGTGTTAGTGACCTATATTCACTTCCCAAACTTAGTGTGAAGCATCCGTATCTACAGCTAGCAATTTCGTGGAAGGTGGCAAGGAAGGTAATGTGTTCGAGGGAGAAAAAGGGAGAATTTAGCTTTATGACATCTCCTCAGATATCAAAATGTAAGCTTAGTTTGGTGCAATCAACCTCCATCTTCAAATGTTACTAATAGTAACGCTGAGGAGTCAAGGGTACAAGGATGCAGATAAAGAATTAGAATCCCTGGTAAGCTGATGGGAAGGGCAGGGCAGACCACATTTAGAAATTTGAATGCCATCATAAAAGAGTATCTAAATGTTTAACAAAGAAAAGGAAAATGACAGGTCTTGAGAATGCTGTTCGTGGATGGTATGATTTTAAGGTTTTAATGTGAGATTTAGAGTAAGGTTATGAGTTCAAGAAATTTCTACTTTTCTTAGAGCGGTCTTCCTCTGAATCACCCTGCTAGAGTAAATAAGCAGAGAAATTGATTCCAAAAGAATTATAAAAGGAACTGTGGCTAGAAGAAATGATTAAAGGGAGGTGACAAGACTTGTTTAGACCTTACATTTATGTTTCTTCTATATGACATTACATTTTGTTTTTATTCATTTTTATGTGGGGAAAGGTATGGATCTTGTAATTAATATGAACATAGGCACAAAATAAATATACAGAAAATAGGAAAATACGGAGATGTAAAGGTACTCAAAAGTTCACTTCTTTTTTTTTATTCATTTTTTTAAAGAAAGAGAGAGACAGAACGTGAGCAGGGGAAGGGCGGAGAGAGAGGGAGACACAGAATATGAAGCAGGATCCAGGCTTGAGCTATCAGGACACAGCCCGACACAGGGCTTCAACCCATGAACCATGAGATCATGACCTGAGCAGAAGTCAGATGCTTAACCTTGACTGAGCCACCCAGGCGCCCTGAGAGTTCACTTCTAATTGGAAGTATTTGTTAACTGACCTCCATAGAAAAAAGTTTTAGTATTTTTATTTTTTATATTTTTAGTTGAAAGAAGGCTTTTTTTTTTCCTTTTTCAAGTTTTTGTTTAAATTCCAGTTAGTTAACATACAGTGTAATATTAGTTTCAGGTGTAGAATCTAGTGATTCATCACTTACATACAAGACCCAGTGAGATCACAGCAAGTGCCCTCTTTAATCCCCATCACCCATTTATTACTGAAATTTATAACCCCAAGCCAGACTTATCAAAAGGAAAAGAGGAAGGACCCAAATAAAATCACAAATGGGAGAGGAGAAATAACAACCAACACCACAGAAATTTGAACAACTGTAAGAGAACATTATGAAAAATTATAGCTGACAAACTGGAGAATCTGGAAGAAATGGATGAATTCCTAGAAACATCTGAACTACTGAAACTGAAACAGAAATAAATAGAAAAAAAATTTTAGAATATCAATTTTGTCTAACTCCGACCTTGGAGTCGGGTTAAATTTACAAATTATACTCATTTGATTTAACACAATGTAATAAATATTTACTAAGCGCCGTTATAGATACAGGGGTGAATAGATGGTGTTTTAAAGGACATTTAAAAAAATGTTTTCTGGTCCTAAAAAATTAAAAGCTCTTTGAGAGCAAGGGCATAGTGCGAGATGTGAGTGAAAGAATCACGTCCAGGGATTGTGACAACAACTGGAAGAGTTCCTTGTTTTCATATTTATTTTATTTTGAGAGACAGAGGGAGTGTGTGGGGGAGGGGCAGAGAGAGAGAGAGAGAGAGACACCGAGGATCTGAAGTGGGCTCTGTGCTGACAGCAGAGATGTGGGGCTCAACTCATGAACCTTGAGATCATGACCTGCGCCGAAGTCTCATGTTTAATCAACTGAGCCACCCAGGTGCCCCAGAAGAGTTTATTTTCATAACTCATTTTTAGTGACTACATAGTCACATTCTGACTGAAGAAGTCCAGGCATAACGAAGTCCACATCTACCAAGTAGGTAAAGTTTTAAAGAAATAAGACATGGGAAATACTGTAAAACCCTCCACACTTTAAGGAACAGGGAAACTGAGACAACATGTGTACAATTTAGCAATTAAGAGATAAGGTAGAGGGGCACCTGGGTGGCTCAGTTGGTTAAGCGTCTGACTTCGGCTCGGGTCATGATCTCACGGTACATGAGTTCGAGCCCTACGTCGGGCTCTGTGCTGACAGCTCGGAGCCTGGAGCCTGCTTCGGATTCTATGTTTCCCGCTCTCTCCGCCCCTTCCCTGCTCATGCTCTGTCTCTCTCTGTCTCAAAAATAAATAAAAAAACATTAAAAAAAAAGAGATAAGGTAGAGGTGCAAAATTGGCAGCCAAATAGGGATGGGAAAGAAGGCAAAGTCTGTGGAAAGTGGAAGTAATACTTCCAGTTAGCTCTTTGCTCTTTTAGTATACAAGGTGGTGAGAGCTGGAAGAACCAGAAGAAGCCAGAAGCTTGAATGGCAGTGTGTGTGTGTGTGTGTGTGTGTGTGTGTGTGTGTGTGTGTGATGCTGTATTTATCGTTTCTTTACATTTAAGGTTGAAATTTGGGTGTAGAGATGATGGAGAAGGAGATACAGAGGAGATACTGGAAATAAAAACAAATGCGTAAAGAGTTAAAGTAATTAGACCCTGGGGGCATGGGTGTGCAATGGTATGAAGAGCAGATGTCAAACATCCATGTTGTCTTGGAGATGAAATAAATAGACCCTTGTCAACTTGCAGATTGAGGGTGGGGCCTTCTTCCAACTGGGGGAGTAATGCTTTCCTACTCTTGGGGAGGAATGGGAAGGGGGGTGGAGGATGACAGGATGGAGAGGAGTCTGGAAGGAAACTGAGATAGTCAATATAAGGGAAAACTTGGACTAGAGAGGAGTGAGTTTATGTGGTTCCTCTGTGGCGATCTTCATTCTCTTGATAAAATAGGAGGCAGGGATGTTCAATCTAAATTTCTAATTCTGGACTAAACTACAGGTTCAGTTTTGATCTAACTAATCCAGGGGCACTCTGGGAGCCTTTAGAGAGGAAAGCTGGTTAGATTGACACTAGATTTCTTTTCATTATTATTTATAACACTAATTTCTTCCTTGGTACATTTTATAAACTACAGTAGGTGTTAAAGTCTCCCTCTACTTTATAATATCTTCTATGTTTCCATTACTATTTCAGACAGTGAGTCAGAATGTTAACTGGAAAAAAACCTTAACTTTTCAATAAAACCCATGTTCAAGGTGTAGGAGAAAGGGGAAGAAGCTAACATTTGTTGCTTAATTTCAGGAGAT
Source organism: Herpailurus yagouaroundi (assembly GCF_014898765.1). NCBI lineage: Eukaryota > Metazoa > Chordata > Mammalia > Carnivora > Felidae > Herpailurus > Herpailurus yagouaroundi. The sequence continues at coordinate 15,758,948 of NW_024412397.1, read as the reverse complement.
GAAACGAAATTCTGGACTAACTCAAAATGACCAAATTCAGTAAGAAACATAGTAACTTATTCTTGGAGAACACTTATTTTTTCAAAATAGGATATTTTAATAAATAGCATATTGTTCAACTAATCCTAAAGTCAAGTGGAAACATTCTACTCCTATCAACTGCCAAGTTACAGTTCTCAAAGTTTCTATTGTGGACATACAAGGAGCAATAAGACAGAATAGTCTTGTTTTGGGTAAAATTATACTTCTGCTTAAAATAATCCCAAATAGTAGCACTTCCTCTAAAACTTTCATTATCAAGTAAAAACTATAGTGTTTTAGAATAGTAAACTGATCTCTGAAGTGCTTCAAACAGTTTACAGTTGATTTAAAAAGTTCAAATATTTACGCAAAAATTTTTCAGAAATAATCTTCTCTGTTATCCTTATGTAATAAAGGAGCAAAAATAGATTACTTAAGGTAAGTGGGTTTCTCAAGGTCATAATTATTTTTTTAAATTTTTTGAGAGAGAGAGAAAGCGAAAGAGTGCGAGCACATATGAGCAGGGGAGAGGGGCAGAAGGAGCAAGAGAGAGAGAATCTTAAGCAGGCTCCATGCTGAGCTGACCCAGATCAGGTCAAAGTCATAATTATTTAAGAACAGGCAAAAATTGTAACTTTCTGTAACTCTTTCTTCATTCAGTCTCGTATTTATCTAACCATCATGCTTCCTGCTTCCATAATGACTTTGGACCTTAAACAGATTTCTTCCTCAAGGAAATGTCTCTTGGAGAGTTTTGTAATGATGTTATGCACTTCATTGGCTAACTGAAATAGATCATCTTACATATGTGGTGTTATTCTACAACTGTGATTTGGAGGAAATAAGGGGCCAGGTGTGGGGATAGAAAAGAAGCTGGGAAATCATGACAGCATATGCTCTCAAAATTAATGAGCATATATTTTCAGTCTCAGATTTGTGCTGAACTTTGAGACTTTGAAATTTACCGCTTTGAGAGAGTTTTTATAGACTCAAGAGAAAGCAATGATTTACCTCTGAAGAGGAGCATCAGTTGCTTTCGGAGACTAGGAGCTCTAACTCAGCCTCAGGTCAGGGACCTGAGGCCCCCATCTATCCTACTGGGAATACCAGGACTTAGCTGAGAAGTAGTGGTGTGTGGTCCAGAGACAATGAATTGCATACCTGGGTTAGTTTCCTAGGGCTGCTCCACAAAGTACCACACACTGAGTAGCTTGCAGCAGAAATTTACTGTCTCACAGTTCTGGAAGCTGGAAGTCTGAGATGGAAGTATTGGCCGTTTGGTTCCTTCTGAGGGCTGTGAGGAAGGGATCGGTTCTAGTCTCTCCCCTTGGCTTCTAGATGGCTATCCTCTTTCTCTGTCTCTTCACATTGTCTTCTACGAGTATCTCTGTGTCCGAATTTCATCTTTGAAAAGAGATACCAGTCATATGGGATTAGGGCCCAACCTAATGACCGCACCCTAACTTGATTACCTCTGTAACGACTCTATCTCCAAATAAAATCACGAGAACTTCAACATACAAATTTGGGATGGTGAGGGACACAAGTCAACCCTTAACAACCCAGATAATCCAGAAATACCATCTTAAGTCTATTTAAAGTTACCAAAGGGGAGTGCCTGGGTGGCTCAGTCGGTTAAGCGTCCAACTTTGCTCATCATGAGTTCCCAGTTTATGAGTTTGAGCCCCGCACTGGGCTCTCTGCTGACAGCTCAGAGCCTTGGAGCCTGCTTCAGATTCTGTGTCTCCCTCTCTCTCTGTACCCCTCCCCTGCTCACACTCTGTCTCTCTCTCTCTCTCTCTCTCTCTGTGTCTCAAAAATAAATAAGTTACCAAAGTGGCTTGAGAGAGAAACAAAAATACGCTTAACCAACTGAGCCACCCAGGCGCCCCAAATTATTTTACTTTTAAAACTATGTATATATACTTTGATAATTTTTATTGAAAAATAAACTAACGGTCTAAATTCCTGCTATGAGACTAATTGATAGTTGTAAGAAAGTAAGAATAGCCTGGGAAAATCAAGTAAAATGACCTCACCTGATAAAAACTTGTGCTATGTCCCTATGCAGGTAGTTGCCAGTGGGCAGTGAAAAATGGGACATGACAGCACTAATGGTTAGAGCTGCCTTTTTTCAGTGACAGAGGTAGTGTCCAGCAGGAAAGCACTGGAGACAGAGCATAAAATGGAAAATACAGTTTCAGGATTAAAGAATAGAGAATGGGACTGGGAGTATGCTAGATTTTTTTTTTTTTTCTTAGAAACACCACTCATTTGTTTTATGGTTTTGAACAAGACACTTAACCTTTCTATCTCACTGCAAATGTTTTTTTATTGTCTGTAAAATGGGAGAAATACTCCTACTTTGATTTATAATTTGTTTTTTTCTCAACCATTTTATCTTTAAATAGACTTTTAAAAAAATATTTGCGTGTATTTATATTATGTATGCATACTGTGTGTATCCACATGTATATAAACTTACTATGTTGTCATATGTCATAAAATTTTATTGCCATACTGTAATAAATTCTCTTTAATAGACTTCTAAAGATCACAAAAAGTCACCCGCCTTCTGACTGTACCAGGCAAAGTTTCTGTCAACAGGGTGGTGAATAAGAAGTAAAGACCCACAACCCACTAGCAGAAACTAAACAAACCTATTGGCACTGGATATGGAAGTGTCCCTTATAGAACAGTTTGTAATAACCCTGACTCTAACGGCTAATCAATTTCAGTGAATTCCATATTGGCTACGGGGAAAAACAAACAAACAAACAACAAACAAACAAACAAGTCTCTGCTCAGTAAGTCTCTACAAAGCCTATTCCTGCAGAGAACCCAGAAATTGAATTTGGAGAAGCTCTTTTCAAGCTGTAATGAGCCACCTGCCTCTAGCTATAAAACCCAAAGAGGAAGGACAGGAAACATGCTGAACAGCAAGAGGCAATTTCTAGCATTGTGCAGCAGGGTCTCTGCAGAGAAATAATCTTTTGTATAATGTCACCAGCCTTTCAGGGAACATGAGGCTGTATCTTGGGTTAGTTTATATCCGATCACTGCTTTGAGTGTTATCGTTTGCTTTTTTATGCATCGTCAACTTAAATGGATAATAAATGAAGGTGCGAATTTTATTTTGTGAAACAAGTCACTTAATGTTTACTAAGTGTTAGTCACCATAGTAAGTGTTACAAACCAAAGGGAAGAAAAAGGTGGAGGGGGTGTACAGTTAAGATAAAGAAGCCTTTAAGGAGAAAGGCCTTTCAGAGAGAGGAAACCATCATAATGGATCAAAGAAAACAAAAACAAGACAGGCTCAAATATACCATCATACGGACACATGCGTTGCAGATTTTATTTTGTTTTGCTCTACCTAGGAGCAGTTTTCTGAATAAAGGGCCATGTGTCCTCTGGAAAGGGGAAGACGGGAAGCAGAATGTCTCTTCCCACACTGTCAACAATGACCTCATCTTTTTTTTTTTCTAGGATAGAACGCCCCTAGTCTTTGGCTATTACAATGCCATGTTTGCATTATTTGGCCTTTCCGAATTCTCTCCACTCTCAGCCCGATAATGAGCCAACATGTTTCTCACGTGTCTACTTTTCAAGTTAAAAAAAAATGTAGAGAAACCTCATTAATTTGGGAAAAATAAGAAACGAAAGCTAAAATGATTTTTAAAAACTCAATTTTTATGGAGCTTGAGGATTGTAAAGTATCTCACGGTAAAGGTAACTTACACATTGATACCTTTGGCCTGGAGCTACCAACCCCACCAAAACCCCCTACTCATGATTTTAGGGAGTAAATTTATCCCAGGATTTTTATTGTTGTTATTTACTTATTTTTGTTTTTTGCTGTTGTTTTTTGTTTGTTTGTTTGTTTGTTCTTAGCAAAGGAGTGACATGATCTGGGGTATTCTTTGGGGAGATAACCCTGGCAATGATGAGGAGAAACTGAAGGCAGTAAACTCTAGTAATTAGATAGCTAGGTAATCTGAAGTAGGTAAGTGGTAATACGCCTGATAAGATAGAAGCAAATGTAACATATGTTTCAGAGGAACAAATCAACAAAATCATGCTTTATTTATAGTTTCCCTTTCTAAAGCACCAAGGCAAGCCATGTCCTATATACTGGAGTTTTATTAACATAGGCTGGTTGAATAAATGAGTACACACCTAGGGAAAAAGCTTTCATATATGAATGAACGAGTTAAAATTTACAGGATGTGGGGAGTGCACAACAATGTGGCAATGACAAAACCACCGTTTTAAGCCTGAGTGGCTGTTGGTACTGGGTGGTCTCGGGTCAGAGAAATAAATGATGCGTTTACTACACAGAGACATGTTCTCATCAATTTTGCAATTGTTGATGATCCTGGATGAGATATCCAATTCTGGGATGCGGGACATGAAGAGTACCTAGTATATGAAGAACATTCTGCATTGATGTGATGTCTGAAGGGTGGATAGAGTTAAAACTGCAAATAGAAGGACCTAATCATGAGATCTCCTGGGGAAAGAATGTAGACAGAAGAGGACCAAAAGGAAGGAAGGGAGGGGAAGCAGGGTCAGAAGATCTAAGAACAATGTTTATGATGGATGAGAATTTATAGGACTATCCAGTGACAATGACACAGACTTTGTCCGAAAGTTCTTTTCTGACATATTAATTATGAAGAAAAACCCGCCCCTCTGATATGAAGCTACTAGATGGGTAACCCTGTCCCTCCTTTTCTTTTAAGGAAGATATCTTGTCCTCCTGTCTTGAATACATAAAATAGAAATGTTTGAACTAATCAGAAGACAATTGTCCATGTTAAAGGTGAATGAGGGAAAACTTTAATGAAGTCCCAATTATAACACGGATGATTTTTTTAAAAAGTAACATTTACCAAACATTCCCTTTTTGTGAAAACTACTGAACTGTATTGATGTATGAGGTCATTTTACAAGCATAACTTACTTTCATATAAGTTATGTCAAAATTTGAATCCTTACACTATTATCGGCAATACAAATCTTAGACTTCTCTAAAAGCCCAAGCTACCTTTTTGTAACACAAAGCTAAAGTTATATATATACAGATACAATTATATAAATTATATATATAAGTATATATAAATTACATAAATATAATTTATATGACTAATACATACATATCATATATATAATTATATCTCTATATATAGTTTAGGAGATTATTGCAATTAAAACACTCAAAATTTTATGAATCAAAATGACATAATGAAGAAACAAAATGGTGAGCTCTATTAACATACATACTTTTTATCATTTTATTGTTACACATTTAGACGGGTCAGCAGTTAAAAATACAAAATAGGTGAAATGGGGAGGAGATCTTCAATAAACTTACATATTGAAAGATAAAATTACTTGGGAAATGCAGTACTCCCAATAGTAAAGGCCAGCCATTACTGAATGACAGCAGACATACGTGAGATAATAAATATGTGTAGGAGAGCCAATCCCATTCACCAATAAAGTACATGATAGTAATAAGGTCCTATGGTTTTAAAAAGAGCTTGGCTCCTGCATGTGATCAAATCTCCCTGCAATTCTGAGCTCTGCTTGGTCACTACTGCTATTCTACCTTGTGTGTTTCTGTATCACAATGTGTATTCTTTATTGTAAGCAGGGGGTTATCTTCATTGATTCAATCGTCTATATGGTACCTAGTCCAGGGATAAGCATAGTGTTTGCAGAAGAAGTTAAAAAAGGAGGAGAAACGACCGAACGGGAAGCTGTAGTGTCTTACTCTTTGTTCAAACAAAGCCAAGTTAAGTAAAAATCTTAGAAACAGTAAAGCAGAAGATTAGAGAGACTGCATAATGAACACACTTACCTCTCCACCTCTGCTAACGTATTTTTGCAGCTGTAATCTCAAAAAGGAAAAGAGGTTTGCTGAAGTCACCAACCTAGTTAACAGCAAAACCAACATGGCATGCTTTCTTTGAGTGTGTGTGGGGGGCGGGGGGGGGGGGGTGAGGGTGAAGGGAGGTCTGTATTTCAGGGTTGGTGAATCAGTAGGGGAGGGGCCGACGAAATGGAGGAGATACAAGCTACATAGTACACCTTTCAAATTAAAAAATAAAAAAAAAAATCTAAGTACGCAATTCTCTTGATGCTTTAAGTCTTTTGATTTTAAGCTCACTAATGCTTGAACTAAATTTCATTCCTTGGAGAGTAACAGTAATCAAAACAGTATTCAGCTCTGTGAGATTTACAGTCCTATTTTGCCTTTAGAATTCTAAACTGTGCAGAAAAAAAAAACAGTGGGATATCCAAAGTTTTCTTGAAACATAAAAGGGTAAAGTCCACACTTTCTTCATTTGTTTCTCATCTCACATGCCTTTTTTTGTGTCTCCTTTTGGTATGAGAACAGGCATTTGTGAGCATCAACCTCTCTATGACACATTGTGAATCTGCACTTAGGGGAAGGAGATTTGGAGCAGGAGACAGGCGACAGGGACAAACAAGTCATTAGAGTGCAGGATCCCATTTTCAGGTAAACAACCTTGTTAATGAACAAAACAACACTGAAATGCCAACAATGACTTAAATAGAATCCTCCCCAAATCCACTCTAAATTTAACTTTCTATATAAAGCCTTCTTCAAAATTTTCCATAACCTATTAAAACACTTTAATGAATATCATATTGAGATGGAAGTAGGCCATTATAGTGAACATCCATTGTGTGGGGAATTTGCATTAATAGCTAAAAAGGTATTGGTCTCTTGCTCCTTAGCAACTGCAAGTGATTTCTTGTAAATTTTTTCCCCTCTTTAAGATGACCTTGTCCTTCCTAATTTATAGTCCCAAGGGGCAGATGGTCTGAGCAAATGGTTATAAAAAAATGCCAGTTTTATGAATGCACTTATTGTCAAACTAACATTCAGAAAAAGACAATTAAACTGTCCCCTCTCACTCTCCAGGCTGTTCTGAATGGGTGGGATTGAATTCTGGGGATTACCTCGTCCTAACAAAACTCACGACAACAACAATAATGTCTAACATTTGTGTAGTGCTGAGAATGGGCCAGGCACTGTTCCAAATGTCATACACGTGTGAACTCATTTACAACTTATAACAGCCCTACAAGGTCAGGGATGTTATTATTATTCCCATTCTGTACACGAGAAAAGTGAGGCAGGCAGAGATTACATAACTTGACCAAGGTCACACAACTGCTAAGTAGTAGAAGCAGGATTAAAATGAGGCGGTTTGACTGTTCTTAATCTATAGGCTAGAGTGTTCTCCTCCTGGACCAGGTGTAGACCTCACTGTCCAGCCCAGCATGCACTCCCAGGTAACTATGAGACGGCCATCAGCCCGGCATTTAGCAGCTCAGTGGGATTTGTGAATCGTCACATGCTGGAATATTCGAGTTGAAATGTATTCCGGCAATCTGTATTCCAAGGCTCCGTTTTACAAGTGAAGATTCTTACAACGATTATGAAACTGACCCAAGAAGAGACTGAAAGCAGGTCCACAGAACCAGAAGCTGTGCCCAGGTATCCCAAATGCTTTTGGTCTTTCGCTGGATCTCAGGGTCACTTCAAGAGAGGGTCCCCTTGTCCTCATCTAGACAACTTACTTGTTGTCTACAAGTCAAACTAGCTTTTACTAGCTGTTATATACTAGGTGATATGTTAAACTGTTTTTTATATACAGTCTCTAAATTATTATCTTACCTATTTTATAGGTGACAAGTCTCAGATGACTTGGGTTAAATGTTGTAGGATGGTTTTCCATCGAGTTTAATTCAGAGACTGACTTTTCCATTTCTCAGCAACCTGCTGTCAAGGACGTTATACTGCCCTGAGATCCCTCTTTAAGACTGGAAGTCTTACTCTCCGAGCTACTGCCCTCAAGAATTGCTGAAACTGACCAGAGCCAGCCCATATCCAAAGAATGCAAGGGCCAATTTTCACGGCCCACCTCAGTCTCCAAACTACCTGTGGGGTGGTGGTGTTGACTGAGGCCATGCTATGACATGCTAGGACTGTGTGACACTCCAACTTCTCTGTCTGCCAATCCTGCTCACTCTACTTTTCTCCCGTCTCCCCCAACATCAGTGTCAATCCCCAAAGCCCTCCCTAGCAACTTCCTGTTGGCCAATCTCCATCTCACAGTCTGCTTTTAGGGGAACTGGGCAAGGGGACATCGTACTGTGTGTTTCACTGGAATTAAGCAATCCCTCCAAGGGACATGAACAGATTTGTAGATGTAAGAAACCAAAAATATAAATTTATATAAATATGTGTTAACATATATTTATATTTTGTCTCAAATATAAACAAAGAGAGGGAGAGAATGACCATCAGTCATCTCTCTCTCTCTCTCTGTTTGATCATCCATTCCTGGTCCTGAGCCAGCAGATGCTCACAATCAGAGGCACCATTCCTTGGAAGATATGTGCATGGCAATGGTGTTTCATGTCCACTGAAGATCAGAATTTGACATTGCTGAACCTCCATGTTTTATTACTTCAACTGTCCTCTGAATGGAAACCGGAAGCAACCTCATTCAGTTTGCAAGCATCATGCAGAAATTCATTGTCTCACAGTTCTGGAGGCCACACATCTGGAATCGAGGTGTCATCAAGGCCATGCTTCCCCTGAGAGCATTAGGGAAGAATCCCTCCTGTCTCCTCCACCTTCTGGTGGCTCCAGGCCTTCCTTGGTTTGTGGCGACACGGTTCTTGTTTCTGCCTCTGTCTTCGCATGGCCTTCTTATCCGTGTGGCTGTGTCTCTGTGTCCTTTCCCTTGTAAGGGCATCAGTCATTTGATTTAGGGCCCAGTCTAAATCCAGGATGATTGCACCTTGAGATTCTTAATTACATCTCTAAATATCCTATTTCCAAATAAGGTCACAAGATGAGGTTCTGGGTGGACGTGAATTCTGGGGGATACTATGTAATTCAGCACACTGACACACAAACATATTACTTTCTACAGCGGCCCCTCTTATGGGCACCCGGCTCTTATTCAGTAATCTCAGCCTCCCCATTCCCTCCCCATCTGTTCCTGTTAAGAGCATGCTCATCATCCCGCAGGATCCACTCCTCCAATGTTGTTACATCCGAATCTGAGATTTACTTCTCGTTAATTTACAGGTTCCTAAGGCCTAGGTCATGGAGAGGTATCAGTCAGGTTTCAATCAGAGAAATAGAACCAGAAGGCTGATAAAGTAGGATATAAAGAGATTTGTTTCAAGAAACTGGATTACCTGATTATGGGGGCTGGAAAGTCTGAAATTTACAGAGCAGGTCAGAAGGCTGGACACTCTCAGGCAGGAGCTGGTATTGTCATCCATAGGCAGAGTTTCTTCCTCAGGAAAACCTCAATTTTGTCCTTAATGCCTTCCCCTGATTGGATGAGGCCCACCCAGATTATCAAATATAATCTGCTTTCCTTAAAGTCAATTGATTATGGACATTGACCACATGTACAAAATGCCTTCACAGTATCATCCAGATTGGTATTTGATGGAATAGCTGGGTACTTAAGACCAGTCAAAATGACTGGTAAAACTACCTCCCACAGGAAGAATGGTCTATTACCTGCCTTTGGAAGGCCCTATTTGGTAGTGTTAGACATCAGTGGGTTTGCCCGCGAGGTTATTATGGCTTCAGTGCAAAATTATTTTACCCGTTGTGAATTTTTTTAAATAAAAATTTTTACTATTTGAACCCTAAAATTGTGTTCTTTAACAGACCAAATGAACATAACAATATTCTCTAGAGGACAGTCTGAGACCTACTGTATCTTTCTTTATCCTCATGGCCCCAAAGCCCCCAAATGCTGAATTGGAGAACTCAGTTTTGAATTCACACGTGCCTGATGGCAGAGCTCACTCTTCCTTAATTTTACTTAGCCACTAAGTAGAAAGGTCAGAGCCAGATCTTAGGGTTCCTGACTGTCCACTATTAGTTCTCTTTTACTGTACTCACGGTTTTCCATGACCATGACTTGGAGGCAAAATGGCACAGTGTGTCACTGGAGGGAGGACAGACAACATAATCTTCAAGTTATTTTTACCTGCAAAGTGCTATATTTTATTCAAAGCCTTGAATTCTTCAAATGTAGGCCAAAGCAAATCTATTTAGGTTTACACAGGCTGGTGTATCCTGTGCGATAACAGTTAATGGCAGGAGGGAAGAATTATGTTCTGCATGAAAATCCATTCACATACCCAGTTTACATAAACTAAAAATTAGCCTTATTATGACTGGTAAATATTTACAAGCATAATTCAATACTAGGCTCAATCTTCTTTTATAATCAAGCTCCATTCTAAGAAAATTTTCTTAGGAGTGAAATAAAACTCGGTCTTAGAAACAAAACCACCAAATCATCATGACTCAGGTCCTTAATATTTCTAGATGTGTATGCTTTCTTACTTGACATTAAAAAAATTGTTGAAATACTTCAACAGGCTTGCACAAGAAAAACTTATTAACAGATTTCAGCCTACTGTAATGTATCTTTCATGGTCAGGCAGCTTTGTGAAGTAAATTGAAGTCGACTCTTGTCAGCTTGGACATATTTTCATAATTCTTATTTTGTGCCCATTGTTCCTTGTTAATCTCCATAGTTCTAAAATTTGACAGCAGTTACCTGAATAATCATATTAATTATTATCACAAGGAATACTGCTTACAATTTAGTGTTATTGCTGAGCTCTATAACTTTCTATGAAGCCAGTGGGATTTTAAATGATCAGAAGGAATGGGTTATAGAATTTAGAAGTTCTCCCAAATTTCCTTCTGTTCTTCTTTAGTCTGCAAGAACTTAACTAATTTTCATATTTGAAATTGGTCTCCATTGGCAAACAGTCACGTATGTCGACGAATATTTAATAGCATTTGCCTTCCTGACACACGTCAGCACTGCATTCGGTCCTGTTTTTTCCTAGAGGCACAAAGCCCTACCTTGCAAAGTGCTGATTTCAGCTGTGCTACCACAACAGGGTAATCATGAATAGAAATGTATCTGCACATTATAACTGGGTGTGACAAATTCAGAGGGAAAGCTTAAAGCTTATCTGAGTGAATAGTATCAGGAAGGACAATGCATATTTTTACAGAAGTTAATTTGAATAATAAGGGATTCAGTGCAGTTATAGACTGAACTGTGTTCCTCCCAAATTCATAGATGAAAGCCATAATCCCCAATGTGACTGTCTTTGGAGACAGAGCTTTTAAAGAGGCAGTTAGTGTTGAGTGAGATCACATAGCTGGACCCTAATCCAATCTGATGGGATCCTTGTAACGAGAGGAAGAGACACCAAGGATGTGCGCACACAGGGAATAAAGGCCGTGTGGAAAGCAGTGAGAAAGCAGTCATCCACAAGCCTGCTTGTGGAGATACCAACCCTGCTTGCACCTTCACCTTGGACTTCCATCCTCAAGAATTGTGAGACTATAAGCCTAAGGGCTTTCTCTGGTCACCAAAGATGCTCCGGCCATGTGCGCAGCAGACCGGAAGTGTCAGAGATTAAGTTCTTGTCATCCTTAATCGTGATCTACGGTATCCGGCACCTTTTGTTGGCTGCTTTCCATTCTCTCTCACTTCCCTACTCCTCTACTGGTGTTCCCCGGGACCACGGCCCAGACAAAATGCTTGCACTGAATGCTTGTCTCAGTGTCAGTTCAAGGGAACCTGAACTAAGAGAGCCACGAAGGCTTCCTGTGAGGATTCAATAAAATTGTATATGAAAGTACCTACATCAGTCCTTGATGCTTAATAGTAGCAGTTCAATGAATGCTGGTTATTATAGTAATGTGGACGCCCAGCTCTTTTGAGCTGCCTTGGACTCTTTGCTCCAGCCTATGTTCTATACGAAATTCAGAACTTATGAAGCATCTCTCTTGCCCCTGCCCGTGTCTTAATAACAGTCTTCAAGGGTTCACCACTGTAGCTGGGAGAAGAGCACAAAAAGATGAACCAAGGAGCAAAATGTGTCAAAAGACTCCATGTGAAATTCCCCATGGGGGCTGGAGCTGAACATAGCAGAGGAGCCCATGCTGAGACCTTCCTGTCGCCTGTCAGATGGTTTCAGTTCACAAACTAGACAGGCTCGTCTTTCACTAACTTGGAGTCAGAAACGCAATGTGGTTGGACTGGGGTTTCTGGGAACAGCATCCATCTGCATCAGAAACCCCTAAAATGTGAAAAAGAAATTACGATTATCCATAACGATTTGGCTACTTGATTGGCGGTGTACAAAACCCCAGAGCTGGGAGTCCAGAGCCCTGGATCCTGTTACACATTGTATGTACCTTGGGCAAGTCATTGAATTTTCCCTGTAGCTCAGATTACTCATGTGAACATCGATGCGTACATTTAGGCTGTTTCAAACTTATCCCAAATCCCTAAAAATCTTAAGATTTTTTTTCTTTTTCTTTTTCTTTTTTTTTTTTTTTTTTGGTCAACGGATGGATTTTCATGATACATTAACCTGAATGTAAGAAGACCCGGCCAGTGTTGGTGTGTGAGAAAATTATGAAAACACGGAAGTGCTAACTTGCAAATGTGAAGTTTGGTTTTTCAAGAATCACACAACCAGAAAGCGCATAGGATTCGACATGAGCAAAGTATTCTAGATTATCGCATGTGTCATTTGAAATGGTGGTTGAAGAGTCTGATAGTGCAATTCAAGAATGCAGCCGGATCCATGTGCTTTGAGCAGTGAGCCACTTGCAAAGCGCCCTGAGACCTATACACAAGAGGAACTATATGCAATGGCAGAAAATATGATATGTTGTATGGATTATTTGAGCAAAAATCGATAAGCTGCTCCTTTTTTGGTTCTTGTGCATGGAAATATACAAAGTGAAACTGATTAGAAATCAAAATGAAACAGACTCACCTCTTTCTGTTGACCTAGAGAATTAAAGACCAGAATTGACCCAAGGGCATACAGGATGAGAAGTAAATGGGTTTTTAAAGATTTTTTTTTCAGCATTTGAAAATGCAACATGCATCTTTTCTTGTGCCCTCCCTTCCCTTTACTTAGTGCAGAATTACCAGATGCTTTTTCTAATCTCCCAAACTTGAAACCTTAGAGCTGGCTATGCCAACTCAGTGGCCTTTGGGGAACATACGCACATAAAATAAAAGGGAGAAGGGGGCAACTCATCAAAGGGATAATGCACACACCCTCCCCCAACAACAGTGTCCAAACTCCCGGCACGTTTTGTGCTCACACTTGGGGAGTTTTTTGTTCTGCTTTAGCATATTCTATTTGCTTTTCCCCAACCTGTCCATCCAAATCTATTGAGACCACAAAGCTTGTTGCTTCTCGTTGCTTGTCTCTCTCTTGCATCCTTTCTTTTCTGTTTTATGGCAGTAATTAAGCCTCACCTTAATTAAGCCCACATCCCTCACACTTCCACCATATTCTCATAAGTGGAGTTTTGTTGGTACTAATTTTCCTTCTTTGAGCCA
>NW_024412397.1:15744267-15745352 GCF_014898765.1 Herpailurus yagouaroundi | reverse complement strand
GGTCAGCTGTGACTGGGAAGTAAACCACCTTTCTGATGTCACATCCCTCTCCTCCTCACGCTACTGCCCGACCAATTAAACTGGTCTTTCTTTTGGGAACACTGAGCTTGTGAGCACTACAGTTGGGCTTATTATTGGACTCTGCTTATTTTAGTCTCTCTACTCTATGTACTTGGCTCTTCTTGGCCTCCAAATGCCCACCTCACAGAAAGTATCTCCTTCCTTTCTCCCATGGCTCAAGGCAAATGTTCCCTTACAGGAGATTCGTTTAAATCTGCTGTGAACATATCATGGCAATTTCAGACAGGGCAAAGACAAATCGAAGTTTACGGCCTCCTCTGACAAACACTTGTAGTACATAGCTGCCTCATTTAGGATGCCACCCAATTAATACCAAATATTTCCCTCAGCCAATACACTGTTAACTTAATTCCCTTCTCATTGAACTTCCTCTGTCCCAGTATTGGCACACTAGGAGTTATTATCATGCTGCCTCTGCCCAATGCTTCTGGTAGGAGGCTGTTTGAGCCCTGCCCTCCCTGAGAACAGCATCACCAAAAATGTCCCCTACTGCTTAGACCACGGCAGTGTATTCTAAAATATCACATCACATCTCTGAATGGCCAATATGATAATTTACTGGAAGTCAACCTTTTAATTTGACTTAAATAAAACAAATACTCCTGTGCACACACAACCTGACTCCTGTATTCACAGAGTTTCCCCGGTCTCAGCTTCTTCTTATCCCCTTTGGTGCCTACAACTTGCAATTTTGTTTTTACTTATCTCTTCCTCCATTTATCTTCCCCATACCACCCCCCCACCTCCCTTCATAACATTTTATGTTTCAGGACTTGAGTAAAGGCGGTGCATGGAAAGATGCAAACAGTGAGCTGCAAAGTTGGGTTTTCCTCTCTAAGAAACCAGACTCGAAATCTTAGACTCATGACTTTTGACTCTTGGTTCTCCTTGACTGTGCAACCTAATCAGCTCCCTCGCTTAGTCATGTTCTTGCACAGACTTATTCAGCACTGGCCCTTCTTCCACAGAGTGGGGCTGGTGGGGCGGGGGGGGGGGGGGGGGGG
>NW_024412397.1:15681340-15744167 GCF_014898765.1 Herpailurus yagouaroundi | reverse complement strand
CCAGCAAGGGAGCAGGGAGTTCTCAAAGAAAGGAGGACCCTGTGTTTCACTTCACTTTTACTTGGTTTCCTCCCCTCACGTGGCACTTGGATCAGGTCTTCACAGCGGGAAGTAGCAGGAAAATAATCATTCTAATTGAAAGGATATGAATATCTAATGAAAGGTGGATCTGTTGTGGCCGACAATTAGCATTCTGCAAAATTATAGCAGCGGATCAGGGGCTGACTCGTGGCCCTGAGAACTTGTGTATAGGTACTTGATCATACCTCAGAGAAGAAAAGGTGCTTAATGTTTTAAATTCATAACCATTGTTGAAAAAATGCCGCAGACCTTTCAACAGAAAAAAAACTATGCCACTCATAAATAACATATGAGTGGCATTATGTAACCTATGTGTTGGGAGCTTTGGGTATGGGATGTATTTTCCAGATCACAAGATATATTGATAAAGCATAGCTAAAGGGTCTTTTTAAAAGTATTGAAATATATTGAAGATTTTTGATCAAATTATAAAACATAATAAAAAATAGATGTTTCCACTCCTGTGATAAATAACACTTTGTACTGCTACATTATTGAAATATGTGACATTGTTTTAAAAGAAAAAATATTCTATGAATTATAATGGAATTTGCATCTAAAATCACTAAAAATTGCAGCATTTGATTATCTAAAGAAATCAAGTACAAATGATAAAATGAATATACTTGTATTTAATTGGAATATTGTGAAGGTTAATGAAATCAAACAACCTTGAGGGATGTAAGTGATGGTTAATATACCACACTGAATTTTTGGATTAATATTAAAAGAAAACGGCCTGATTCATTTCTGTTTATTCCAATATTCAAACCAAGTGAAACTCCTGGGAATTATTAGGGAGACAAATTAAAACAACAGATGGACTTTGCAGTTGCCTGCATAAGAATGTCTTTTCACAAAGCCTCCTGACAATTTCAGAGATTCTAAGGTGTTCTATTTAATTTCAAATAAAGAACACTACATTTCCCCCTCTTTCCAGGCTGTCAATCTCTGAGGCCCCAAAGAAAATGATTTGAAAACATCATGAAAGTATTTTCTCGGGCCTTTTATAACACACATCTTGTAAGATTGGTATAAGACTCACTATTTTTGATGATAGAAAGAAGAAGAAAATGTAAGCAGATTCTATCTCCTAAAGTATGAATTTTCATTTAGGGTCTTAGGGTATATGGGAACAATTATTTTTATGGAATACAATTTCGATATAGATTTTAAAGAGAAAATACCCAATTTTCTACTAGATTTTTATTTCACATAATTAAAGATTTTATCTTATTTTATGGATCTCTGAGTTAAGTCAGTCAGTCAAACAGTGGCTGTGGTAGCATTTCAGTCTGTAAAAGTTCTGTCCTAAGAGACTTGAGTCTCTACATAGGTAGTTTTGGTCTACATCGTTACTTAAGGCGTTTTGGATAAATAAATATTTAGGGCACTCACTGACCTAATTTTAAAAAGAATTTGGTTTTTTTCAATTTTGATAAAAGAAAGATCCGTGCAGGCATCCAGAGTACATCATGGTGTCCTGTAGTGGGGAAAGCCGTCTACTTTCAAAGCGTTTTATTGCACTGATTGCACGAAAAGCCCATGTAAAGAAGACTGTATGCTAATAAAATAAATTCTCAAAACGGTCGTAGGGATTTCTGCTTCTCGCAGTTACAGAGTGGCATTTTGCAGACCAACTCTCCTTCTGAGAACAACTAGAATGGTTAGCTTTTTGTTTTTAATCTGTCTGAAAGCTTCCGAGATGTAAAAGGGAGCTTAAGGGCTCACAATCCCGCGAGGAATGAAACTACGCAAAGAAATGAGCCCAACATTTGCCACTTTTCTCTTTGAGGCACTTGTTCGTTCTCCAGAGGTGACAGAGGTTGAGAGATTGGGCAGAGCTTCCGGCAGTGTTATGTGACTGGGAGCAAAGCAAAAATGCGAGGATATGTCTCACGGAGATGGGGAGACTCGTGAACACTCTGGACCCTCCCTTGGAATTAATGGAGGACTACACAGCCCAATAGTGTGTACGAACAAGTGGATCAGTTCTCACTGAGACTGCAATCCAGTCTGAAATCAGATCAATTCTTAATTGGATTAAGGGGATCTGTCCCTAGCTAAAATGTAACATCATTATCTCTAAATGTTTTCATAACTTACACGGAGCATTCAGTAAAAATTTACAATGAATTCCATAAGACAGAATAACAGAATGAACAAACACACAAAAGATCTATATATTCAAGTTATCAGACAGGGACTTTAAAATAGCTGTTATTAATATGCTAAAATATAGATAACATGATAGGGAATTTTCCCAGAAAACTGAAAACAATAACCTAAATGAAGAATTAATAGACAGGTTTAACAACAGGTTAGACAAATTAGAAGAAAGGGTTAGTGAACTGAAAGATAACTCAATAGAAAACATGAATGAAACACAGAGGGGGAAAAGATGAAATGTAAATGATACAATAAAAAGGTCTAAAATGTGTGTAACTGGAGTCAGGGAAGAAGATTTAAAGAGAATAAAGCAGAAGCAATATTTGAAGATATAATGAGTGGGAAATTTTTGATGCTGATGGAAGTCAGAAATCCAAAGAACTAAGAAGTTGTATATATGGAATCATACAAAGTACCAGCACTTTCTGTTAGAAATCAAGATAGTGATTACTTTTGGAGAATAGAAACTAAAAGAGAGCATGAGGGATGCTTATGGTATTTTTTTTTATTGGGGAGCTTGATGTATACACAAAGGTGTTATTTAGTTTGTAAAAATTCATGTGTTGCACGAATTCCCTATGTATTTTATACTTCAATTTAAAATTTAAAAAGTGTTTAATAATAATGATAATGATAATAATAACAATGCTATCTAAATTCCTAAGCAGGATTAACACAATGAAAACCACGCCTAAGCATAGCGTAGTAAAATCTCCGAAAACAAAACTCAATCATATGCTACTTACAAGACATACATCTTTAATAAAAGGACAAAGGTTGATTGTCAAAGGATTAAAAATATGAATCAGGCAAATCTTCACCAAAAAAAAGCATATATAACATACAAAGTAGGTATCAATAAAGTAGACATCAAGGCAAAAAGAGGGACTTTTCATAATGATAAAGGAATCAATCCATCAAAAAGATGTAACAATTCTGAATTTGGATTGGTATACAATCCAAAAGGTAGATTCACCTTATGGAAAGGGATATTTTAACAATCTCTATAGCTAATGAAATAAGCAAGCCAAAAAGTAAGTTGGACTATAGGAAATCTGAACAACACATTTATAAATCCAACCTGAACGTCAATCTTGACATACGTTAAAACAAGATACAGAACGCATATTATTTTCAAGTGTTCACGGAATACTTACCAAAACTGACCGAGTCATCTTAGAAATGAAGAAGCTGAACTGAGTATCTCTGAGAGTAAGGGGAATGAAGCAATTGGCTCAAGGCTGTAATTGTGGTATTAGAGGTTTTTTTTCAGAACATGTATCAGAATCTGGTCCTCAGTGCTACAGCCTCCTGAACTTAAATGAGCAAGACCAAAAGTATATGCTAATAAATGCTTGGCAACTGATCTTCTGGCTGCCTAGATAAGAAGCAGCTGCAATGAAGAATGTACGATAAACATAAAAGACTCTAGGGAGTGTCACTTTCTAGCCTAACTAGTGATAGAATGGTGTCAGATTGCAGGCAAATTTAATGTCATAAATACATTGAAAGGGGCTTTCATGCCGTATTCGACAACATGGTCAGGGTGCGGTGACTCCCAACATAGCTTACAATAAGCAACTATAATCCATACCTGCTCACTCCAGTAGACTACACGTGGTGAGCATGCATCTCCTAAACCTGAAACCTCAAGCAGCTACAATCAGGTGAAATCTGACAGTAACTAGGAGATCGACAGACATAGTGGACAATTGTATCTCTCCACCCTAACTTTCTGTGCAAATAGGAAAAGACAGAATAAACAGTATACATTTTTGGCAAATGCTCTCTATACAAAATATTAACATTAGCTACTGCTCAGAGTAATGTTGAAATTTATATGCAATTAGGTCAGTAGCTACCATTTACTTGGCACTCAGTATGAGCCAGGCACTGTGCTAGATAATTGACATACATTACATTTAATCTTCGCAAGAAAGTTTCAAGACGGATGCTCTTCTCCCTTTTTATCTGCTGAAGAACCTAGAATTCTGAGGGTTTGGGTAATCTGCCCAATGTCAACAAACTGAGTTGGGTTCATATCATGTCTATCGATCTTGATTGTCTACTCCCTGTCTATTCTACACCGTACTCTGATACAGAAAAGAAATTATTCCGGGGGACACTACTATGAAAATAGAGAAGAGTGTGGAGTACAGAAGAGCAACAACAGATCAGACAGAACCGGGGTATTGATAAAAGAAAAGCCAGACAAAACCAGAGCAGGTGTGGGTCTGTGGGGATAGGAACGTCAGTTGGAGAAACACACCTGCATGGTTCATAGTTTAAAGTGAATATATGTATGTGTGTGGAGAGGGGGATGGATGGGTGATGTGTGATACGTATGTGGAAAAGACTGCATGTTTTAAAATAAACTGTTTAGTAAACTGTTTAGTATACTGTTTATTTCACGGTATGGTTACAGTTGTTTTCAATTAATCCTTTTATTAATCAACCCCGCTAAGTCAGTGACCCTCAAACTTTAGCATGCATCAGAGTCATCTGGGGGGCTTGGTACACAGAAATTGCTGGGTCCCATCCCGAGTCTGATCCAGTATGTCTGGGTGGTATTCAACATTTTTTTATTTCCAGTAAGTTTCTAGGTAGTTGTTGACAATGCTGGTCCAGGGACCACATTTTGAGAACCACCGCTTGAGATATTGCTCTAGGACAAACTGAAAATTTCCGGGTAGAGATAACAAAAGGCATTGGTTAATAAAACTAAGATCTGATATTTGCTGAGTGCATTTTCTTCTAGGCACTGTGTTGAGCACTTTCCATTGCTGCACTCACTTACCCTGCACAACAATCCTTTGAGGTAGGTACTGCTGATTTCTCACTTTATAGATGAGAAAACAGAGGTTGAAGAACGCTAGGGAACTTACCCATGGCCACCCTGCTAGAACCATTTGAATCCAGCTAGTCTAAAGTCCCAAACCTATGCTTTCAACGTTCTCAAATATTAGTGTGGAAAAGAGATCCTCCAAGGAATTATACAAAAATCCAGATTCCTGGGCTCCATATTTAGAGATTCTGACTTAACATCTCTATCACGAACCTCAGGAACCTGCATTTCTAACTAGCAATACATTTCTAGATACTGAATTAAGCAACACAATATTCTGGCCCCAGAGCCGGCAGGCCAGGCAAGTAGCAGAATTCACCGTATTGTTTTGTAAAGGCTCATTCTCATTTCTGTGTTGTACAGAAATGCATTTCATTAATGCAGAGTATTAAATGAAGTTAGAATTTAAGCTTATTGTTTTACCATCAGTTGAACAATCCCATAAACATTTAAAATATGTGGGCTCTTATCAAACGTTCACACAGCTCACGTACGTTTTCTACTTTGGTCAACTGCCTGGTCCAGCTCACAGTGGTTTCCAACACGGAAGAGAATCAGAGTCCCACAAGAGTGAGGTTGGTGGGTGCTGTTCGCATGTGTTTGAGCCACAGGGGTTCTAATTCAGTAGGAACGGGCGAGGCTCAAATGGCTGTATTTGTGAAAACATTTTACGTGATTCAATCGTCAGTCGATATGGAAACTACTGCTGCAGATCATTTTCTGATTAGTTACTTCCAGTTGTAAGAAGCTGAATCACAGATAGTAAATTGCGCCTTTTGTGGTTTTGGGCACGTATTCCGCTCAGTCCTTTTACTCTTTTGCCTCAAGGACTCACGGTTGGTGGTCCTGTCAGTCATATCAACACAGCCAAAGAGGAGACTGAGAGACAGGCGGGAGAGGGCTGAGCAGCAGAGGGGATCTCACTAGGCTGACCCCTGAGTCTGGTGCTCAGTTGGAAAAGTCACAAGTTATTACTTCACTGATTTTTCTTAGGCAGTCAAATAACTTCAAGTAGAAAATTCACCCAAACGGTTTGTGTAAGTAGCAGTAGCAAGAGTGTGAAGGCAGTTGTTGGAGCTGAGAAAAAGGCCATCCATTCATTCACTTAATATGCGTTGCACACCTATTAAGTGCCAGGCACTGTTCCCAGCATCGGTGACCCTGAAGGAAACCAGAAGACAACATGCCTACCCTCATGGTAGCAGCTTAAAACTCATTGGCAGAATTGGAAAATAAATAGGTAGAGAAATGAATAACCATGCTTCCAATAGTGATAAGCATTAAACAGACAATAAAACAATAATCTGAAAGCAAGTGACTGGGGATGAGATGGTGTTACATCAATAAGGCAGTGATGGGAAAACACTACAATGAGGTGTCATTTGAGCCAAATCTTAAGGGATGAAAAGTAATTAGCCATGTGAAGAAAACTAATGAGAGATAATGGAAAGAACGTGTATAACACTTCTGAGACTTGGACAGCCTGGGGCATCCCAGAACCAAGGAATGGATAGGCCAAAAAGTAAGGAAGAGCCAGGTGATAGAGAGTTCTGGCAACTGACAGAGGTCACATCCGTCCATGAAGACTTGAGTCAATGTAAAGGAAAATAATATTCTTAGATAGAAGGGCTAAGAACCATACAGATGAAAACTTTCCTCAAGAAATAAAAAAATTATTTGTAACTTGATGATAGGATTCTAAAATTGATATGGAAAAGTAAATAAGCAAAAAATTAAAAGGAAGATCAATGATAGACAGCTATCCCTTCTGTGTTTTAAAACATAAAACCTCAATAATTTGAAAAGTGTGAGCCGGGAACATGAGTCATTTTTCATGCATCATATTGAGCTATCAATGGGGCAGAATAAGAAGTGGAAAAAATAGATGCAAATAGATATAGAGCTTTAGAATAGGATAAAGACAACTTTTCAAATCAGTAGGGAATACATGTATGTCACTAAATTGTGATGGCACAACTGGATAACCGTCTGCAAATAAAATAAAGTCAGATTTATCCCTCACCCATAGTCTGGGTTAAATTAATTTGAAAGAAAAAAATGTATACATTAATAGGGACATGTAGAATGCTACAGCTATTTTGAAAAAAATTTGGCAGCCTCTCGTCAAGATAAATATGCACTTACCATATGACCCACCTATTCTATTCTTGTTCCCTGAAGAGCTGAAAACATGTCCACACACACACACAGGAAGCATGGACTTTATATTGGCTTTACGATATATAACAAAGACTAGAAATAACCAAAATACCCTTCAACTGATCAATGGATAAGCAAACTGTATTGTGGGCATACTATGGAACACTCTTCAACAATTGTGATATATACATCCATTAGAATATTACACAACTGCTAAAAATAAATAAATGATAGTTGTAAGTAGCAAACTGCACAAATATCACATACATGTGATAAATATAAGTATCTCATATATAATATTGGTCAAAAAAGTTAACTGCAGTATGACACAGAAATAAATGCTATCTATAAATATTAAGTTATGAATATCAGCCACATATATTTTAAAGGATATATACATATGTTTTTAAGGATATATACATAGAAGCCTAAAGAAATGCATAGGCTTGATAAACATCAGGTTCAGGTTGGTGGACATCTCTGGTGTGGAAAGAAACTAATGGAATTAGGGTAGGGGACCTGGCGAGATGGGGCTCTATTGGTAATCTTGTTTAAGTTGGGTGGTGGGTACATAAATGTCTGTTATACTACCCTTTACATTTTTTATAACTACTATTGTTTATGGATGGATTCATTCACTTACTAAGTAAGTGTTAGGAAGCCGAAGATTACTTAGATGGATGTCTTGCTATGAAAAGATTCATCGTGTATTTGGGAATAAAGTCACGTAAATACAGTAAGAGTAACGGTGGCAACAGCAGCCACCACACGGAGTCACAGTGCAACGTTAAGAAGTGCTACCATAGAGGCACATATCAGATTTGTACACAGGCATAAAGAAGAAATTGGGTCCATCTGCCTATAAGAGAGGGGGAGAAGCAGAGAAGGCTTCAAGAGAGAACTGGAAATTGGGTAGGACCTCACTCAACAGTCAAAAGGAGAAAGTCATTTCAGGAAGCATATGAGATGCGGAAGCATGTAGCCATGAAAAAAAACCTAGCACATTTGAGGAAACGTAACTAGTTTTCCCAGCAGGCAGCACAGCGCTTTTACACGGAACCTATTCAAACGTTAGGTTAATACACGACTGAGTGAATGCATGCACGAATAAAGCTCAGCTCTGGGCAAATTTTTGGTAATTGCCTAAGTGAATAATTTACCACCTGATTTGTTAGCCTATGAACTTGGAGGATTCTAGTTCACTTGGCAGCTTAGTTTTTGAGAAAAGCCCATAACTAATTTTATTAGTTGTCTAAGAAATCTATTAAGAACATTCTCACTTATGAGTGTCTTGTTGAAAATTAAAATATAGGCCCATAATCTTAAATTTACATTTTTTTTCATGAAATTAATAGAAAACAAGTAGTTTAAATATCATAAATATTAGGTTGATTTATTTGGCACTATCATTTTAAAATATCAGCAATTAGAAATTTAATAATTAGCATGATATAGTAAAAGATAATTGATACTACAAAATTAAGTTGTCTTTGGGGTAACTAAATGAAAAGTATGAATATATAGATGGAGCTTTAAAAAAAATTTTGGGGGGGGGGCACCTGGGTGGCTCAGTTGGTTAAGAATCCAACGTTGGTTCAGGTCATGATCTCACAGTTTGTGAGACTGAGCCCCTCATCGGGCTCTGTGCTGACAGCTCAGAGCCTGAAGCCTGCTTTGGATTCTGTGTCTCCCTCTCTCTCTGCCCCTCCCCCTGTTGCACTCTGTCTCTCTCTCTCAGCAATAAATAAACATTAAAAAAAAATAAAAAAAAAATGTTTTGACAAATTTGTATAGGGATAGAGGGGGAAATGCTAGAATTTGTTGAATGCACTCAAGGTTTTTATGTTTTATTTTATTCATAAATTACATATTTTGTAAAAGTAATGCCATCTAAATGTTATAGGAATAATAAGTTAAAATATACTATATTACATTTATTTTTAAAGTCTCCTGAGTGGACTCAATGAGGACAGATTAAGAGTTTTGGTCAGCAGCGTCAGTGAATATTTTCATACAGCCAGTCCTTGTACCATTTCAACTCTGTTGCAACTGCTAATGTGAACCTCTGAATTTACTAGATTGATTCTTAAAGCCCAGTTACTAAAGCATTCATAGTTTCTTATTTTTCTATTAGATGTCGCAAAACTTTAGTGAGTTTGTATGTGTCCCTATCTTGTTTGTTATTTAACATCGGTTGCCTATTTTCAGAAGAAAGAAGACCCAATGATTCCTTAGGACTAAATATAGTATAATAGTTTTAAAACATATTCACATATTCATAATATAATGGGATAAATATTATCTAACCTCACCTATTAACCTCGTATCAGAATTCTGTCTTTCCCTTATAACTGGAGCCTTTCCTTCAGCCTAAAATGCACCCTACCCTTCTCATCACCCTACACCTTCAGTTTCTCATGTTTCTAAATTTTACACCGATCCCATTACGTATTTTGTACAGCATCAACCAGATTTCAGCGGTGGCCTGCTCTAATGAAACTTCTGTGGTTCCCTGGGGTACTGGGTCGGCCTGGGGGTTGCTCTGATCTGAAGGATTGAAAAGAATTGAATGTTGAGTTCTTTTTCTCTCTTTCTCTCTCTTTTCTTCCTCCTCTCTTCTCCCACCAATGATGTCTATAGTTAATGAGTTTTTATGCCTTTCTTTGCCATTAGTGGATGTTTATGAGTAAACACTTCTCTCCTGAGATAACTAATTTTTCTCCACTAGCAAGACTTTATACCTTCTTTATTCTCCTTGTATTTTACAAAACATCCACCCTTGTTATGCTAAGGGTACTTCTTTCATGCACTATTTCCAACAGACTAATTGAAAATGCTCCTGCTTGAGCAATATAGATGAAAGATAATATCATCAAACAATGTTTTCATCTAGATAATGGCGCCCTGGGGGCAGTGGCAGGAAGCAGCAGGAGGGGGGTTACTTTTAAGTCACCCTTCCACACTCTCCCTTCTACAGGAACTCACCTGCAGAGGCTCCATTTGAAATTATGGTTGTCAAATACCACTATTCCTCTCTTCTCCTGTTTCACACTTTTGCAGCACTGGTTTTGTTGTTCCAGCTGGTTGTTTCCTATCTCCACGCTTTTGCTCTTTGGAATGACTTTCCCACCTCCCTTGATTTGGCAGCCTCTCGCTCATCTTTCAGAAACCGCTCCACGTTGGGCTAAGTGCTTCTCCCAGTGAATCCTATGCAAGTAGGTTTCATAGTCTATAACAATGATCCAGTATTCTTCTATCTCTGCAAACTGGTGGAGAGTAAGGAATATGCTCCTTGCCCCTCCAAATTCTCAATTTAGAGATTTTAGATTCAACTCTGGGGTGGCAGTTAAGAGAAAAAATACCAGTCTCGTTGCTTCTGCCTCTTGAATGTCACTCAACCGATTTGCTCAATTTCTACTGCCTCTACCTTAGGTCAAGCCCTCATTTGCTTTTGCCCAGATTATTCCAGCAGCAGCTACCCAATCTTCTACCTCCAGAATCCTGCTCCCATCCACTTTCTAAGATACAAACTAGGATTGTTTTAAAAACTAAATTCGACAATATCTGACGTCCTCTCATTTTATGTTAGATACATGTTCTCCAAAATCTACCCTTGTGCTATTACCACGCTGAACTATTTACAGTTTCTAAGAATTCTGAAATAATCTGTATCTTACCTTTGTCTGTGATACCTTTCTATCATCTTTAACACATGTACAGTATGTGTCTGGCACATAGTAAGTGTTCAGATAACGATTATGGTGACGATGGCAATAATAATAGCTTATCGTGCCGCTGTCTTTGACCTCCCTAGAAAAGGAGTAACTGTCCTTCCTCTGCATTTCCACACTATTTTGCAAACAACTTTGTGATTATCTTACATTCAACGGTGTCTTATTTCCCACCTAAATTGTGACATTTCTAGGGACATTTTCTTTCTTTGTGACATATGTTTTGGCTCAGAGCCTGAAGAAACAGTGGTTAATATATACTTAATCAAAATACTTGAATAATCAATTAACCCCATATTATAGACAAAAAAAGCGTTAAGTGACTTTCTAAAGCTAAGCAAATATTAAGACGAAGACCTAAATTTAAATTCTAAGTCATAAAGACAATGTTCAAGCAATTAATAACTTGAAAATGAATTACATTAGTTTCTTTGGAAAAGAAAACAATTTGTGACTCCTAGAAGCCATTCAAAAACTATGAGGGTAAATTATTTTCAATTAATTTGTACCTTTGATGCCACATTAATTTATTCATGCAACCCAGACCAGGATAATGACTGTCACAGCAAATACTTATGCAGGGCCTACAGTGTACCAAGCACAGTTCTAAGTGCTTTACATGTATTCACTCATTTAATCCCACATTTTCATTAAAAAAAAAAAAAAGTTATTTTTGACTTCCACGGTTGTCAGGTTGAGGCTGTTCTATTATCTTTCTATTATAGGTAATCTGGCATTTCCCTCTTTTCTTTTAAGATCCTCACACTGTCTTTGGTGCCCTATCATTTCAGGGTATGTGGCTAGAAATGGATTTGTTTGTTTCTGCTACGGACATGATTTAATGGCTAAAACTGAGAATTTCCATCTTTCATTCAACCTGCATTATTTTTTTATTTTGGCCATCATATTTTTTTAATATTGCCATCTCTGAATTTTGTCTTCTTCTCTCTGCAATTTCTACTTGGCATATTTGAACCTTCTCATTGTCTTCTCATGCTTTTTAACGTATTCTCCCGATGTTTCATTCCTTTTTTCTGAATCCCTAGCAATGACCTCAGATCAGTCTTTCAGTTCACCAATTCACTCCCTAACCGTATATATTATCATGTTCGATCCGTTCACTGAGTTTTTAATTTCAGCTTTTATATTTTTAATTTTTGGAGGTTCTACTCATAGTTCTTTCAAATTGACATTTTTTTGTGCTTGTGTTTTTCTCATGTTTTTCAACATTTTGTTTCAAATCACTATTGATGTATAACACACTTATTTTATTTTCTAGATCAACGGCCCATAAACAGAGGCGGCACCACTCCGGAAGGTATGTAGAAATGGGCATGAACATTTTCGGTGGTCACGGTATCCAAGAGTGAGAAGAGGAGTGGGGTTGTTACCGGCTTTTAGCACCAAGATAGAGAATGCTAATTAAATCTGCAGCGCATACGAGAATCCTGTATAAGGACAAACCATCCTGCCCCGAACTGACAGAATAATACTAGAGAAAGACAGATTCAGCCATAACTGATAGTTCTCTTATCTTCAGATCCTCTTAGAGTCTCTCTCAACTCTCGCACATGGTGAGTTTCTTCCTCTTCATTTTCTTTTTTTTTTTCCAACGTTTTTATTTTTATTTTTGGGACAGAGAGAGACAGAGCATGAACGGGGGAGGGGCAGAGAGAGAGGGAGACACAGAATCGGAAACAGGCTCCAGGCTCCGAGCCATCAGCCCAGAGCCCGACGCGGGGCTCGAACTCACGGACCGCGAGATCGTGACCTGGCTGAAGTCGGACGCTTAACCGACTGCGCCACCCAGGCGCCCCCCTCTTCATTTTCTAATTTTAGTTGTGAGCTCATCTCCAGGGCAATTCATCTGTCGAAATTATTAGCTAGGATGGGTGGAAGGTAAATCACTCCAGATTGATTTTATATTTACTTATGTCAGGTGCCCCAGGAGTATTTATATGCTGGTACAATATTTTACGTGAATTTATGAACCCATGTCACACATGGACCATGTAAGTCTGAATACTAAATCTGCATGATGGCTAGCAGGCCTGGGGCTATGAGATCTTAGGGGAGACTTTTCTTTTTTTTCACTCAGAATAGGAACAAAGAAACTTTGATGTCATCCGTTTCTTAGGTAGGCAAATATTTTACTGGCCCATACTGATTTTATGTCTAGAAAGACCAATTACAACTTACCCCCCGGGACAGAACAGAGATTTTATCTCTGCTACTCACATGAGCATTAAGCCTATCCTCCTCATTTATCTATCTACCTAGGGTAGCCAGAGTAAACTTGTGCTTCTGACTCTCATATGATAGGAGTTTTCATATCCTCCTTTTCTTTTTGACTCTCAGATATTTTTAAACTCTGCAATGTATTAAGAAGGAAGACTGATATCGTATCCAGCATTTTGAGTCTTACTATTCTTTTTCAAAAGAAATGCCAAGTTATCTGGTCTGACATATTGTCCTGTTCTTCATATTCTAGAACAAATGGGCTTCTTCTGTTCTTACGTGAGGGAGAAAAACATAAACCTATGCAAAGAATAAACGTTGGACTGGTGCTTCTGGCACCTTTCTGGCCATTTTAATATTAAATATTTTAGGGGCGCCTGGGTGGCGCAGTCGGTTGAGCGTCCGACTTCGGCCTGGTCGCGATCTCGCGGTCCGGGAGTTCGAGCCCCGCGTCGGGCTCTGGGCTGATGGCTTGGAGTCTGGAGCCTGTTTCCGATTCTGTGTCTCCCTCTCTCTCTGCCCCTCCCCCGTTCATGCTCTGTCTCTCTCTGTCCCCAAAATAAATAAAAAATGTTGAAAAAAAATTTAAAAAAAATTAAATATTTAAACTTTTGTATTTATTTTTATTTAGTTAGGTTTCTTTCTTTCTTTCTTTTTTTTTTTTTTTAGAGAAAGAGAGAGCCGGGGAGAAGGAGAGAGAGAGAGAAGTTTAAGCAGGCTCCATGCTCAGTGCAGAGCCCAATGCCAGGTTTGGTCCCATGACCCTGGGATCATGACCTGAGCTGAAATCAAGAGTTGGACGCTCAACCGATTCAGCACCCCCCACCCCAGATACCCCTTAAATATTTAAACTTAAATGAAGCTTTGAAGTGCAGTGATATATCCTAAAGTTGGCTCTGTTTTCAACAACATATTTATGACCATTTTTAATCTAATGGTTTAAGCTGTGTTACAGTAGATTTCTCAGAGCTTGATGGTAGTGTAGCTAATTGAAGTTACAGAGCTAATGCACTGACCCATTCACAGGATGATTATCCAAGATTTATGGCTGTCACAGAGCAGCAAACACATGCTGATTTACTTAAGAAATTTGTAACACATGGAAATGTGGAGTGGTTCAATAAGAGACCATTACAGCTATCTTAATTTCTTGCCTTTTTGCATGGTAGTACACAAAACTGATCAATGCACATTTTCTCATCTACTTTTTAAAATAACAGCTTTTCAAATTCTAGTTAATGCACTCTCCATTTCCTTTCAATTCCTGAATATGTCATAGAGTTACAGAATTTCAAAGGCAGATGGTCATTTATTTTCTAAATTTGATTCCTTTAATTACTCTACATAGAATAGTCATATTCAAGATAGATGAAAGTAAGAAGAAACTGTAGTTTAATTGATAGACTGGAACACAGGAATAAGTGTTACTAGGAGAGAGTTTCAGGTTGTAAATTACCAGGTTGTAAATCTAGGATGGGAATGTAAATTCATTCCTTGATTACAAACTAAGTTCCATTTTCTCATAAAGCTCTGGTAAATATCAGTACAATAGTGTTATGTGAGATTGTTTGGATCATTAGAGAACAGAGGACTACGTAAATTGCATTCTTAGTTTTGATGACTGTAAAACATATTGGCAATGTAAAGTACAGGTATATCATTGGAATAAATAGTTCATATCGGATTAAATGAAAGATCTATGATCGCCTTACATTCCTAACATCTGGTAACGTGGTGATTATGTGGCAAAGTCTAATCTCAGAAGAAGGGATGGTGTTTGTAAGACTAAAGAAGCCAGGGAAGATTGAGTTCCTACCCTGGTCCAGTAGTTAAAAGGACAAGCAACATGGAAGATTCACAAAAGCTGAGGATAAAGGTAGCATTTCCTCTTCTAGCATGCATAGTAAGTTCTATGATCAGCTGAGTACAAGGGTGGCCCCACAAGAACCAAATGAACTCTCTCCCTGAAGGTACACTCGAAGTCAGGGTAAGGCAAAGAGTTAATGAAGGAAAGGCAACTCTTTCATCTCTTTAATGTAATGGCAGAAATTGCATCCCTTTTTAAAAATAAAGCCAAGGAAACCTGTGTTCCAAGACTGTATAACTGAGTTCTCTGCTTGCTGCCTTTGTGACGAACTTGGCTTACATATCAATTAGCAATGCTTGGGATACCAGGCTCAAATGTAATTAAACTTAAAGTCAAACTTTGATCCTCCAGCATTTAGACCTGTTCCCAAGACCTGAATTTCAGGCATTAGTGTTAAACTGAAGTGTCGTGTTAATTACTTGTATATGACATGGTTAAAAGGGATCACTGTTGAGTTTCTATTTTAATCACCAAGGGCATATTTGACCCTCAGATGAAAGAGAGTTAACTATTCCCCGGGTTGAATTTAAAATAGATTTTATAACACTGCCTATTCGAACAAAGTACACAGTTCTTTCTGCTTGGTTGCATTTTTTGGTCTACTCCTAATGTTAATTTTCATACTGAATCACAGGTTGTAATCTTTTGGTTGGTTCAGTTTGGACTGATACCAGCTGAAGTAAAAATGATGCTTTTGTCACAGTATCACAAAACTCAAGAACTATAATTGTAATTCGCTATGCAAAATATGTATTTTGAACAACGGTGAGTTCTATGTAGGAGAATCACATAAAACATATTTATGTGATTCTGTAAAGAAGGTCTCAGGGTATAGTCTCAGATGTGTTTGCCTGGGATGTGGAGAGAAATGGAAAACCAAGAGGAGTCAGAGGCAAAAGTCATAGCAGACGTGTGTGCGTGCTGCTGTATGCTCCTATGTTGTTTACTTTGGAGATAATATCCCAAGGCAATATGGGGCCATTTCAATTAAGCATAATTATGGCCATAATTAGGTCAATTATGGGAAAGGAGGAATATTTCCACATCAGTGAATATATCTAACCGAGGAACTATCAGAGAAAGTAGTGACCACCTGAAGTGAGTAATTAGAGTTAATTCAGAAAGATGCACTTTAAGAAGAAAGTGGTGGTTTTATATTCTTCCTGTTATAAATATATTCTAAAAGCTATGTGGACTACTTATGTTAATCTTACTTTTATCTGTTTGGTAAACAAATAAGTCAACTTGTTATTGATTATAAAGCTCCAGAATCTTCCATCACTATTAATTAATCCAGCTTGCCAGGCAGCTTAGTCTTTGCTGCCTGATCACAGGGAACTTTTCATACCACAAAGCTGCAAAATCGGGTGCTGAGCTAAATTTACTAAGCTGCAATTTTTAAGATCACTTCATGATCTTAAATATGACATCTAGGTATTACTCTTATGCATCCTCAATTGCTTATGTTTAGAATTACCATTAGATATTCCTATGTTACTTAGATCTTAATAATTTTGGAAAAAAGAGAAAAAAATCCATGAATATATTCTCTCTCCTGTATATGAGCAATTGATAATGTTCAAATAAAATTCTTAACATGATTTACAATTTATGGGGCCCTACTAGTCCAGTCCCATATAGTGACACTCTTCTTGGCACATAGTAAGGGTTGAGCAAATTTTGTTGAATGATTGATTAATTGCAAGATATATTGAAAAGAGCATAATGTCAAACAGACCTGACCTCACATATTTTAGTTATACGACTTTAGGTAAGCTATTTAACCTCTCTGGGCTTTAAATTCATCCTCGTTAATAATATGTACCTGACAGAACTGCTGTGAAATGAAATAAGACAACATGAATAAAGCACATAGGATATTGCCCCCGACATAGTAAAGGTTCGATAAACATTAATTCTTTTCATCAGATGTCTTTTCAAAGCTGCACATTTTGGTAAACAAGCAGCTGCTTCCTGACCAGTATATTTCTGGAATGATTTAACCTCATTTAATTAATTAAAGGTAATACGTGTGTTATAAAAATAACCATTGTGTAACATTACAATAAAAACGGTAGGTTGGTATGTATGTAAAAAACTCATTGAACACATCATCACTAATTTGAACGTGCCTGACCCAAAACTGCAGTGAAATAAGAAATGAGGAGTGTCTGAGACGTGAGTGGTTATTCACTTTTGGATAAATATTTGGTCTGGAATGGTGTCACAGGGAGCAAGTAGTTGGAAGGAACAGACGTGATTCCACCTGACAGAAAATGAAGGGAGACCGTATGGCAAGATGGCCGCGCTACCCAGGGAACCAGGGCAGGAACTCAGGTGAACGACCAAAGGCCCTGAGGTTGTTAGGAAAGAGGCAGTTCAAATCTGCTGCCTCCTCTCAGCCTCTCCTTCTAGAACCACGTTGCACTTTGCAGCTCAGCTTCTCTTCCCTTGACCTGCTCATTCCTCAAACAAGGCTGCTCCAAATCCCAGCTTTTCCTAACTTCCTTTCCTTAAGTACCCAACAGTAGCTGACTGAAGTGCTTACATACCCAGTCCACACGTTCGGAGAAGCAATTTGACTTGGCTCAGCAGAACCCAATACGGGCTCTCTCTGGCCAGCTCATCATCCACGACCATATTATGAATGGCTCTCAGAAAGTTGTGAAAGAGTGGGTTAAAGCAAAGTTTGGGCATGACAGGCAAATTTAAAATTAATATTCTGAATCAGTCTAAAACCCTCAATAAATATATAAAAAGTCTTTATTCTGGAGTTTTTATTCTGGAGTTTTACATATACTGGTCATTGAATTTTCTCAGCAGTGCTGTGGGGGAACAATAGTTGGTGTCTTTATTCCGGATGACGACAGTCAAGTGATGTTCCCAAGACCACACAGCCAGGAAGAGGCAGAACTGGGTCTCTGACACAGCAGTCTACCCCCAG
Organism: Herpailurus yagouaroundi; assembly: GCF_014898765.1. Classification (NCBI taxonomy): domain Eukaryota; kingdom Metazoa; phylum Chordata; class Mammalia; order Carnivora; family Felidae; genus Herpailurus; species Herpailurus yagouaroundi. Next base: position 15,726,132 of record NW_024412397.1, on the reverse strand, counting down.
ATTCAGCTTTGAACAGCTATGCTAGCTTGTCTGCCTCTCCAAGAAATTGCTTTTACCAGTAAACAAGTCTGATTTTAGAGCTCTGGGAACTGTAATGGAGAGCACCATTTCTAGGATCTTCTGGTGCAAAAAAATCCCAAGGACGGAATTGTGTTTTCCTAAATCCAGATCCCCATTGCTAACAGCCCCCAACACAAAGCAGCTGGCTGGAATCAAGGGCGAACCACCTGTTCCATGTGTTATCAATGGAAGGGAGTGAATTGCCAACAGGTACAGAAGTGTTGAAGGAATGGACACATTTTGTCATTCATTCATCAAAAGATTTATCTCACAGAAAGGCATTTTGTCTGAATCATCTATGAGGCAAGCCACAATTTTTCCCTCCGCAAAGCTATAATAGATCCCACTGATTTCCACTCTACTGATATAAAGAGGTGAAAGGACTATTACCTATCAATCTTATCAAGATTATGAGTCAATTTCCTAACATTAGCGTGAAAATGTTTGCGGAGGTATCATGCAGCTTGACATAATCTGTCTGCCTAATGTTCACATAGCAGTGAAGTAAACACCCTTACATGAAGCCTACAGTTTGATTACCTCCTTTCTTTCAAAATTTATTTATCGCAGAACACTACGAAACATACTACTTTTAAATAAGAAAATCTCTCCAGGGCATAGCAAATATCAAATCCATTTTATTGTACATTTAAAATATAATTTTTAGAGTCTTGGGTAATTAACTTGATAGGGTATTATTACAGTAAGTCCCATTGTGTAAAACAAAGGGAATGTTTGTACTTGCTAATGAGTTCTCCATAAGCCGTGTGTGACAAAATATTTTTAAAAGACACTAAAATGTATCTAAGCAGTGTTTGAGAGGCATATTACAAAACTCCCGTCTAACAGATGTGCCTGTGACAATAAAGAAAAATAAACCCCCAAATATTCATGGGTAAGTTGGCCCACCTTCCAAACACAGTGTGCAATTGCTACATACTGGAAAATCAAGCACCTGCAAAGTGGAATAATTGATTGACTGTGACTAAGGGCTGTGCCAAAGTTTTTGAAGGCTTCTTGAGGCTCCATAACAAAACACATATAACAATGGTTGGTCACAAAACTAACATTGACAATTAAGTTTCATGAACTAACTGAGATTTGCAACCTTCTGGTTTCAATTTTACAGTTCAGTTCTGCCAGATGGAGTAGGGAGAAAATAACATACATAATTAAAATCAATGAAGTTATATCAACCCCAAACACTGGAAAAAAAAAAAAAAGAAAGAAAAAGCAAGCAAGCAAGAAAAAGAAATCCCAATCGTTTGTTTTCCCACACCTGTAGCCAAAATTAAAAATCCACAAGTCAGAACTTGAAAGCCTTAAAGAATAAATCTTGGCTATGATGTAAAAATCTTCAAATAAGTCACTTAGATCAAGGTAATATAGAAGAACAATATTTAAGAATATAAACACTTATCTATTAAGGAAAGAGACATATTATCTAGATGGAAAAGAGGATTAAGTAATCATGTGGCTATTTAAAAGCAATAATAAGAGGAACTGGCAATGACAAAATTGGAATCAGTAGAGGTGTGCTCCTAGGGCAAGAATAGGGTCAATGGGGAAAAAGAGATGGTAAGTTGCATAGCGGCTGGCATGTAGCCCCTCAATTGCTTTTAGTTAATTAGTGGATTACTGATGTCCTAAGTCTCCACTTCGCTACAACATTTAATCTGTGATAAGGCATCACAAAAGGGTAACAGACAACTAGATTGCTATTGGAGAGTGAAAGGAATCAAGTTATCACATTATTTCTTGAAACATGTCAGATAATGAAGCTTAAATGAGGTAAATAAAGGTATAAATGTGAAAAATAATTTATATCTGGATGGAATAGGGATCATTATTAGTTTTTAAGTTCAAAAGGAAACATGCATCTAATTCAGCTTACTGATTGCTCACCCCATATTCTTTGTCAAAACAAAAAGGCAATCTACTGAATGTGAGAAGATATTTGCAAATAACATATCTGATAAAGGGTTAATATCCAAAATATATAAAGAATTTATACAGCTTGGGGCCAAAAAACCCAAACAATCCAATTAAAAATGGGGAGAGGTCCCGATTAGACATTTTCCCAAAGAAGACATACAGATGGCCAAGAGACATATGAAAAGATGCTCAACATCACTAATCATGACAGAAATGCAAATCAAAACCACAATGAGCTACCACCTTACAGCTGTCAGAATAGTTAGTGTCAAAAAGATAAGATATAACAAGTGTTGACAAGGATGTAGAGAAAAAGGAACCCTCATGCACTGTGGGAATGTAAATTGGAAAACAGTATGGAGATTCCTCAAAAAATTAAAAATAGAACTACCACAGGATCTAACAATTCCACTCCTGTGTATTTACTCAAAGAAAATGAAAACACTGATTTGAAAAGATATATGCACCCTATGTTTATGCAGCACTATCTACAATAGCCAAGATATGGCAGCAAAAATGTCTGGTGGTGTCCATCGACAGATGAATGGCTAAGGAAGATGGTGTGTGTGTGTGTGTGTGTGTGTGTGTGTGTGTGTGTGTGTGTGTGATGGAATATTACTCAGCCATAAAAATGAGATCTTGCCATTTGCAACAACTTGGACGGACCTAGAGGGTATTATGTTAAGTGAAACATGTCAGACAGAGAAAGACAATACTTATACGTAGAATATAAAAAACAAAACAATGAACAAACAAAGCAGAAACAGACCCATAAATACAGAGAACAAACTGGGTTGCCAGAGGGGAAGGAGGTCAGGGATGGGCAAAATGGGTGATGGGGAGTGGGAGGTACTCATGGAATCAGTAAGTCATGAGAATAAAAGGAACAGCATAGGGAATATAGTCAATGCTATTATAATAGAGTTTGTTGTGTGGTGACAGATGGTAGCTACACTTGTGATGAGCATGGCATAATGTATAGAGTTGTCAGAAAAAAGGAGAATATACATCTTATTCAGCCTACTGATGACACATACAGTTTTTATGTCCTTCTCTGAAATTCTATTGAAATTAGAAGATAAACATTTAAAAAAATTTCTGAACAGGCAAGTGTCAGAGGCTGATAAAATAGTAAGAAATTCATCAGAAATATAAAGCTGATGGGAACAGGTGAACTATTGACAATAGCTGAGAAAATCTCAAACTGAGATCCTTGTGACTTTGCAAGTCAAGACCCTGCAATAATCCCAAGAAAAGAACAATATGCAATATGTATTTGCAAACATTAAAGAAACCAAACGTTATTGAGGAAAAGACGACACCAGGCGAGAGGAGAAAAGCTAAAGAAATAGAATTAAGATACGAAACAGATGAACACCTTTATATAACAACTTCAGTAAGAGTCAAGAAACTGCCCCCACACAAAGACTCGTGTATGCATATATACAAACACGCACAACACGTATATATCAATACATTTGATACACGTATAGTTTATAAAATGAAGCTACTGGTATTGGGGAAAATGGAAAATATTTAGTGAAATAATTTGAAAAGTCTCAATTCCTAGTGAGAAAAACCAAAATATTTAAGCCGGATGGCACAAAAGACTCTGCCTAACAGATCTGGCCGATTCGCTTGTGTTAACGTCAAGTTTACTTTATTCATTTTCACTGTTATATAGCATTACATTATATGAATACATTATATGAATTACATGCTTCATTTTACATACAATTCCAATTGGTAGCCATAGGGGGTGTTCATCTATCATAGACAATGTTACTATAAATACCATTGCTAATTCTTACATCTTTGAGAGCTTCCTTTGGGTATGTAAATGGAACGGAAGCTACGGCAGCTTCAATTTACTAGTTAATACTAGATGTTTTCCAAATTGATTTATCCTCACATTGGCAGTATATTAAAGTTTCTGGTGCTCCATATTCTTGGTAGCTCTTGGTATTGGCAGATCATTATTTTTTTTTTAATTTTGGAGTTTAATTGATATCTTTATGCTATTGAGACTTCGTATCTATAAACTGAGTGTATTCTCCTTTTGTTTAGGTTGTCTTTAATATTTTTTAACACAGGTTGCTATTTTTCATTAGATTTATTCCCAGGTAAACTATATCCTAAACTGTTTTCTAAAATCTTTCGCAACTACAAAATTTGGTGAAAGTAGTACTGTCTTTCATATGAATTGACCATTTTTAATACTTTGTCACATTTGCTTTCATTTTATTCCCCCCGCCTTCCCTTCCTTCCTTCTTTCCTTCCTTCCTCCTCTTCTTTTTCTCTCCTCTCCCCTTTTCTCTCCCCCCCCCCCTTTCTCTCTCTTACTTTCTTTAACTATGTACTGGTCTCTCTGTTTAGATTTTTGGGGAACCATCGGAAAGTAAGGTTTAGCCACTAAGGAAATTTACTTCTAAATATTTCAGTATGTATTTCCTAAAAAAATAAAAATTCTCCTACAAAACCACAATGTCAATATTAATAACATACTACTTAATCATACTTTCTAATCTGAGGTCATTCAATTTACCCTATTATTCCAATATTATTCTTATTTTAAAAATCCAAATACATCAGGAATCACATACTCATCATCTGATATTTCTAATCACATTAACCTAAAGCAGTCTACTGCCATTTTTGTCTGAGACACTGACATTTTTGAAGAGTGAAAGTAAATGAATGTCCTGCAATCTGAATTTGTTTGAATGTTTTATGATTAGGTTCGGATTATGTTTTTCACAACGATTTTCAATAGGTGATATACTTCCCATTGCATCACATTTAAAAAGTATTTTGTCCACTATTGGTAAGTTAATATTTGATCATTTGCTTAATGTGTTGTCCATATTTCCCCGTTGCACAAGGACACCTTCCTTTTGTAATTAATGAGGAGCCTCTGCAGTGATACTATGAGACCATATGAAACTCCTGTTCCCCCGTAACATTTTTGTCAATGGTTTTAAAGTTATTGAGAATCCTTGACCAATCAACTATTTTCCTGGCTGTTTGCAAAATCACAATTTTACACTTTTCATTCATTCCACATTTATTCCCTGTAATGTTGCTGCAAAGAGATTTCCTTTCTCCTCCTTTTTCCTTTTTTATTATAACTATGGAATACTGACTTGTTAAAATTCATTGGGCTAAAATCCATCAGTCATAATTATTTTGATGTTCACAGGGCTCAAAATTTGTCTGTTGGGAGCCCTTCATGCTGGACTGTGGATTCTTCATTTTCTTCCATTATGGTGCAACAAGACAGCTAACGATAACCATGTGCATTCTGCGTCCACACATGGAAACAAAAACATCAAAGAGTCCTGATTTCATTTAGTGAGATGTGATGTTTAGAAACCACATTCTGGCACCAAGGTGGACTCATTGGTGTACGGATGTTACATGAATGCTTCTGGGCTCTCTTGATACTTGTAGCTAAACATATGTGATTTCATTCACACGTCTCCAGTTCAAATCCAACACTCTTAGCCCCCCCACCCCCATTCCATCATTTTATTTCTTTCCTCAAAATAATGTATTCACTTGCTTTTTCCTCTAATGTCCACAAAATAGTTTGAGACTAACTATTTTACTACCACTAACAACAATCAACATTCTAAGTGAAGTTAAAGACTTTTCTGTAGTTTTTGCTCTTGGTGATTATTATTGTTCTTAGAATATTCTTATTAAGATGTTTCAGGCAGAGTACTGTATTCAAAAGCCACTTGAAATAATCATTTTGTTTCTGGTGGTAATGTGAACTCTTTATGCTTTTTGTCCATTTTTAATCGAATTCTAATGTTGTCATTCTTCTCTCATTGTGAGAGAGAAGCCCTTTACCTGGGATACGTGTTGCAGTGATAACTCCAGGATAATTTCTGTAGCCTTCTGAAGTTTATCTTACTTATGTCTCTTTCTCTCAGTCTCTTTATTTTTCTCCTCAGCTTTACCTGAACTGAACTTTACCTGAACTCCTAAAACGGTGTCCCTTTTCCCCAGAGTTTTCTTAGGTAAAGAACAATCACTTTTCCAGGGCAGATAACAAATCTATAATATTTATAGTCTATAAATCTATAAAATCTATAAATCTATAAAATTTATAATATTAAAACTCTGGCAAAAAAAGAAAAAGTAAATACTACAAATTATGGGTGTTTCTAAACCTCAGAAAGGTAGGTATTTGTGGCAGAATTGAGCATTTTGTTAGATTCTTTTAGGCCTGGACTGCAGATCTGTACCTAAACTAGTTTATTTAATTGTTTTTCCCACAGATGAGAAAAACTGTTTAAAAGCAGCAAGGTGAAAAAGATAAGATTAAAATGACCCAGATGTTTAAAAACAATTGCCTTGAGAGAGCAAGAGAAATATAAAATTTACAACAAAGAAAATTTCAGAAGCCTTTTTTTTTTTTTTAAGGAAATTGGACAAAGATTCAAAATTATGTCAGTGGCGCCCAAGTGGCTCAGTTGGTTGAGCGTCCAACGCTTGATGTTGGCTCAGGTCATGATCTCATGGCTCGTGGGTTTGAGCCCCACATCGGGGTCCATGCTGGACATGGAACCTGCTTGATTCTCTCTCCCCTCTCTGTCCCTACCCCACTTGCATGCACACATAGTCTCTTTCTTTCTCTCAAAAACAAAGAAACTTTAAAAAAAACAAACAAAATTATAAGCTAAATAAAGATTAATATAGAATTTAGGATACTTTCAAATAGTATTCTGGAATAGTCTTAACAGCCAAAGTAAAGGGAGACCTATCCTTTGTCATTATAAACACTCTCGAAACTGAATTTGGATGATGAAATGAAAACCCACCAATCAGAAAACATCCCGTATGTGAGTGAATGTTTCCAGAGAATCTTAAAATGATAACAAAATGTAAATCAATATAACTTAAAGCTATTTACATAAAATAACCAAGAAATTCCATCTGTAAGGATAGCTGGAAAGATTGCAAGTAGAAGAGCCACTTGAGGAAACAAAGTCCCACACTGGCTAAGAATCATCAAGAACAACTTCTCCAAATCCTCCAGTGATGCCACTAGGAGGAGATATTAGTACTTCAGGATACCTGTTCTTTCTTTACTCTCAGTTATAAAACTATAAATGGGCAACATTAGAGCTTCATTCAGTATACGGTTGTCACAACATCTACCACTAAGGCCACTACAAATAGAGGCCATCAGATGCATCAGAGAAAAATTTTGAAGACACCTGAAAAACAAGAAGGCAGGCACCTTGACTTGTAATTAAAGTATAAAAAGAAAGTGTAGGTGAGAACAAGGGTGAGAGGGAGAAAGCAGGTCCTAAAGTAAAAACGACTGGTTGTATCATTATATGAAAAGACTGCAAAAGATCAGACAGATGGTATACCATCAGTTGTAAAAAGCTTGATGACAAATGGACTTTATTGACTTTATTAGAGCTGCTCAAGTAATAGAAATCTCTAATAATCCCTAAATTCTTCCCCAAATCTCAAACCGTAACTTTTATTTTAGGAGTCTCATTAGTAGAATGCTCCTTTCTCCAAGGTGACATCATTTTCACAGATTTAATAGACAGGAACTACATTAAAAACAGAACTTCCAGATAAAACACATTTCAGGGAAATTATTTTAGGAGTTTTTATAGATTTTCCTGTACATATTCACAGTATAACTGATCTAGACTTCTGAATACTTGCACGATTTATGGATGCAGAAATTACCAAAGTATTAGCTGTGGTCACAGTATCTCATGGGCACAAGAATCTGTAAACATAGGCAGTCTAACTGGAGCAGAATCACTACATAATCACAGATTATCCTAGATAATCACTGTAGTGGGGTGAATAGTGCCCCTCCCCCAAACTCATGTCAACCCGGACCTTCAGGATGTGATCTTATTTGAAAATAGGGTCTTTGCAGATGTAACTCTTTAAAATTAAGTCATACTGGATTAGGGTAGGTTCTGAAACCAATGACCGACCCCTTGCAAGAAAAGGAGATGACAGACAGAGACACAGAGAGAACACCATGTAGAGACAGAGGTCGAGACTGGAAGGATGCATCTACAAGCCAAAGAATGCCAAAGACAGCTGGCCACCCAGAAACCTAGGTAGAGGCATGGAACCGGTTCTCCTTGAAAGCCTATAGGAGGAACCAAGCCAGCCAACACCTTGATTCTGGACTTCTGGCCTCCAAAGCTGTGACAGAATAAATTTATTTGTTTAAGTCACTACATTTGTTGTGATTTCTTACGGCAGCCCAAGAAACTAGTACAATCGCACATCCTTCCTTTCATACGTGTGTCAAAACTTAGACTTTGCTCAGTAACCGGCCAAGCTTTCCACTCCTTGTCTCAGAGCAATTACAGACCTCAAATGAATGAGTGAAAACATCTTCAGACCTTGTACAAGGATCATGAAATCTCCTGTTATGACATAGAGTGGACGCCTATTGCTGAAAGAAATCACCAACATTTTTTTTTACTAGTTGATTACTTATTACGAATTATTGCCCTATTATCCTTTTCATAACACTGCCCACTTCTGTAACATTCTTAAGCAGCAACTCTATAACATTTACTCAATTCAGCAGTTTTTTGTTCAGCAGGGTTTTTTGTTTGTTTGTTTGTTTGTTTATTGCTTGCCTATTCTAGGCATGGACATGAGCGATTTTGGAAACACTTCTACCAAATCGTGAGTTAACTTTTTTTGTTCACTGGTGTTAGCTTAAAAAAAAAAAAAAAAAAAAAAAAAAAAAGATACCAGACTGGTAGGAAGCACCTAGTGTCTTACAGGGTTCCCTCCCTTCTTTTTTTAACTGGAAGCCAAATAAATTCAAGTGGCAAACTGATGTCCTTTCTAAGGCATGCCAAATTACTGAAATAAAAGAGTAAATATATATACTAATAGCTTCCATGTTTTTAAAATAACATACTTCTTTGAGATGTAATAGCAACAAACCTCCCCAGGTACTCTATAAAAATAAACAAGGAAAGTGAAATATGTGATGTCTTGATGCTACCAAAATAATTACTGTAATTAATTAAAGACCCATTATGGATATTATGAACTTATTTTAAAAATACAATAAAAGTATTTTAGGGGCATATGAGTGGCTCAGTCGGTTAAGTGTGTTTCAGCTCAGGTCATGATCTCACGGTTCCTGAGTTTGAGCCCCATGTTGGGCTCTGTGCCGACAGCACGAAGCCTGCTTGCAATTCTCTCCCCTGCCCCCTCACTCTGTCTCTGTCTCACTCTCAAAATAAATAAGTTAAAAAAAAGAAGTACTTTAGAACGACTATAGAAATATTTTAGCAGATCACCACAGAAGCTGTTTTGACTTCTTACATGGCATAACACCCACCCCCCAAAAGAAAGAAAGTTAACAGTTCTAACAGTTCCATGGAGAAATTAAGTCATTCTCTTCCGGGTGTAAAAAGCGTGACTCCTTGAGTTCTGAGAAGCAGCACTGGGATCACTGAACGGTAAGAGCTATGAAAGTAAGCTCTGACACAAACCAGAATGGCTCATAGCTAGCACCAGAAAACAGAAAACAAACTCTCAAAGGGAATGCCTGCCAAAATGCTCCATGAAGCAAACCATCTCAGTAGAGGCAAACTGGCTGTGATATTAAATAAATACCAGTGGGAAAACTCTTCTAGAACAGCAGAGAATGGACAATTCATGCCGCACTGTAACAAATGCAATAATGGGAAAACAATAAAAGTGAAACATGGATAGGAACCCTGCCTAAGGACATTGAGCATCTCCAAATAAACTTTGTACAACTGGTTCTTTCCACAGATTATACATATGAGCTACAAATAATACACATATTTGGTGGATGGTTTGAAGCATTCTCCTGTCCAAAGAGTCACAGCATTTATAGTGCTAAAAAATATATATATAGTTTGTGTTTCCCACTTTGCCATTTATTCAGGAACCTCACTCACCTAATTAATCCTAAGCTTCTGGGCAAAAGGAAGGAATTTTAGCAGAACTGGTTAAGTTGCATTTTAGGAAGGATCCTAAATGGAGGTTATCCAGAGTGTTAAGTAGCAAAATAATCCACTAAAGTTGCCAGGAACACAACGTCCTCGGAGCACGGCAACAACAGCACAAAGTAGACAGCATCTCCCCAAACCAATGGAATAGAATGAATGGGTCATACTCTCATTGCATGCTATTGTTTATTTCCTTTTTACCATACTTTTCTTCTTTATTTATCTACGCATTTACACTTCTGAGTTAGCCATGATAGTCTCTGCTCACTAATAAAAATGACTTGCCTAAGTCTGAGCTTTACTAGAAGCAATCATGACCCTAACTCTATACTTCAGGTCTCCTCGCCAGTTTTAGTGTGACCAATTAAAACAATGAGGTAAAGATATGTACGACAGTATGTACGAAAAGGAAAAAGTCCTTACGCTACAAAATGTACAACATGCCAAAAAGACTTTTTATCAAAACAACACCAGGGCACAACACACTTAAAAGTGCCTGTGGGTTTTCATTTTTTTTCCCCTTTATGTGGGATCATGCTCTTCAGTGGCAAAACAGAATGAAGGCTAATTATTCTATGGAACTATTAATTAGATTTTTTCCAAGATTGAAGACTTTCTAATACCTTCGGTAAATCGTATCACCTTACAAAAGAGTCCAAAGGAATAAAACCCTTGCTGAGATTACAAAGAATAACTGATGAAACACACTCCTCAAAGTGTCAGTCCTATTACGGGACTTGAAGAATTCCAGGTAGTCTTAAAAAAATTTGACCCTCAATTTGGCTGGTGCAGTAAATACAGTAGCCCATCCCCTGTGGGTACAACAAGTTGACCGCATATTCTTATTTATGGATAAGAATATTATTAATATTCTTAATATTATTATTAATAACACAGTAGTATTGCATTTTCATTTGATCAGTGAGTGGGCAGTCTGTATCATTTCTAACACTGGATTAATTCCATAAGGGAGGCAGAATATGTGCCTGTGTTTGTGGGTAGAAGGGCTGGTCTGTGGAAATTACAAAGCCTTAAAGGCATTTATTAGAAATTTACAAATACTTAAAAATGAGTGGATTGACAGATCAATTTAAGAGGCTAGAATAGTGCTCACTTCGGCAGCACATATACTAAAAAAAGAGGCTAGAATAAAGGGAAAAGATTATGAAGATAAAAGCAAAAATCAAAATATGTTTTCATTAATTTTTTCTGTGCATTCTATAAAACAATAAGACAATTTAAAAAGGTACTTCAACCTATCATTCATATCGTTTTATAGAGTGATAGGTTGAAGTACCCTTTTGAATAGTTTCATTTCTACAAACATTTATTTTGCTCATTTAGTTGTTTTGCTTTCCACGTGGATTCTTCTGCATGGCTAAAAGATCAAACTATTAGATCTTGAGCAAAAAATAAAGTGAATAAGTAACATGAGGCATACTAGGCATAGTAAAGAAGAGAAATGGGATAAAATTATAAAAATAAGAACCATACTCATGGTCTTTTGGTACCTTGTTGACTGTCAATTCATATGGTCTTGGAGGCAAAGTGTGGCTCTATGGGACAGCATTAATCCAGAAGTCCACACAAATAGGAACTATGAATGTGTTTGCAATGGTTAATGAGAGATGCTGACATGTAACTAATCCTAGAGCTCTGGGAGAACAGAAGTATCCTATGATACGGCATGCGACTGAGAATCATAGTTGTTCCTGGGGGATTTAGAGTATTGAATCCCCAGGACAGATTTTCACCAAGATGGGATGACGTTGTATTCAAAGTCACTGAAAATGATACCAAAATTTCCAACTGACTTTAAACAGCTGAGATCAGTTTTGAAGAAGTGAATAACCTCTTCAGAAAATGTAAGTTTTGTTATTCAACTCTTCCCGTAATTAATCTCTAGGCTACTTACATCACCATTTTGATGACAAATACTCCGGGTTCTATGAACTTCCTCAGAATTCATACCCTACAACTTAGTCCACAGTCATAGAAGGGATTGAAGCATGATTCCAGGAAGGGAGTTAATAAACATATGTGTAAAACCTACTTCCTTTTCTTTTTTCTCTCTCTCCATGCCCTTGTCCTTGTCCATCTCATCTCCACCTCTATTTCCATCTCTACTCGTCTCTCTCTTTGTAGATCCAGAAGAACACTGGCGAGTTTCTGAGGACACCTGACTTGTAGCAGCACCAAATCACAAAAGCTCAAGTCTCTCTAATTCATGGTAACAGCAGGTCACCAAGAGACCACGGTTGGCTTCAGAGTATTGGAAAATTTCTACGCCATACAGTATGTTTAGAAAGAAATACCTAATCAGTGTTCCAAATTACTTTTTATTCTCAGAAAAGCTCTACAGGGACGATGAGTTCCTGTCCAAGTCCATTGTTTCCTTTTAGGGCTTATCATCCACAACACAGGCTATTGTTAAAAGAAGCAGCATTTTTCTAATCAGCCGATAAATGATTAGCATAAGGAGAGACTGAAGTGCAGAACCTACCAGGGAAATATCATAAAATAAGTAAAAAGCCACTGGAAAGGGCCCAAATTAGAAAGAGAAACATATCAGGGACATGAACGAAACCTCAGACAACTCTTTGGAAAATGTTCAGGGAGTCTCATTAGAAAACATTTTCAACAAACTAAGATTAAAAATGATCGCAGAGAGTCATTACGTCAACTCACTTGGCAAACCAAAGAACTTTGGAAAATGCAATTCTTTAATTCTGAAATAACCATAATAAAGAACTTGATCCAAACAGACATATCGATCAATCTATTCCAGAATTGATGCTCTGGAAGGTGCCCGGGATGTCACCAGTGTGAATCACAATGAGATACTTAAAATGCAGCAGTTCATTGGGATTTGTTTTACAAAAATAACATTGAAGATGCGTATGAATTACTGTTTCCATCTGAAAAATAAGCCTGTCAGCCAAAGCATGGCGACAGTGTGTTTTCAAAAAAATCCATCATGAGTATGTAATTTTCCACCCAAAATACGACAGACGGCTTTACTCAAATAAATGGTTGCACTGGGCAAGATAATAGTTGGGACGCTTTTTCTCCTGGTACAGTCCCCCGGTTCTGCAGCAACACATATCAGAGGATTTCACCTTTGGAGGACATGAGGAGGAATGGACTAACAGTCATTCTGCTTCCAAGAAATACACAGTACTGCTGACGACTTTATACGGTTGCATAAAACCACTAAGATGAAGGTTTATGGTAGTCATACACAGAGACATTTCTAGGTCAGGCCCAAATATCCACTGTCAAGCTTTACCGTGTTCTGGATGAAGCTGTAAGAAATGAGGCGCGCATGGAGAAAAAGAGAAAGGCAGAGACTGTATAGTCCATTCCTTTTTTTCCCCCCTTTAGTTTGTTCCTTATCAGCTTGTGAAAAGCTGCTGGAAAGTAACACAGATTTTGCTGCCAGGTCTGAACTGCAGGGGAGGAATTGGCAGTAGTAAAACCAAAAAGATTGAGCAAATAAAAGATAATATAGATTGTCTCCTGTTGTGTCTGTTTTCAAATTACTGTGTTTAAATGAACTTCTTTTTTAGCAAACTGTCTTTAGTCTCTTTCTTCCTGGCCTCCAGTGACCTTTCACGGGTTCTTTATCTCCTTTGTGCCTCAAAGCATCTGAAACTTTGATCTTTTTCTCAAAAACTTCTTGCGAATAAATATAGCAGACTTTCTGGGTAAGCAGTTTGATCAGGTTTATGGACTATTTGGGCAACAAAATGTAATTCTACATTACACCCTCATTTAATTATTTTATTAAAATAAAAATAATTAAGAAAGAGGGGGATTAAAAGGCACACGGTAAATCTGGTGCATTTCATCTCTAGAAGAGGGGTGATAATCATGGAATAAGGTTGGCTTTTTCCGTGGTCTGCAATATCAATTTCAGCCTGTTAGAGTCACTTTGGAGAGAGCAATAGGATTCCTCCCACAATTGTTTGATAAGTAGCAATGTGCCTTCAAAGAGAAAACCAGCACTTAGGGAAGAGAAAATGTTCGCCATAGTAATGATTCTTCTCAAACAGCATGGAAATGCAAATATTTGACACTTCCTGGACAATGAGAACTGGTAATAGTGTTCCACAGTATTCGGAAGGGCAAGGCCCCCCGTGCTCATGTGGCCCCAATTCTTTTTGAAGATTATCTTTTGCTATTTTGATTTTCCTTACCTAGAATTTTTATCATAGTTGCCCCGCATTTATGGAATCATTTGGAAGAACTGACATAACAAAGACATTGAGGAGTTGCATTAATAAACGGGTACATCTCTATACCTACTTAAGTCATGTATGTTCTTCCAGCATTTAAAAAAATCTCCTTTTACAGGCTAGATTAGTTTCCTGTGGCTGCTGTAGAAAATTACCTCAAACTCTGTGGGCTTAAAAACAGCAGAAGTTTATTCCCTCACAGCCCTGGAGTTCAGAAGTCCAAAATCAAAATGTGCTGCAGGGCTGTGCTACCTTTCCAGCCTCTAGGGGAGAATCGATCAAGTTCGTTCGCTCTCTAAGCTTCAGGAGGCTGCAGGAATTCCTTGATTTGTGGCCTTGAGGCTGCCTCCCTCCAATCCCTACCTCTGTGGTCACACAGCCTCCTCCTCTGTGTGTGTTCTCTGAACTTACCACAATCTACCTCAGGTTAATCCTGACTTCATTTTGACTTAATAGAGCAAATTTGCTCCAATATCGTGTCTTTCCCCCAACCTTTTTCTGACGTTGTAATATCTGTCAGGCCTCTATATGCTCAAAACCCAACAATACAATGTTATAGTCATTGCTTTAAACAACCTTGTGACCGTAAAGAAAGGAAGAGGAGAGAACACAGATACACCCAGCATCTTTTATTTTTACCCACATATTTACTACCCTATTTCTGACGCTCTTCTTTTCTGCTGATGTCATCCACTTCCTGAAACAGAAGGGGTCATCTCCTTTCACCCCGAAGGGCTTCCTTTAGTGTTTCTTGCAGGGCGGGTGTGCTGTCACAGAATAGGCATTCCCTCCTTTTTTGTCTGTTGGGTACTGTCTTTATTTTCAACAATTAGTTTTGCTGGATTTAAAAGTTTTGGTTAATTGCTTTCGCTTTTAGCAGTTTGAAAATGTCATTCCACTGCCTTCCAGTGTCCAGTTTTTCAGAAGAGAAGTCAGCTAACTTGACATTTTTGTTTCTGTATGTGGTGAATCAGGTTTCTTTGCCCCTTTCAAGATCTGTTTGCCTTTCAGGGGTTTGGTTAGAATGTGTCTAAGTGTGGATTCTTTTGCATTTATGGTACTTAAGGTTGGGTTGAACTCCCTAGATCTCCAGATTACTATTTTTCATCAGTCTGGGGCCATTATTTCTTTCCTTTTTCCACGCTTTGTCTCTTCCCCTTTACTTTGAGACTACCATTACACATCAATTGATATGTTTGGTATTCCCTACAGGGCTCTGGATTCCAAAATGTTTTTGAAGAATTTTTAAAAAATTGTTTTGTTTTGGGGCGCCAGTCGGTTAAGCGTCCGACTTCAGCCAGGTCACGATCTCGCGGTCCGTGAGTTCGAGCCCCGCGTCAGGCTCTGGGCTGATGGCTCAGAGCCTGGAGCCTGTTTCTGATTCTGTGTCTCCCTCTCTCTCTGCCCCTCCCCCGTTCATGCTCTGTCTCAAAAATAAATAAACGTTGGAAAAAAAAATGTTTTGTTTTGTTTTATAGCTTGCCTAGATTTAAACTCTGGAAACTGCCTCCTGCGTGGTACTTATCTCCTGATGTCTTTACTCAATTGATCTATTTTTATTTTTTGTTTTTAAAATGCCTTCCCAGTATTTTGCCCCGTGTCTACAAAGCTTTCCAGTCAACGGCGATCTGGGCAAAAGTTGTACTCGAACACCTTGAGTCAGTGAAGTTCCCACCGTTGCCAATCTGTCTGAGTCAGGGTCCAGAAGACATTCAGAATTGAGCTATTTTGCAAGCCTCCTCTGGCTTTTATTTTCTGCCAGGCTCTCTTGGGTCTCCCCGTTCTTGTAGTTTCTTAGGCAGGGATATGTGGACAAGTGATTTAGTTCATCTATGGCTCCCTCATCTCTAGGATCTGTTAAATTCTTGGTTGTCCTGCTACCCACCCCCGACTGAGACAACCACCTCAGGCTAACAAAGTGGTAGGTTTCTTCCATTACTTTCCCGTTTGCCACATTTAGCCGACAGTGTTACAGGTTTTTGCGTTCATCCAAAATCAAATCTATCCTCTCTAGAAACAAAGCTGATGGCGTTTGCATCCAGAAACATGTTGGTAAAAGCACTGTTCTCACCAACTGAGCTAAGGATTGGGGGATGAGACACCCCTAGGTAAGAAGTGCAAGTACACAGATTCATCGCGCTCTTACCCAAAGATGTAGCTATTTTTAAAAAATAAACACTAAATTTCTTTTGTCCACCTTTGCTCAATTTTGTTCCGACAACTTTACTAATTTTATATTTATTTTGGAGGAAGTAAATTTCCTGACTTTTCCACACATTGTAACTGTTGATCACAGTCAAGGGTATAATTTTAAATTATTTCTGGTGCTCAATTCTATAAATTAACATATAGATAGAAAGAGATACATAATATATATTACAGATAGATCTACATACATATACATATATATAACATATATATTTTTAGTTTTGTATCACCGTTTAATATATAACAGAGCTCAAAAAACTATGTTCTACATTATATCTGTTTAAGTTGAGTATGTGGTGAAGACAAACGTAAAGTTTTCTTAATTCAAATGCTAGGCTTTTTACATTACATCATGTTCCCTTTAAATCAGAATCCAAAGAAAGACACCTGAAACCAAGGAATTAGTGTGATTCAATGGAGCAGATAACCAACCAGTAGAAAAAAACGTACCTCTTATATTGTCAACCTGGTTGCTCTGACCCAAGGACAAACATAGAACTCTGTGTAGGAAAGGGTTAGTAATTTCTCCCTTTCATTTACTTGTTCATGGTGACATGTCCATAATCAACTTACCTCATCTGTCCTTTTCTCTCTACTTCTCTTATACCTCCAAAAAAATGAGTTATAAGAAAATTCAAAACTAGGTCTTCACAAGTAAATGTTCAGTACTAACTCATGAGAGAGGAAAAACAGAATTGAAAGACATTTGCCCCAGTGGCTTCACTGGTAAATTAGTAAACATGAATATAAACTTGCCAATAGATAGATGGATATGTGAATGGATACAAAGACATAGATTAGATAGATAGATAGAAGAAAGAAAGAAAGAAAGAAAGAAAGAAAGAAAGAAAGAAAGAAAGAACCCAGTGGGTCAGCCACTGGGCTACAAATGATCAGAACTTTTGAGACAGAAACTAAGTCTCTGCTTTGATGGAATTTGTCTCCTGGAAGTAATGGAAATACACGACAGTCAACTTATATTTTCTAACATCATTTGTAAACGTAGTCTTGGTTAATCTTTTGGCAATCTTTGTTTTTAGAAAGACATAAAGAAAAAAATGTTTCTAAATAATTTCAAGCTGTATAAGGGCTGAAAAAACCAGAGACCATGAGATTTAGTCTTGCTATTCTGTGTCCTCCTTCATTTTATAAAAAAAAATTGATATTTCAAGGTTATGAGGTATATGAATATCCAGTAAATACATAAAAATTTTACTCTTAATACTATACATGAACATTTGCACAATTACATGTTACTCGGACATAAAATCACTCAACGGGAAGGGGGAAGATGAAAAATTTATGTACATATGCACATCTTAATCCAGGGTATGGATTTTGTACTCTTTGGAAAGCGCTCCCAAGTTATAATGAGTAGTCACTCTTTCCAAATGTCTCTCAAGTACCTATTGCCACAACAAGTAAGAAATTAGGAAATACATGCCTTTGGATTTGCCAGTAACAGTGCCGAGGAAATGCGTTATTCACCATTAGTGTATAGGATGAAAAGCATCAACAACAAGACTGTCAGATAGGCTTATGGATTGGAAGAGAAGAAAGAGAGGGTTTGGCCAAAGTTCAGCCCCTGAACTCAGCCTTGAGGCTGAAGCACCCCAGAGACAGCGCATTCCATCCCTGATGTCTTGCTTCCACACATCCAAACTGCACTGATTTTCACTGACTCCGAACACCTGTTCCTGAAGATGAAAAGGAGACTGTAGCTTTGCAGACCTCTTCTGTGTAGTTTTGCATCCATACGCAAACCGCAGCGTGAGTTCTGACGTCAGTTCGGCGATGGGCCATGTCATTGATTAGTATGTTTGCCCCAAACTTTACATCTTTTAGTGTATCTCTATCTCTTTTTAGAAGACCAGATGTGTTTTTTAATTGCTATTTGTGTAAACTGGGACAAAGGTGCAAACTATGAAAACCTGTGGGGTTCCAAGGCCAGTAAGTCCTTTATAACATATTGTGCTACTATGGAGCATCGATGGAGTGCTCTGTGTTGCCACCACACTGCACTCAGGCGTTGTGAGCTGCTTTTCTTACCACCAGCTAACCATTTTTCGGTTTTAAATTTTCTTCAAGTACTGCCCACAGTAAATCTTGTACTTCTAAAAATAAAAGTATTATTCTGCTCTGACTGCTCCACTTCATCGATCTCTAATAAACTATTCACAGTTGAACATGAGATGTGTTGTCTCACATGGAATGCATAGTAAAGAAACATGTCCCTTTACTTTTTTTTTTTAATTTTTTTTAACGTTTATTTATTTTTGAGACAGAGAGAGACAGAGCATGAACGGGGGAGGGTCAGAGAGAGGGAGACACAGAATCTGAAACAGGCTCCAGGCTCTGAGCTGTCAGCACAGAGCCCGACGCGGGGCTCGAACTCACAGACCGTGAGATCATGACCTGAGCCGAAGTCGGCCGCCCAACCGACTGAGCCACCCAGGTGCCCCCCTTTACTTTTTTTTTTTACAAGTTTATTTTATTTATTTGTTTTTGAGAGAGAGAGACAGAGAGAGAGAGAAAGTATGCACATGGGCCCAAGAGAGAGGGAGACCGAGAATCCCAAGCAGGCTCTACACTGCCAGCACAGAGCCTGATGAAGGGCTCAAATTCATGAACCATGAGATTGTGACCTGAGCCAAAATCAAGAGTTGGGCCCTTAACCAAGTGAGCCACCCAGGTGCCCTGAAACATGTCCTTTTATTAACTTCCATGGCAGTTTTTATGAGTTTCTATTTTCCATTAATTTTAAAATTGTTTAAGCTATAGGGAAGTTGACTTAAATTTTTCTTAAATATTGAAATTGTTTTGTCTGAGAGTTCTTTGCACCTAATTTTTTAGTTGGTAAATATAATTTTCAGCATGAGCTGTGTCACTCATTTGCCTTAGAAATACTTCAAAAAATTTTAATCAATGCAATTTTCATGATTTATCAGAATGATACCACAATTACTTAGGTATATTCCTACAAGTGTGTGTTTATATGTATGCTTATGATATAATGTAATACATATGTAATTTATTAGATAACTTATATTAGATAGATATAGGAATTTGGGCTTTTCCAGTTTAACCAAGTACAATAACAGTAAACTGCATGCAGTTTGAGAATAATGCTCTAATTGGGCTTTCATAATCTTTTTTCTTTTTTATCATCTTGCTAAGACCTACCACAGTTCTTTCACAGAGCAGATTCCCAAAAAATATTGGTGTTAATAATGATGAAGAGAGGGGCGCCTGGGTGGCTCAGTCAGTTGAGCGTCTGACTTCAGCTCAGATCATGATCTCACCACTCGTGAGTTCGAGCCCCGTGTCGGGCTCTGTGCTGACAGCTCAGAGCCTGGAGCCTGCTTCAGATTGTGTGCCTCCCTCTCTCTCTGCCCCAACCCACTCGCATTCTGTCTCTGTCTCTCTCAAGAATAAATAAACATTAAAAAAAATTTTTTTAAATGATGATGAAGAGAGACATGATAAAGGTGTAACATGTATTTTACCATGAGTCTAGACATTTGAAACCACATATTTCATCATTATAATTTAGAAGAGAATATTCTAATGCTAACAAAAAATGTTTTTAAAACAAATCTAGGTTCAGCAGCAAAAAGTATACTTGATGAGGTTACCAAAAAGAATCCAATATCATGCACTTAAACCTACTTTGAAATTATCCTAAGGTAAGTACCATATTATTTCATCTTTATTCATGGATAGGTGACAATGTGATAGAATCAGTGAGCTAGAAATAGAAATAAATCTTTCCTGATATTTATCCTGATTAAAGGATTTTTCAACCATATTTTTAAAACCCAGCTTGCAAACATATTTTATATAAAGGTAGAGTTGGGTAAACTCCCAAGAGCATGAGGTTAATTCCTATGATGCCAGTCCTCTAAGAAGAGGGTACAGCATGCTCTTTCCTCATTCATTCATTTATTCATTCATCTATTGAATCATACATTTATTCATTCTTTCTCTAGACATTGTTTAATAAATTATTTAACACATATTTACAGGGCACCTACTATTACAGGGACTAAAGATTCAGAAGTGATTAAGACAGAGTCCTTGCCCTCAAAGATCTTATAGTTAGAAGAAATATACTTATAAACATGCAGTTATAACTCAAAATGCAAACACAACAATAGTGATAGGCAACAATATATTTTCAAATTCAACAAGGAAACCAATCCAGTTTTGGGGGTGAAGCATAAGAGACGAGAGAAGGTGGTCAGGAAAGCCTTCCTTGAAATTATTCAACTCTATGTAAGAAGCACAGTCCCTTTCAAAGAGGTACTGAAGCAGAGGATAAAAACTGACTCTGTGAACATGAAGAAATTGCTTATCTTTTCCAAACTCCAGAGTTCCTGTATCAATAAACTGCCAAAGTTGGAAATGATTCTGAATTGGCTTCTGTTACGACATCCTATCATTCCAGAACAACAGGCAAACAGAAAAAAGCCATTACCAACCCACACCTGATGGTCTCCAAGTTGCTCCTTACAGTCTCACCACCACAGGTAGCTGGAGTGGTTATCCTCCCGACGCTGGAGTACGCAAGGTATTTAGGAAATTTAAAGAAGCGGCACACTGTTTGTTCACACACTTGTAAAATAATTATAACAACAAGCACAGCCAAATTCAAATGGGGGAGGTGGAAATAATCAAAATGCACGCAGAAGGAAACCTTGTACAGAGGGGGAAGGCTAACCTGTCAGCAACCGTGTCTCGCATGCCGTAGTCAAAAGAGCGGTGCCAACAACCTGCAGGTGCGCACGGTGGGAGCCGCTGGGGATGAAGCCAGGAGGGGGTGAGGGCAGCTCTGACTCAGCGCGAGGCTCATCCCAGAGTACACGTACCCATCTGTCAGGCTATGGCACACCCTTTCCATTAATGATTTTTCAGAGCACTAGTTGTTTTACTCGAAGAGCCACCGTAGGAGAACCGGCAATGAAAAGAAAATTAAGGGAGGGGAAAGTTAACGAGGCATATGTGCCTTGAATTGGAATCTCGGTCCTTCTCTCTTCTTCATAACATTGATTCAGTATTTGTGCAAGTAATTCAATATATGTACATGTCTGTGTATTATCTATCTTCTCTATCATCTCTATTCTTACAAAACCTTATATAAAATTAGAAAATTAAGCAATCTTTCAAGATCAGGTAATTTTTTTTTGAACTTCCTTTTTGCCACCAGTGCTTTTTAAAAGGTTCATTCTGTACTGCACTGAAATAATTTTCTCTGGCTCCAACTCAACTTGCAAAATTACCACATTTAATAACTTTAAAACTAAGCTAATTTTGAGTGCACATGAATCAGGGTGATGTCACATAGCTCATTTCAATAAAGCAACTGAGGGCAAACTTAGGTGCAGCAAGTCACAGAACTCTGTGTTCTAGTCCATCAATACTTACACTTTCTGGAATGCTAAGGAGAGCTACCAGAAACGCTTTTTTTTTTTTCTTCTGTAAATTAGAACGATCGTCTTTTAAGTAGGGCTGCAGATAGAGAACAGAGCGTAGTTGGCTGAGCTGTCATGGCAGGAGTCTTTTTTTTAAAAAATATTTATTTATTTTTGAGAAACAGGGAGAGACAGCATGATCAGGGAAGGGCAGAGAGAGAGGGAGACACAGAATCATAAGCAGGCTCCAGGCTCCGAGCTGTCAGCACAGAGCCGGATGCGGGGCTCGAACCCACGAACCGTGAGATCATGACCTGAGCTGAAGTCGGGTGCTTAACCGACTGAGCCACCCAGGCGCCCCAGGCAGGAGTCTTTATTTATCTATAAGCTCCATACAGGTGGTGGCAATTTTAACTAGCTTTAAAAAAAAAAAAAAAAAAAAAGCAATGGGAAAGACACATTAAAAGGACAAATTCAATGTTATTTTTACCTTCTTGTTAAATAAAGACAGTGACACCCATTAGTAGAAATCCAGTTCCTCCCCCTGATGATAATAATAAAATCTTTTTTAATCTATAATTCCTTTAATAATTCATTCATTCATTCATTCATTCACTTGTTTATTCATTTAAAAAAATGGCTATTCAGGGCCTACTATGTTTCAGACACGACCTGAAAACCGAGTGCTGAAACATAAAGATGAACTTCCTTACTTCAAGGACACTTACTTCCCTTCCTTACTTTCTACCGGGAAAACAGACACATTTTCAGACCTTTACAATACAATCTGATAAATGCTAAGTGGAGATATTTGTAAGTTGAAATAAAAAAGAGAGAAAGGAGCACCTGGGACTGTTGGGATGGGGTGAGGTCAAGGACAACATTGACAGGAAGTGTCACTTGGATTAATACTTCAATCAGACTCGTTTCCATTTGTTTCAGAAGCCAGGCTCAGAGGCTCAGGTGTCTGCAAGGGGGATCAGCATGTGCAAAGGAATGGCAGAATGAGAACAAGGGTCAGAATCGGAGAAGGCCAAAATGTTTGACAGGAATGAGAGGGGAGAAGGGACTGATTTAACAGGTATGGCACGAAGACCCAGGAACGTGCCCGTTCTGCATTTATACTATATACTATAGGAAGCTATTGGACAACGTTGAGAAGATACATAATTAAATTTAGTCTTAGACAACTGCATTAATTTCTTAAGGTTGCTGTAACAAAATACCACCAATTCAGTGGCTTAAAACAACAGAAACTTTTGGTCTTATGGTTCAGGAGGCCAAGGTCTGAAGTTAAGGTGTCCGCAGGATTGGTTCCTGCTTGGGGTTCAGAGAGAATCTGCCCCATGGGTCTTTCCTACCTGCTGGTCGTTGGCCAGCAATCCCTGACATTCTTTGACTTGTGTTAGCAGAACTCCCATCTCTGCCTCTCCCCTCACATAGAATTTCCTATGTGTCTCTGCTTCTATGTTCAAATGTCACTCTTCTTAGGAGGACACCAGTGACACTGCTCATCCTGATGACCTCATCTTAAATTGATTACGTCTGCAAAGACCCCATTTCCTAATAAGGTCACATTCACGGGTATTGGAGGTAGTACTTGAAAATATATATATATATATATATATATATATATATATATATATACACACACACACACACACACACACACACACACATTGTGGGGGAGGACACAGTGCATCCCACAACCACTACTCATTACTGCAGGACACTATTCGGTTGATAGAGAAGAAAACTACAGTCAGTTCGTCAGGAGGCTATTGTATGAGTCTGGAGGAGTCACTGAGAGCTTCAACGAAAGAAATAACATGGAAATGAAGAGGAGAGAGCCCATAATATAGATATTTGGAGTTACAATCAAGAAGATCTGATGATTAATTTAATAGTCATAATAATGACGGTGTTATGGACTGAATATGTGTGTCCTTCCAAAATTAATATATTTAAATCCTAACTCCAAATGTGATGATACAAGGAGGTGAAGCCTTTGGGAGGTGGTTAGGTCCTAAGGGTAGAGTCCTCATGAATGGGATTAGTGCCTTCCTAACAGAAACTCCAGAAAGCTCCCTCACCCTTATGCCTTAGGTGAGGACACAGCAAGTCCATGGCACCGAATCTTCCAGCGCCTTAATCTGAGACATTCCAGCCTCCAGAACTGTGAGAAATCCATGTTTGTTGTTTAAGCCACACAGTCCACGGTATTTTTTGTTATTGTAGCCCAAACAGACCAAGACAGAAATTGGTGCCAGAAGTAGAGTCTAGAGGCACAAAAATCGAAGGGTAAGTATTTTGAACTGGTTCTGGGTTTTCCAGAGTCGGATCTTTAATCCGGTTAGATTTAAAGATGCCAATAACTTTATTTTGAGAGGTAAAGAGAGTGCTGATCGTCTATGGCATTAACTGTTCATAGAGATACGCCCTGGACACTCCTAGTCAACCTCTTATGAGAGGCAAAGAACTAAGTGACTGTCTATAATACTTCTGAACATTTTTAGAAAATATAATGACATTGGTTGCTTGCCCCTAACATCACTGAATTTGTGATGGTTAATTTTATATGTCAACTTGACTGGCCACGGGTGCCCGGATTAAACATTATTTTTGGGTGTGCCTGTGACAGTGTTTCCAGATGAGACCAGCATTGGTATCAGTAGACTCAGCAAAGTAGATGGCCTTCCTCAACGTGGGTGTGCATCATCCCATCTCTTGAACACCTGAACAGAACCAAAGGTAGAGGAGAGGAAGGATGAATCCCTCTCCCTTTTTTCCCTGTCTCACTGCTTGAGCTGGGAAATCTCATCTCAACTTCTACTGTCCTCAGACTGGGATTTGTAACATTGGCTCCCCCGGTTCTCAAGCCTTCAGACCGGGACTGATTTACAGCCTGGCTTTTCTGGGTCTCCAGTTTGCAGATGGCAGATCATGGAAGCGCTCAGCCTCCATAACCACATGAGCTACTCCTTATAAGAAATCTCTGTGGTATATACACTTTTGGTTCTGTCACTCTGGAGATCCCTGGCTGACACAGATGGGGAGATATACACAACAATTATTGCTTCTGGTTGGACTGGAGCCAAAAATAAATATTTGCCTTATAAAGACCCATTTTTAAAAATCCTCTTTATGGACTGCTTCACTCATAATTGGGATTTTCCATCAAAAAATTCGGAATTGTTGATTTTAGGAAAAGTATTTCATGTTTTCATGTTTCTCACATTCCTTTAAGCCACTTTCCTCAAAAGGCACCCTCCTCACTTGAGCTGTCTTTTACTTTTCCTATCATCCCTACAGTTATTCACCCTGAATTATTTCTCCTCAAATGATGAAGTGCATTAAGTCATCTGGGAAATTTGTTAAAATGCACATTTTTGTCCCATCTCCAAATATTCTACATCATTAATTCTAGAGTGCCAATCAGGAAATGGTCTTATAATCAAAGTGCATGTGGTCCTTAGTCACACTCGGAGAACCATTCCACATCCTTCCTGTATCAGAACATGTCCCTCATTTTGCAAATTCATGGGTTATTATTTTTGCTAATCACAAGGAAACTGAGTAATGTCATTTATTACAAAGATCTCAGTCAGGATCAATTCAGCCGTATCATTCAGTTCTACCAAGCTCTTATCTACTGCACTGTACAGTAAAACACTTTCCTTGATGGCATGGAATAGGTGTGCTTTGTCCCATGCGACTATTCGGGACACAAACTATACATCATTGTGCTGCATGCTCCTATGTCTAGCTTCCATATCATAATACTCAAATCTTGCTCTTTCTGTAATGTAAAGTGTATCTATCAACATGCTAAACACTTAAGATGATCTACGTGTAGGTGGTTATTTATAAGTACACCACGGTGAAGAATACAAGAAATCATGTACAACTATAAAATTACTAGGTGATAGGTGCAGATTTGTGGGCCCAGGTGTGTTTCATGTATTTCTCCAGTCAACAACAACCTACCATTTCACAAATCAGTGTCTAAAATACACACATACCACATACTTTCAGTTTAAGAAAAGGGGGTGGGGCTACAAAGGAAATAGGAAATTGCCCTACTTTACCGTAGTTTATAATCTTGCTAGGGAGAAGGGTTTTTTTGTTTTGTTTTGTTTTGTTTTTTTAAGTTTTAATGTGATTAATTCTAATCTTTCTTACAGGATGCAAGCAATGGTGAGGTAGGAATTCAGGAAGACTTTCACATTACTAGACAGTTCCTCAATTTTATATTATTATTTTTTTGAGAGAGAGACAGACAGAGAGAGTGTGAGCAGGGAGGGGCAGAGAGAGAGAGGGAATGAGAGAATGTTAAGCAGTCTCATGCCCTGTGTGGAGCCCAGTGAGGGGCTCAGTCTCACGACTACTGTGAGATCATAACCTGAGCCTAAATCAAGAGTTGGATGCTCAACTGACTGAACCACCCAGGTGTCCCAAGACGTATTTCTAATCTAAGCATTCTGTCTTCCTTTTCAGCATTCCCATCCACCCCCCAGCCTCATTTCCTTCACTACTGCTACCCAAACCTCCTCTGGTTGCTTCTCTGAACATGCTACCCACACCCCAATGTTACCTCCCATTTTAAAGGCATTAAGTCCAACAGTCTCAACCTGTCCTCTTTTCCATCATATCGGCTGATCCTCTATCACATATGTAAATGTCCTTTATTACATCACACACATCAGGTCATTTCAAGTAACTTTTAGCAATTTGGGTAATTTCAGCTATCTCAGGTCTTATCCAAACCCACTGATAGCTCTCTTCCAACATTTCTTCAAACAACAGTGGGAGTCCTGAAACACCCTCCTTTCTCAACACTTAGCATCTGCTATGGACTGAATTTTGTTGAATTCATATATTGAAGCTCTAACCAAATATAGTCTAAGTGACTATATTTGGAGATAGGGCCTCTAATGAGATAATTAAGGTTAAATGAGGTAATAAGGGTGGGGCCCTAATCCATTCTAATTGGTGTTCTTATAAGAAGAGTGAGAAAGATCAGAGCTCTTCATGTGCACCCTCTCCCCGCCCCCCACATACACCACCAAGGAATCCAGTGTCAGGATCTAGCAAGCAGGTGGCTGTCTACATGTCAGAAAAAGAGGCCTCATTAGGGATCAAATATTGGACTTTCTACCGTCCAGAACTGTGAGACATCAAATTTTTGTTGTTTAAGCCACCCAGTCTGTGTTATTTCGTATGACAGCCCTAGCCCCCTATTGCAAAATCTGATTTTCATTGCCGTATCCCTTGTAAGCTTCCCCAGAATGATTACATAGCCATTATGTAATCCACTTCTACCTAAATCTATAGCATCACTGATTACCTTTGTTCACCACTTCCAGAAGAGACCACACTGGCCATGTATATGGGATGAATATATGCCTACAATTTAAAATGTCTATCAGTATTCCCATTGTATTGAATGCGTCTATATGTTCACTTGTGTCCATTGGGCTAGATTTGATAAACCTGTAAAGCTCAGCAATAAAAGCAATGAATGCTCTTACTAATCCTAGTTAACTCTCATGTATTTTTTTTTATTTAATTTTTTGTGTTTATTTATTTTTTAAGAGAGAGAGAGAGAGAGAGAGAGAGAGAGAGAGACAGAGAGAGAGAGGCCAAACCAGGGAGGGGCAGAGAGAGGAGAGAAAGAGAAATCCCAATCAGGCTCTGCACTATCAGCACAGAGCCCAGTGCAGGGCTCGAACTCATGAACTGTGAGATCATGACCTGAGCCAAAACCAAGAGTCAGACGCTTAACTGACTGAGCCACCCAGGCATCCCTCATGTATCATCTTTTTATTTTCATGACAAACTTGCAGGCAGGTTTTGTTAAATTACAGCCTTGAAAACTGGGGATTGTACCTTCTCCAGGTATATAATTCAACCTGGAGGCAGGATCTGAATGCAGCCCTACTAGACTTTTTTTATCCACTAGACTACTCTGTCTTTGGAAGTTAAGAGTAATGACTGTCTAAATCCCTCTGCTCATTCTGTAGCATGGGGGGCCACAGAAACATGTATTCTGATTTATTTGACCATTTGCTAGAGTTTATTATTTGATAGATGGCCATTAAAGTGTTGATTGGCCAGTGATAGTTTGCGAAGATTTAACTGCAGATTCAAAACAATGGTATGTTTATAACTCTCAGTTGAATATCTGTAAGATTCCCAATTTTCCTCTAGCTGTACTAATATAGGTATATAATTACTTTATTGTTACAAATAAAAATATCAATGAATTTTATGTTTTATAACAATATATTTTAGGATACTCGAATATTGAATTCCTTTTTGCTGTTTGACAAAGACCTTAAACTTGACTGATATCTGCCTTCAAGCATTACATGGATCTGTTAAAACTGGCATTTAAAGAACAGATTTATTGTTGGCTGATGAGATATTTCCTTTTATGTGAGTGCAGTACCTACTTGTTCATTTTTGACTTTTTGTCTAAGGTCAAATGTAGGATCAATTTAAAATTTTATACGTCCCTGTCTAAAAGTCTGTCCTACCATAACCATGATGATCTACAAGGCTGCTTCCATCTCTCATTTCAATATGTGGAAGTTCTATTAGAATTTTAGGTGACAAATTGCTTGCAGCATGAAGCTGCACAAAACAAATTAGAGAACTCCACAGCAGTGCTGTTAGGGCATTCTCACTACCTATCAAATGGCAGAGTTTAAAATCAATTGGATTATATAAAATGCATTTTTCAGCTCCAGCTCATGTTTCTCCCTTCCATGAAAAATAAGGAAATTGAATGCAACATGGATATGAAACAGGACTAGAAATAAAAAAATTTTTTAAAGTATTGAAGAATTAAAGACCTCATCTGTAAAATCTAACAGGTCAAAAATTTCTTAATGTCAGAGGTTCTACTGCTGTTACAAACATGAAAAATGCCTCCCTTTTAGTAATGGGATGAAAATTTAGGAAATAAAAATGTGAGTCATATTTTCCCAGTACACAAACTAGGTGCGATTATAAATAACGTACTTTTCAGGGCAGCATTAACTCTTTGTAAGTAAAAGGTTTTCCCTTTTCTGTTTCTTTCACTGACTTACTTCCTGAAGAGTAAACACCTGACCTTTTGCTGGTTTTGTTCTTCTTATTCACCCACCCCAACCCACTGTTGCTTTTATGCAATTGCACAGCACAACTTAAACTGTGACATCCTCATGGGTTAGCCATACAATGCCAGTTCTAACCACCCTCCTTACTGTTAGTCTCATTTTTCTAACTACCTGCTGTGCTTGAGATTCTAGATTTCATATGTTACCTTAAATTCAACATATCTCACACCAATATTATTATGCTTTATAAGATTAGTACTTCCTCCAAGAGATTCAATGCTGGCCTATTGAACTATTATGATTCCAGTCTCCCAGCAATAGGTGGGGGTGATGCTTGATTGTATCATTTTATTCCCTCCTCACATTAGTTATTTACGAAACTTGACTTTTTTTTTTAGCGTAAAGTCCCTCTTTCTTTTCCAATAACACTTTTTTTAGACTTTCAACATTTTTTATATAGATCATTGTTATCATTTTTTCTTTATACCTCACTTTTGCCTACTCCAACCCAGCCTTCACAGTAATCATGTATTTATCTTACTGCAAAAAAAAAATGTGATATCATTCTCCTTGTTCTCTTAAGTCAGTATTTCCCCACTTCATAGATGATAAATCTTCTAACCACCTGGCACACAAGTCTCATAAAAACCCAAATTCTAGTTTTCTTTCCAACCTTGTCTCTCACTACTGCCCTATACAACCTCTTTAGTTGATCCATGATTTCCTGGATATGACATAGAGCACTAACCTCAGTTATGCTATTTCTATTTCCTTAAACTATTTTTCCTCGTTTTTCATAAGGCCCCAGCTCCTGCAATCCTCTGCAATGACTTCTCTCAAGCCCCTCCCTTATTCCTTATTCTCAATTTCTAAATTCCTTACTCTCTGTCATATGTCTTCAGCATGTACACAATCAATAACAGCATACCTGATCTGTCCCTCCATGTGTGTTGTAATGCTCTAGAAGAAAGTCCTCTTTTTTTTCTATTGCCTAACATGATATTCTGTGTCCTACGTAGAGTAGTCTTAATAAATATTTCCTTAGTCTTGTTGAAGAGGATTATAAGGATGATATCAACTATGCAAGTACATGGCTGTCACTAGAAACAATTTCATGGTAAATAGCCTTGGGCCCTTTCAATGTTTATATTCATCACTCCCTTATATTTGAACTGAACCTGAGTTGAACTTTGTATAAGTTAAGACTTGGATAACCAGAGGAAAGAAGAGAGGATGTTCTTAGGAAATAAATCAGTACGTGCAAAGGTATGGGGAAACGGACAGTGGTTGGTGAGTGAAAAACGAACATGTTGTGAGTAGAAAACATTATTTACTTAGGATTATAGTCAGATTGGAATTAGGTAATTAGTACAGTAAATGCGGGGCGCCTGGGTGGCTCAGTCAGTTAAGCATCTGACTTTGGCTCAGGTCATGATCTCGTGGTTCATGAGTTCGAACCCCGTGTCGGGTCCTGTGCCGACAGCTCGAGGAGCCTGGAGCCTGCTTCGGATTCTGTGACTCCCCCTCTCTCTCTGTCCAGCTCATGCTCTGTCTCTCAAAAAATAAATAAACGTTAAAAAATTTTAAAAAAGAAAATACAGTAAATGTAATGGTCCAAGATTGGAAATATTTCAAATGTCCATCAAGTGGAAAATATAATCATTGATGCACACAATGGAACACTACACAGCTATGTAAAAGAGGAAGCACAACATGAATAAATATCAGACAAAATGAGTAAATACTGTGTGACTTAATTTATGTTAAATTCAAATATAGGAAAAATTAATCTATTTCTAGAAGATAAAAAAAAAACTCATTACCTTCATGGAATAATATCTGGGCAGAGGCATGAAAAAATCTTCTGATATTCTGAGAACGTTCTATATTTTTTTTCTATGTTATTTAATGTATAAAAAGTAAAAACATTGAGCTATATACTTAAGATTTTTTCTCTTTACTGTAAGTTATAACTCAATAAAAAAGCAAAAGAAAAAAAGAGAACATAGTAAAAAAAGTAAGTAACATACCAGTAAAAATATCAGTGCCATTTCTTGCTGTTTTAGACAGAATTCTGACATTCTCAGCAAAAAAAAATATGATTTCAAGTCTAGCTCTTTTGTAGATTCCATGCACTCAAATGAACTTAAGGATGAATTCTCCATTGTGAGGCTGGAGTTCAAGGTGGACTTGCCTTTCCCTGAATTTTTCTACCAGGAGCATTTAAAACAATGAGAGCCAGACACAAAAGCCTCCGGAAATTTAATTATACTATAGTTATGGTACAGTAAGATTACTAATGTTCCAGTGAATTAAATCTTTGATGATACAGAAAGACTTTTTATATCCTCCTCCTCATCAGAGCACTCAATAAATGGTAGCTATTATTTTCTGCCAAATACTCTGCAAGACATTCGGAATACATGATCTCATTTACCTTTCACAGCTACTCTGTAAGTTTGGTACGACCATCTGTATTTTCAAGATGAGGTAACTGAAGTGGAGAAGTCAAGTAATCTTCCCATTAATACAAATAGTGGCGGAGCCAATATTCAAAACGGGTCTGTCTGAGGGCAAAGCTTGTGTCCCAGTAATTATTATACTCTACTGCCTTAAGACACTTGGACATGAAAGGTAAGTGTGGACGAAAGTACTCTGGGAATGAATTTTGGGATAATAGTGCTTTACATTTCTCTCCTACCTCTACCCTTTCCCACATAATGAAAGAAAGAACGAATATAGAATGAAACTCGATTTGTATTTATATGAGGAAAGGATACATGCAGTTAATGTGCCACAGTTAAAAAGCCACAGATTTAACTATTGCTTTAATGCAAGCAATTTTAGAATGAGCTTCCGAAAACTGTTCA
The DNA here is from genome assembly GCF_014898765.1 of Herpailurus yagouaroundi. NCBI lineage: Eukaryota > Metazoa > Chordata > Mammalia > Carnivora > Felidae > Herpailurus > Herpailurus yagouaroundi. Next base: position 15,694,304 of record NW_024412397.1, on the reverse strand, counting down.
CAATTTTAAAAGGTGCCCTTTAGAAAGAAAAAACAGCTCTCAAAACAAAGGCCTGAGAGACAAGGAGAGGGAAAAAAAAAAAAAACAAAAAAAAAAAACAACAACAAACCATGAGCTAAAAACAAAAAGTATTTTTCGGAGAAAATAATGAAAATTATGTTCAAATTAAGGGGGTAAATAAAAGAATAAAGATTTTGTATAATAATCACATTAAAGATGGGGATAACATTAGGAACACATTAATATGGGGATATGATCATAATATTGTTTGGGAAGAGAGTAAAAGCTTTAATATCATTATATAAAGTATTAGACATAAAGGGGAAAGAAAACTTAAAAAAAAAAAGTAGAGTAAGGACACATAACTTCCAAAGAAAAAGGAAAAGATAAACACAAAAAAGCAAAGAGGAAAACAAAGGTTTAGGAAAAAAGATCAATATGTGACCACAGGTACCATATCCAGTCCTTTCCCACTCAAAACTCCCACTGGACTATTTCCACAGTCTTATCTTTCATTATCTGACACAAAGGCAAAAAGACCTTACAGAATTGGCCATGTAGACAGGAATATGGGGAATATGAGGAACAAATACACTCATAAATAAGTATGAGGAACAAATAAATGTGTATCTACTACACATTTTTTTACAGCAATCTAGTCTACCCTAATTGATAAAGTCATTTGGATAAACCTCAAATCCAGTTATATAACTCTTCAAGGAGACACATGTAAAATAAAAGGAAACAGATATGTTCGAAAGTTAAAGCACACAAAAACATATGGCAGGCAAATACTGAACAAAGAAAAGCCGATGGAGCTATACTAATATTAGAAAGAATAGGGAAAAGCATTATTAGAGATAAAAGCTATTGCTACAAAAGCATAAATGTTTCATTTCTCCAAAAAGATACAAAAATGTAAACTTTTATGTGGCCCAAAGTTAGAATAAATAAAATAAAAATTTGTCAGAACTACATGGGCAAATTAGTAAGCCCACCATTACAGCAGCAGTTTAAAATCTATCTTGGGGCGCCTGGGAGGCTCAGTCAGCTAAGCATCTGACTCGTGATTTCAGCTCAGGTCATGATCTCACAGTGCATGAGACTGAGTGAGGAGCCTGCTTGGGATGTTCTTTCTCCCTCTCTCTCTGCCCTCCCCTCTCAAAATAAATAGATAAATATTTAATAAATAAATAAAACATATCTTATAACTGAAAAACAGGCAAGTTTATAGACGACGGTAATACCATAATTGTGAATAAATCTACACTCGAGTTGAAAAATAGACTAACTATATATTTCAGGCACACACAAACCTTTATTAAAATGGGATTTTAACATGCTGTTAGATTCAGTTCGATAATATTTTATTGAGGATTTTTTATACCTATATTCACAAGAAATATTGGTCTGTAGATGCTTTTCTTGCGATGTCTTTGTCTGGTTTTGGTATCAGGGTAATGCTGGTCTCATAAAATGAGTTAGGATGTGTTATCTCCTCTTCTGTCACTTGGAAGAGTTTGAGAAGGATTAGTGTGAATTTTTAAATAACTGGTAAAATCTTCCACTGAAGTGATCTTGTCCTGGCCTCTTCTTTATTGAGAGGTTTCTCAGTATTGAGTGATGTCTACTTATTATAAGCCTATTCAGATGTTCTATTTGTTCTTGGGTTAGTATCAACAGTTTGTGTGTTTTTAGGATTTTGTCCATTTCATCTAGGTTATCTAATTTGTTGGCATACCATTGTTCATAGTATTCTCTTATAATCCTTTTTTTCCTTAATTTCTGTAAGGTCAGTTGTAACATCCCCACTTTCATTCCTGATTTTAGTAATTACAGTTTTCTCTCCTTTTTTCCTGACCACTATTGCTAAAGGTTTGGCAATACTGTGAAACTTCAAAAAGCCAATTTTATAAATTTCATTGAGTCTATTGTTTTTCTATTCTCTATTTTGTTTATCTCACTGCAGTCTTTATGATTTCCTTCCTTCTGCTGGCCTTCGGTTTAGCATCCTTTTTTTTTCTAGTTCCTTAAATTGAAAAATTATATTATTATTATTTAAATGTTTATTTATTTAGTTTTGAGAGAGAGAGAGAGAGAGAGAGAGAGAGAGAGAGAGAGAGAGAGAATCTGAAGCAGGCTCCAGGCTCTGAACTGTCAGCACACAGCCCGACATGGGGCTTGAATTTACAAACTGTGAGATCATGACCTGAGTGGAAGTCAGATGCTCAACTGACTGAGCCACCCAGGTGCCCCCCAAAATTATATTATTGAGTTGAAGTATTTGTTTTTATTGTACATTTTTACAGCTATAAATTCTACCCTGACCACTGATTCTGCTGCATTCTGTAGGTTTTGGTATGTGTTGTTTTCATTTTCATTCATTTCAAAATATTTTTAAATTTCCTTTGTGATTTATTTTCTTTGATCCATTAGTTGTTTAGGACTGTGTTACTTACTTTCCACACATTTGTGAATTTGCTAGTTTTCCTTATGTTACTGATTTCTAGTTTCATTCCACTGTGATTGAAAAAGATACTTTGGGTGATTTTAATTTTCTAAAATTTACTGAGGCTTGCTTTGTGGGCTAACACACAGTTTGTCTTAGAGAATATGTGCACTGACAAAATCTATGTGCCCTTGAGAGAAATATGTATTCTTCTCTTTGGGGGTGGAGTTTTTCATATATGTCTATGAGGTCTAATTAGTTTCTACAGTCATGAATATCATCTATTTCTTTATTGTCTTCTGTCTAGTTGTTCTATCCATTATTGAAAATGGGGTATGGAAATCACCAAGTATTATTGTAGAACTACCTACTATTTCCTTCAACTATGTCAATTTTTTCCTCATACACCTTGGGGGTTTACTACACTGTTACATTAGATATGTATATGTTTATAACTGTAATATTTTCTTGATATATTACCCCATTTATCATTATATAATGCCCTTCTTTGTCTCCTGTAACAATTTTTTATGTAAAGTCTATTTTGTAAGATATTAGTATAGCCACCCAGTGCTCCTTTGACTACTGCCTGGAATATCTTTTAAACCTATTTGTGTCTGAGGATCTAAAGTGAATCTCATGTACATAACAAATGATTGAAATATGTTATTTTATCCATTCTACAAATCATAGCCTTTTGTTGTTATTGATACTATTAATTGTAGTACTTCTCAGTCTTTTTTGTTCCAGTTTTATTGAGAAATAATTGACATACATTATTGTATAATTTTAAGCATTAGAGACAGCATGATGCTTTGATTTACATATATTGTGAAATGATTACCAGAATAGGTTCATCTGATATCCATCTTCTCATATAGATACAACAAAAGGAAAAAAAAAGGAAAAAATTTTATTCTTATGATGAGAACTGATAGAATTTAATCTCTTAACAACTAACTTTCCTATATATCATATAGTAATGTTAGCTATCATCATCATGTTGCACATTAAATCCTAGCACTTATTCATCTTGTAACTGGAAACTTGACTTTTGACCATTTCCCTCTAATTTCAATCACAACCTTTTAACTGGATAGTTTAATCCATTTATATTTACTGTGATTACTGATAAGGAAGAACTTATTTCTGTCATTTTTCTATTTGTTTTCTATATGTCTTATATCTTTTTATTCCTTAATTCCTTTATTATTGCTGTCTTCTGTGTTTAATTAATTTTTGTGCCATATTATCTTGATTCCTGTTTAACTTTCTTTTCTGTATATCTGTTAGTTTTTTTTTCCTTAGCGCTTACCCAGGGTATTACAATCAGCTTTGTAAATGTGTAACAATCTATTTTGAATTAATGACACTTAGCTTCAACAGTATACAAGACTCTGCTCCTATATGGTCCCATCCTTCCTCCTTTATGTTGTCACCAATTATACCTGTACCCATTGTGTCTCAGTAATACATATTTATAATTATTTTTTATGCATTTGCCTTTTAAATCACTGAAACAGGTAGAGTTAAAAAAAAAACAGTAACATTGGCTTTTGTATTTATCTATGTAGCTACCTTTGTCAGTATTCTTTATTTCTTCATATGGTTTCATGTTACTAGCTAGTATCCTTTCATTTTGTTCTCTTTTATTTTATTTTATTTTATTTTATTTTATTTTATTTCTTTAAGTAGGCTCCATGCCCAGCACAGAACCCAAAATGGGGCTTAAACTCACGATCCCGAGATCAACACCTGAGCTGAGATCAAGAGCCACTCCACAGACTGAGCCACACAGGCCCCCCAGTATTCCTTCATTTCTACCTGAAGGCCTTCCTTTAGCATTTCTTATAGGACAGGTATAATAGCAAAATTTTCCCTTAGCTTTTGTCTCTCTGTAAATGTCTTAACATTTCTTTCAGTTTTGAAAGATAGTTTACAAGATACAGAACTCATTGCTGTCAGGTACTTTTTTTCTTTTAGCACTTTAAATATATCACATCATTAGTTTTAGGCCTCTATGGTTTCTGATGAGAAACCAGCTGCTAATCTTATTAAGTATCCCTTCTATATGACAAGTGACGACTCTTGCTGCTTTCAAGATTCTCTGTCTTTGAATACTTTGATTATAATGTGTCTTGGTGTTAATCTCTTTGTATTTATCTTGTATTTATCAGAGCTTGCTGATCTTGTTGGTGTGTAGATTGTTTTCTTTCTTTTAGTCGTAATTGGGAAGTGTGTGGCCATTACTTCTTTAAATACTCTGTCTAGCCCTTTTCTCACTGTTCTCCTCTCATCAAAGCATGCTTGATGGTGTCCCTGAGACTCTATTGTTCTTCATTTTTTTTTTCCTGCTCCTCAGACTGGATAGCTTCAATTGACTTATCTTTCATTTTACTGATTCTTTCTTCTGCCTCTTTGAATCCTCTACTGAAACCCCTTAGCAAAATTTTCATTTCTGGTATTTGCTTTTTAGCTCCACATTTTCTGCTCCCTTTTATAATTTATCTTTATCAATATTCTCTAAGATACAGACTTCTCTTACTTTCTTTTATTTCTTTGTTCGTGGTTTCCTTTAGGTCTTTAAACATATTTAAGACAGTTGATTTAGGGGCACTTGGGCGGCTCTGTTGGTTGAGTGTCTGCCTCTTGATTCTGGTTCAGGTTATGATCCCAGGATCATGGGATCGAGCCCCGCAATGTGCTCCATGCTGAGCATGGAACCTGCCTAAGATTCTCTCTGTCTCTCTCCCTCTCCTTGCTTGCATACTCTCTCCAATAAAAATAATAAATAAGATAGTTGATTTAAAGTCTTTTTCTATTAAGACCAATATCTATGCTTCCTCAGTAACAGTTTCTGTTAATATTTCCTGTGATTGGAGCATACATTTTTGTTTCTTTGCATACTTCATCTTTATTTGTTGAAAACTGGCAAATTTGAATATTACAGTAAGGTAACTCTTAAAATCAGATTCTGCCCCCACCATCTGCAGGGTTTGTTTTTGTTGCTTGCTATGAGTTGTGGTTGTTGTTTAGTTAGTGTCTTTCTTAAATTATTCTTCTGAAGTCTGTCTTCTTAGTTATGTGTGGTCTCTAGAATATTAATTTCTTAATCTTGTAGTCAACTAGTGTTTTGACAGAGATTTTCTTGAATTCCTGAAGCCCAAGGAAAGAAAGAAAGAAAGAAAGAAAGAAAGAAAGAAAGAGGAACCTGTCCCAGTCTTCTCAAGTTGGCTCAATGTTGGCACACTTCTTCAAGGCTTAGCCAGGTCATTTATAACTCTGCTTTAGCCTTCACTTTCAGCTTGTGTGCAGCCTGGAGCTTAGCCAGAGGTGAAAACTTAGGGTTTTCCCATGTCTTTTCTGTGTTTGCATACTATCCGGGGCATGTATGTGGCTTTCTAAGTTTCAGGTATATGTAAGTGCTTTTCATTGCCCTGATTTCCCAAAGAAACTCTGTCCTACTTTTTCTTCCAGGGCTCTTGTCATGTCTGTTGCCTGCTTCAACTGTAATCTTTTGCTCCAGGCACTAGCAGGTTGTTCATTTGCCTTACAATGTTTACAAAGAATATCCTCTATATAGCTGCTTTTCTTCCCTGAGAGGGTTCCAAGCCAAATAAAACAAAAACAAGTCCCTTGCCTCAGTTCTTTAGATAGTCCTCAGACAGGTCAAACAGACAAACACAATTCTTTGAGAATAAGATGTGCCTGACCTCTTTGGAACCAGAAACCACGATCCCACACTGGGAATGCAGGCTGCCATATTGAACACCAGTTCTAGACTGGGGAGACTGGTGGAGGGACAGGGCAAGAAAAACTGATATACATCTTTCCTACTGTTCTGAAATTGTCTTTCTCTCGACTTATCATTTTCTTGGTTGCTGTAAACCTTTGGTTATTTTCCACAATTCTGACAAGGTGGACTCTGACAGTTTTTCCCCAATTTGTGTGTTGTTGTTTGTTTCTGTAGAGAGATGCATCCTTGGAGTTACGTACTCCGCCATTTTCACCAACATCTCAGAAGCATCATTCTGAATGTGATATTTTCATGGAAACATTTAAGTTGCTCTACAGTATAGTTGGTTTTTTTTAGTATAACCAGAATTAAATATCATAATATTCTCCAATTACATGTATTTGCATATAAAAACCTTTACTGAGTGTCTCATCAAAATATTTGCCAAATTATTCAAAAAGAAGAGTGAAATAAGAAGGCAATTAGCTTTTTGCTACCAAAAGTGACATGGTCTAGTATACTGGAAATAACACAGACCTGAAAAACCAAAACCCTGGTTTCTAGTTGTAGCTGACAGCTTAATTTGCTGTATGATTCTAATTTAGCTTTCTTTTTTAATCAGATTTTTACCTATAAAATAAAATTATTAGATTTGCTCATCTTAGAAGTCCTTATCAGCCCTAAATTTCTACTGAGTGACAGAACAGAGGATGTAATTCAGTTTTAGCTGAATATACTTCACAACTTAGGATTTAAGAGAATATTGAGAGGCGTCTGGGTGGCTTAGTCGAAGTGACTGACTCTTGGTTTCTGCTCAGGTCGTGATCTCAAGGTCTGGGAGTTCAAGCCCTGCATCGGGCTCCATGCTGACATTGCAGAGCCTGCTCAGGACTCTCTCTCTCTCTCTCCCTCTCTCTCTCTGCCCCTCCCCTCCTTGTGTGTTCTCTCTCTCTCTCTCTCTCAAAATAAATTAATTAAAAAAAAAAAGAAAGGAAACTTCACAAATAAATTTAAAAAAAGAATATTAAGCAAACTTATATATAATAAATGCAACATTTTGGGGGCAAAAAGTTGACTGTGTGTCTTCCTAAGTTGTCTACAGAAAAGAGTTGAATGCTTAATGTTACATTGAATCCACTTAACGTATTTTCTAATAGTGTGCAATGAATATTTAATATGCTAAGTGTCAATGTTAATTAAAATAGGATAAATTTTGAATTTTCAAATATAGAAAATTATATAAATAGCAAATTTCAAAGGTTTAAAGAGGTCTGATTTTTTTTGCAAAGAGAATATAGAAACATGTATAAAGAGGAGTAATGAAAACTTATTGATATGCAATTGAAAAGTAAGCAAATGTCTAATCACTTCTAAAATTTTTCTTATTTGACTTTGAACGTTTTATTTAGTTTCCCAAAGATCAAAAGGATGCTTGTCAGATTTCTACAGATCTGTTAAACTCCGTATGTTTTTCTTCGATGTTCGTGATTTATCAAATAAATGTCTATAGACTCGGAAACGGAGATCAGATTCCACAATGTTCTCTAAAGACACAAGAGCTATAAGCTTAACAGCAATCTGCTAAGTAAAGCAAATTGAAGTTATAGAATTTGGTGGGGAAAATGTTTATTTTTCAGAAGATTTTCTGAAAATACTATATAGGTACAATTACACCTAAAGACACTTTCTTAAAGGAAATAAATAATTAAGAATTTGCATTCCATGTGATTTTTGGTCACAGTTGATGTTAAATATAAAGGAGCATCAGAAAGTCTCTGTTACTACCCCCAGTAGGAAGTGAATACTTGATTGGTCACTGCAGAAGTTAGCCAAATGCAAGGCTCCTTTAAATCACTAACTGGCTTATAGTTTAAGCAATATTTCCATGAACCAAAAGTAATGCTAGAGCAGGCTAAAATGAGAGCAACCAATGTTTTTTAATTCTTTTACATTGGCAGGCTTTGTGGTAAATTCTATAGATATATTTTTATTTAGCCCTCACTAAAACCATGCAAAGTGGGTCATATCATCACCACTTTACAAAGGAGGAAAGTAAGGCTCAATAAAGCAAACTGTATTGTACAGGCAGGAGTACACAGTTTGACAGGAATCAGAATGTAACAGTTACTTAGTAAATGAAAGTAATTTTTTAAAGCTTATTTATTTGGGGGGAGAGCGAGAGGAAGAGTGAGAGAGAGCAGGGGAGGGGCAGAGAGAGAGGGAAAGAGAGAGAATCCCAAGCAGGCTCTGCACTGTCCCATGTGGGGCTCAGACCCTTGAACTGCAAAAATCACGACCTGAGCCAAAATTAAGAGTCAACACTTAACACACTGAGCCACCCAGGTGCCCCTGAAGGAAACTAATTCTTATCAGAGCAGCAGAAAGAGCCTTCAATCCTAGGTCTGTTTGCTCCAAAAGCTCTGTTCAGTATTTCATGTTCCTTTTTCATGTATTAAAAAAGCAAAACAAAATAAAACAAAAACAAAATGCCCAGTTTTGGTGCATCACTACGAGATCACAAAGGTGGTAGGGAGATCCCTTGGCTTGCCCCTGGCAATGTGTGCTCTTTCCTCAGCTGGGTCGTAAGGGGCTAAAATAACTGTGTGTGCTTGGGAGCTCACAACTTCTCTGAGATGCCAATTATTATCTAAAAAAAGAGGCTATAATAGAGTTTTTCTTTGGCACCTAACAAGCTTATTGTAGGTGTGAAATAACTTTAAGAAATACTCAAATATAGGGGCACCTGGGTGGCTCAGTAGGTTGAGCGTCCCACTTCAGCTAAGGTCATGATCTCATAGGTCCTGAGTTCGAGCCCTGCATCTGTCTCTGTGCAGACAGCTTGGAGCCTGAAGCCTGCTTGGGACTCTCGCTCTCTCTGCCCCACCCCTGCTTGCACTCTGTCTCCCTCAATCTCTCAAAAATAAATAAACATTAAAAAAACTTTAAAGAAATATTAAAATGTAATTTTAATAATATAATTTTTGATATAATTGATGTAGCAGAAATATAATATACTTTATGTTATAAAGTTAGGGTGCATAGTATATAAAGAAATTATAATTATATTAAAAATTAGAATGGTATTTTCAATATATGAAAATTCCACATTTTCAATTAAAATTTGACTGAATACAAACAAACCAAATAAGGGAAACAAACTAAAAGCATTTATTTCATTAAGTGACCATTTTTAAGTGTATTTAACTAATGATAATAGCGACACTTATTCGGTATTTACACATGTAGGCAGAGAGCTAAATGCTTTATATGTATTTGCTCATTGAATCCTACTCATATATTCTAAAAATTTTAGTGCTCAGTTTTCTCTTATAAAATATTAGTGAAACATAGTAAGAGTTGTATATTGTAGCATGTATTTCCTTGTTGCATTTAGGTAGGTAATTAAGGAATGAAAGGGTTGGGTCAAGTTTATTAGTTATATTGAGGTTACTTTATAACTTGACTTCCAAGGGGCACCTTTCTTCATATGAGCCAAGATCCTTTTCACTTTCATTCTCGAATTTGTCAAGATGGATGCTGATAGGTCACAGAGAGGTTTTCCAATATGAAGTATCCATTTGAGAGCTCAGCCAACGTTCCCATTGTCAATTTATTTTAATGACAGCCTTCTGGCTGAGTGACAATGAATGCCCAATCACAACTGTATTTGTCTTCAAGATAGCAACCATGCTCTTAAAATTTTGGGTTGTTTTAACAACATTAGACTCTCCAATTTGACCAAAACTTACTCTCAGAGGTAAGGTATCAATATTGGTTACCCACGATGATTTTTATAAGTTAGGAGACAGTTTGAAAACTTCTTTTCTCAATGTAAGACCACTACAGTGGAGAACAGACCTACTTACTCGTATTTACATGTTTCATTTACGTATTTATTCACATAGCAGTTCTTGAAGGTCATATGAATTATTTTGCCAAGTCTGAGAATGTGGCATCTTTTAACTCAGTTGCCTGGAAAATCAAGGCCAGGATTTTTTTTTTTAATTTTTTTTTTCAACGTTTATTTATTTTTGGGACAGAGAGAGACAGAGCATGAACGGGGGAGGGGCAGAGAGAGAGGGAGACACAGAATCGGAAACAGGCTCCAGGCTCTGAGCCATCAGCCCAGAGCCTGACGCGGGGCTCGAACTCAGGGACCGCGAGATCGTGACCTGGCTGAAGTCGGATGCTTAACCGACTGCGCCACCCAGGCGCCCCAAGGCCAGGATTTAATCTGCTATCATCCTAGGACAGGGTGTGACTCAGTACATTTTTAATGGGGGAAAGATAGGGGAAATCTTTGCTCATTATGCCAACTGAGGCAACACTATCTTCATTCTTGCCATAGCAATTTTCTCTTACTCCCCTTTGTTCCTTCATGCTTTGATTTCAATCACATGCAAGATATATACAAAGATCTGAATCCTGAGAAGTTCAAACAAGAGACAAGTCCAGGCCCTGCCTCGTCATGTGGTAGGGCACGGAACAATGGACCATAATGCTCACTGTGCTCTCTTCACAACAGGAGTTTGCAGTTTCCAATACGAGTTCAATATTCAGAATTCTAATCACCCAGGAACCATGGTATGAAAATATCAAACTGTTTTGGCTCATTAGTAGAACACATCACTACTACTTTCAAAGCTCTTAGCATTTTCTCCTGTCTTTAATACTTATTTATATATGTCAGTTCATCTATTAGAGGGCAAGGACAAGCTGATTCATTTTCGTACCTCCTACAACAGTTATCCCACCATGCATTGGAGACACTAAAAATGATTTACTCAATAAAAGGAGGAAAAAAGAAATGACTGAATTTCAGGTTATTTATTGTGAGTAATGGAATGGTTTGGGTTTGTATTTTCCCCATTAGTGACGTTGAGCATCTTTTCTACCTGTTTTTCTCTACCTTTTTAAAAAAAAAAATGTTTATTTATTTTTGAGAGACAGAGTGCAAGTGGGAAAGGGGCAGAGAGAGGGAGACAGCATCCGAAGCAGGCTCCAGGCTCTGAGCTGTCAGCACCTAACTTGACACAGGGCTTGAACTCACAAACTGGGAGCTCATGACCTGAGCTGAAGTTGGACACTTAACCAACTGAGCCACCTAGGCACCCCAGAGTCTTGGAAGTCTTTTGCTGCCATCTTCTAATTTGAAGCACCAGTCAGCTCTCCCAGTCTCTACTGACTAACTTCTAGAAATACCTTTCTTCATCTCTGCTAGGGATTCTGAGGCTTTCTCAAACCTTCTATGAATCAGCCTGATCCACGCTTCCTGCTCCCTCTTGTGGCAGTATTTTAAGTTTGGATAACTTCTCTTGCAGCACACCAGACCAAGTGCCCACAACCTCCCTTTCGCTTCCCAAGGCAGAGCCAAAGCTCCAGTGTGTGGTGTCTCCATGGCCCACAGATTCAGTCAGCTTGCCCTCTGCCAAAGCTTGCTCTCAAGCCATTGCGGGTATGCACAGGGAGCTAGCCACAGGACAGCAGGGGAGTATAGAAGTGCACAGAGCTCTGGGGTTGCCTGTGGGTTAAGGGCGGGGATCTGTGGGTAAGGCATCCCCAGTGGCTCATGGGTAGGCCTCTTGATATAATCTGTGAGGCAGTTAGTAGGGTCCCTGTCCTTTTAATGCCCTCTAAGTGTCCTATCTGTTGCTCTATCAACCTCTTCCTGCTCCCCAGTCACGCAACTCAGGACTCAGTACTCTGGATGGGGCCAGAGAGAAATGGGCCTCTCTGATAGCTTCTCACATAGCTGGGGGGAAAAAGTCACAGGCTGAGAAGGTGTCTCTTGGCACGGAGCTGTGCCACGCTGGAGGAAGATGATGCGGATAAAGTAATTCTGTTCTTAGCCTCCCCAGTGTGTCCAAATTTGTATAGTTTTGCTTCAGTGGTATACTAAAACTTCTCTGGAAACCAGGACTTTCACAAAGGCTCTCTCACCCATGGCTGACTGTCTGAGACGGCATTCTCAGACTTCTGCCGAGGGCTTCCAGACTGCTGCCAAGAGGAGCCGGAGCTGGATTATAGCGACAGCAGGGTCCATAGCTGTGCTTAGGGTCTGTAAGCCTATTACCCAACATGAGGGTGAGCAAGATTCCTCCCGTTCCCTTGGTGTATAATGCTGAGTCCCAGAGCTCTCAGAAAGGCACCTCAGTCCATGGATGGATGCCAAATTGTTGTTGAGGGGGGATATGAGTGAAGGACATCTTACTTAGCCATGTTGCTGATGTCACTGTATGAAAGCGCATTCATTTTTCAAAACATGTGTTTAGCTCATACAGATATGGACAAAAGAATGACGTCTACGTAAGTGGAGATGTATGTCACGGAGAGTGTACAGCAGGTGCTCAGGCAGGGTCTCAAGAAGGGGTGATCCCCATGACCTGCAGCTTTACAAGTTCAGGAATAAAAGAAGCCAACGAATGAGGCATTTTGGTAGGTGATTCGGTAACTTATTTTATTTAATCCCTCATGGCAAATCTATAAGGGAAGTGTTATCTTAGTTTGTACAGATTATGAATCAGATTACGAATCAAAATCAGTTTGCTCTTTGTCCTGGGTTATGTAGTTAAGTATGCAGAAGATCTGGGATACAAACTTGGGCTTATCTGACACTAAATCCACTGTTTTTTGTTTTTTTTGAAAAGCTAAATGTATGCGATTTGTTTGGGGTCGAATGGGCTCCAGGGGATTGACATCTTTTGTCTGCCAAGAGGGAAAAGAAAAGAAAAGAAAAGAAAAGAAAAGAAAAGAAAAGAAAAGAAAAGAAAAGAAAAGAA